>NC_132973.1:12330232-12930232 GCF_047496725.1 Anoplolepis gracilipes
CATTATTATTATTATTACTATTATTATTATATTGCTATTATTATTATATTATTATTATTATATTATTATTAATATATTATTACATTATTATTAGACTCACTATTACCTCTCAATATGACAATTTTAGTATGAAATGATTATAATTATTAATATTATTATTGTCATCGTTGGAATTGTCATTTGCGGAGAATTTAGTTAATTTAAAATTAACCTTATATTTTTCTCCTTATGTAATTTCCACGATGCTCTATCAATTTTCATCCTTACCTTTTTCACAAGGTCAACTCTTTCAGCTCTTTCTTTGCCATTTCCAACTTTATCAAACTTACCCTATCCCAAGCCTGGAATTATGCGCTCTATCTTTAGTTATTATGTATATTTAGTTATTATAATAATAATTACTAAAATTATATCAGTAGTTTATACCAGGCCGTACACACTACCACACGGAAATCTTTTTGCAAGCGGTGAGTCTTAACCTAGTCACGAGTCACTATTTTTTAATTGAGTAATGGTCGATTTATTGATTATTATTTTATTTATTAATTACGACAATAAAATGAGAAAATGGATTTTTATTTGCGTTTAATTTGCGTGAACGTCGTTTCACTTTTATTTTTATTTGACTGATCTACGCCACCCTTCCCTAAAGAAAATTTGAAAATCGTCACATCCGCTTATTGAAAAAAGAAGAAAAAATAATTTGAATTTGACATTATATTTAGAATATTTTTGACATTCTACCAGGTCTATAATTTTTTATGTAAAAAGCTGTAATGCATCATTCTTAAAATCGCAATCAGTTTTCGAATTTAATGAGAATAGAAGCGAGTAGCTTTTTTTCATTCGAGCTAGAACGTGCGTTGTTAAATTGAGGAAGTTAGAACGAAATTTTGAAATTTTCAATTTTTATTATAATATAATATATATTAAACTTTGGCCTAAAACTAGAAGAAACTCCCTCGGCGCTGGCCTAAGATTTTGGTCTAAACATATATAGCGAGACAAGAAGAGAAGAAGCAATGTAGAAAATCTAAATATTTTAAAATAAAAGAATAAGAGAATTATACGCGATAAAAGATACGCGTTATCTAAATTTGTTTTCTTTTTTTTTTTTGTCTTTGGATGGCTTGAGGGCATTCGCGTCAAGGAAGTAGGCACTGGTAGAAAAATAGTTTTCGGACATTTACATTATCGTTTGTTTTAAATTTCTATGTATTCATTTGTATTTTTAAACTCTTGCTTTTTTTCCGAAAGATTAAACCTATAATTTATCGAGAAATTATTGATAAATCTTTTCTTTACGTTCTTTACTCATTATTCTAATAATTTTAATTCCATTATTTTAATAAATTACGTCCTATCCTGTTTGAATATATCCTGTACATAATTATAATGTATTATTTAAGAAAGCATTAAGAAGTTTTGATAATACGCAAAAAAACTAAAAAAAAAATAATTTTTTAAATTTAATTATGTTAACACTTTATGAAATATATCATTGATTATTTATTTTTCATCAATTTGCAAAAGAAAATATAAAACAAAGATATAATAGTCTACTACATATTAATCAGGTATTAATCGAAGACAATACTTAAAATATAAATGTGACTTAATAGAGTCTGTATTTAACAAATTTTTAATGTACCCCTCGCATTATTATTTACTACGATTCTAAAAGCTTTGCGCTTTCACGTCGATACGCGTCAATATCTCAGTTACCATCATTTATAGGGATACAGGATACCATATAACTTTTCAAATCTCAACATGAAATATAATGTCTCTATATAGGATATATATAATTCGCTGCTTTAATATTACGTCATCGATATATAAAATTTAATTTAATATATATTAATAATTATTTCCTATATTTTTTTTTCTTTTATATATTAGAGTTATGGCAAACAAAATAATTTCAGCAGTAATGACATTCATCTAAAAAAAAAAAAAAAACAAGTCTAAAATTATTCTGCCATATAAAAAATAATCAATCCGCTCTTTTAAACATAATCTAATTTAACATTCGACGGAAAAAGGAACCATTAGATACGCTATAATATTAAATTAATATTCTAAATATCGCAAAATTAATGCCACAAAATTTAATTTTTGCTTTCGACAATTATTATCAAGAAATCATAACATAAATCACACAACTAAAATTACATATTACACCGATTAAGCCAATTATCTGACTCGCTTCCACGTTTTTCGGAATATGATCACAAACTTTGAAAAATGATAAACGGAAAATTGAACAAAGGCTTCAAGATCAAGCCGATTTTAAATCCCCAGTCGCCTTTAATAGCGGATAAGCTGAAATATCAGAGGAATCTCGTATGTTGTTATGCTTATTCGTAAAGATCTGAGAATGAGAAACCGTTACGACACATAAATAATTCTCGCGTGATCCTTCGAGGCCATCTAATCTAAAAAAAAATGTAAAAAAAAATGGAAGAGTAAGTACAAGTCCGTTTTTATATTTCTCCGTCGACCGAGAATCGAAGCTCCTAGCACGAAGGACAGACCGTAATATAAATCTTATACGGCAGACGCGTTACTCGAGCCGTAAAGAGGCTCAGGAGGAAAGTGTCTGAGCAAGGCTAACAATTAGCGATCGGTGGTTCTCATCGGGAGATTCTCTCCTCGATGGGAGAACCAGCCGCGGCTCTTTTACCTCCCGATCGATGCTACCGATCCCGATCTATCACGTCCGACGTGACGTGGATCGTAGAACAAAAACTGGCGATGAACAGCACGAGCGTAGAAAAAGGGGCGAATTCTCAACGATTTTACGGATGCGCGTACAATGAGAATGAAACGAACGTAAGAAAGGCAGACGGCGAGATCGACGAGATGTATGCGAAGGATGTAGCGGCGAAGTGACACACGCATATTCTCTCCCGAGGGATGATAACGAAAAATTAGAGTCGTCGACCGCGTTCACCTACTAAATGAAGTTACATAAAAATATAGGAAGTCGATCGAGACTCGCCGTTCATTACGTTTATGCAGCGGGGCCGACCCACGGAGAAATGAGTACACGGGACGGAACGAAATTAAACGAGAACGAATACGAGAGAGAATGGAAGAAATAATAAGCATACGTACATACCTAAACGCGTAAATTTTAAGGACACGTAAGCAGAAGTAAGTAATAGTATTTAACGTTAACACTTGCAAGCTATTAATTATTATATAAACGATTAACTAAAGATAAAAACGAGCGGAAAAGGTCGTATCACGCTGCAGCGGAAGAGGATACCTACTTTAAAAAAAAAACACACACTAATAAACTAATTATTATTATATGATTATATTATTATTATTACGATCATTACTATCGAGTTTGAGATTAAGCCGTGATAACAAGAGAAATCAGTGAGAATGGGAGAGAGTGAAAGAGATACCGGAGAGAAAGCGAAGGAGGCAAAGTGGGAATTCAAAGTGAACTCATTGAGAATAATAATTCCTCAAACTATTAGAAGCATAATTAGGGTATATTTATTATGGCGAATGCGCGATTACGATAGCGGCGCGGTAGTATACAAAAGGGGGAAGATAAATAGGGGGGACAGGAAATACGTTATCTCCCCCGTGACGTTTCAGCGAGGCGGAAATCGCGTCTTTCGAATTTTCGCGCGCGCGATAGGAACGAAGTGGAGGAGCGAACCCGGGAGAACGACCGAATGTGCGAATGACAGAGAGAAAGAGAGAGAGAGAATGAAATATGTACACGATGGGAGAAAGAAGGAGAGCGTGAAATAGAGCGTAAACTATGTTTCTATGTGAGATCGCGTGCGTAAGCCAAAAGAAGAGGAAAAAAAAAAAAGAAACTGATTGTTGACACCGAGTGAGCAAACTTTGTGTGATAATCTCGTAGTACACGTAGCATGTTAAGTCTACAATACGTTTGGTAGGGGATTAAGGTGAGAGCGACTTTCGAAAAGTCGGGCAGGAGAACGGGGGAGTAAATCCGACCGAGGAATCCGAGAGGTCTTCCGAGTCTACCTCCCAATAATGTTTATAAACAAACAAAAAAAAAAATCGATCGGGCGTTGCCAGCCCTCGGCTATCGACATATCACCGCGTATATATGGGATAGTTAATTCGTAATTCTAAGTTACAGGGTGCTCGAGTCACGCCGTCGACTACTCCGGCGTCTCGATTTAACGTAGATTATAACATTAAGTTCCCTCGACAAGCTGTGAAAACTTTACGTTGACTTTACATAATCGATAATTTCGTGCCCTCGACTTTACGATTCAGAACGAGAAATCGTGAAAAACCACCATATTTTATTTACAGAACAAATAGCGAAGACAGTCGATTACTCCTGTCTCGCAAATGTCTTTAACTTTTAACAGTCTATACGAGATGACATTATTTTGAAAAGGTCAATAAAATCCTTGTGTTATAAATCAGATTTGTTAAATAAATTGTTAAAATTAACAATGATCATTACTTTATCGAGAATTCGTTATGTGAAATATTTTAAATAATTAATACTAATTTTAAATATAGTTATTACATAATGTAAATTTTTACATTGTTAATAAAATTTTTGTTCAATCTTTCTATAACCTAAATATTAGGCTTAAACATCACACGTGTTAATTTTATCGATTAATAAATTCATAGACTGTGAAAAGTGAACACTTTAATAACATTCAAACGAGTTTTAATTTATAAAGCAGACGTCGGGAGGCTGTGCATACTCCAGCTCCTGACTTGGCAATATTTTATGCAACGCAACAAACATACACGTTTCTCGTCTTGAATCGTGAGCGTCGATCGTCGAAAATTTAAGTCGCATAATCTCGCTCAAGATTCAAGAGCGTTAAAGAGAGCACCTCTCGGAAAATCCGTAGCAGTCGGACGTATGGGGGTGGGTGGGCGACGAGGGATGGAAGGGATGGCGGTTCATGGGAGAAAGAGGGATGGAAACCGACGAAATTGTGAATGGTGTAGAAGCGTGTAGGGAGCCAAGTGTCCTTGATGCGACCGTCGTTGAAGCCACGAAATCTCGCGATCTCAACAGGTGATCTTTTTTGTTCGGACGAGTTGAACCATGCAGGGGGATAAAAGCGGATCGAAGATAATGAGAGACGCAAACGAATAACATGCACGAGGAAAAAAAGTCACGACTGAGAAGAAATCTATGCGAATTGCGATTTCGGACTGAGTTCGGAGCCACGGGCAAAAGACGTTCGGCGCAAACCGATCCTAGCTGAGAGAAAGAGATGACGAGCGAAAGGGTATGCGAGAGTGAGTGAATGCGAGACGGAGCGATAGACGACAACGAGCGAAAGGGACGGAATGAAACGAGTCGAGAGAGGAGGAGTGAATGTGTAAAAAAAATTGCTAAAAAAAGGTGAAGAAATTATACAGAGAGAGCCGACCTCCTTGCCTACCGGGAGGTCCGCATATATGTATTGTAAAGTCAAGACTAGTAAATGATAAAATTAGGAAAAAGCGAAGTTTTAAGAGGAGAAATTATTAGGCCAGTTTGTAAATGTAAGTTATTACGGAATTTTCTCCCCTCCCCACCCTTTCGTGCACGATACTTTTGGCAAATCTTTCGCGAGTGTGAATGCGGAGAGGTAAGCGCGAATGTGAGAGAAGACGGGAAATAGAAAAATATTTATACATGAGCGTGAGAATATCTGAAATTCTGTATGATTCGTATGAAGAGAGGACAGAGAGAGAGAGAGAGAGAGAGAGAGAGAAAGAGAGAGAGAGAGAAAGAAAGAGAAAAAAAAAGAGCAATCGGACACGCAATGGTCCAGCACGGTCCGACGTTTGACTCAATAGAAAAGATATAAGAGAAAGAAAGAGAGAGAAAGAAAGAGAGAAAGAGAGAGAGAAAAAGAATCGAGAGGCAGGCAACGCGCACAACCATCGAGAATGGCAGATATCACAAATGTCATTATCCATCCAACCCTTCAGCCACCGAGAGTATGAGAAACAATGAGTGTAGAACAGTGAATCTTGGCCAATCCTGCTTGACAGAAAATTGGATTATTTTGATCTTGCCCTCGCTTCCACGCTATATGTGTTTAATTTCATACACAGATAAAGCTCCGTATATTGATATATTATCCAAACGCTCGTAACACATGCTCGCAGTTATCCCCGCGCTCAATTCGTATCTATCATCTAACGGGTTTTCCGCTAAACTAATATGTTAAACTCTCTTGAATAATGGACATCAATGTTTCGCATTTAACGAAAATATTTATTCTTACCGTCTGCAATTCTTATTGCGACCCTGCGTCGCGCGTGAATCAAGAGAATGAGAGACAGTGAGAGAGTGGCAAACAGAAAGAAAGTGTGAATTGTATGCACGCGTGTACCAGAGAGAAGCACACACGAAATAAGAATGAGAACATGTAATGCCTGTATTCCTGGAATATATTACTTGCGCATACGTCTCAACCAACAGTCGTGTTAGATTATACGTATTATCGTGTAGGAAATCTCGTAGGTGTATTAAGACAAAAAAAAAAAAAAGAATATCTTATTTAGTAACGAAGAAGAGCAAAGACGAGGACTAGCAGCAAGCAACAAACAACAGTAAACCTACGTTGATGTGTGAGGATGTGAGCTAGATCGCCGCGTTGAGTCTAATGAACTCCTCGGAGATGTAAAACGCAGACTCTCCAGAATGAGGTGAAAAGGCGCACGACTGTCAGCCTTGTCGGCCATCTTCGTCACTTCGTCTAAATCGAGACGATCAAACGTCGAACGTTCGCGTCAATTAATTCTGTAGATAGCAGCAACGAAAAAAAAAAAAAAAAAAACTCTTCCTCTACATTAAAGTAGCACGGGCGAAAAGAGGTTCGAAGGACGATAATTAATGTCTCCTACGAGCGACTTAGCCGACGTAACGGGGCACAAAGCGGAATGAATGACGAAGTTGGCGACTTGCTCGGTCGGCCGGAACGTCTTGTAAGATATTGTGGGAATTGTTTTTCTGCGCCCCGCGAGAGTCCGTTTTCGGTCCAAGACGGGGCACCATTCACACAAGCCAGTACATTTTAGGCCGGAAGTTCTGTCTTTACCCGTTGACGTTCTCGCACCGAGAGAGTGCATGTTCCGAATGCACTATATATATTGTAATTTTGAATCTTCATTTCACACACAGTCCATACAGGAAGGCTCATCAGCCGATATCTATCGACAATTTTTTTGAACACCGTTTGTTTATGCAAAAGTCACGTGATAGAAGAGGCTTACGTTGCTGCTTATTGTTAGTACTGTCTAGATAATAAAATTTCTCTTGGGAAATTATGAATATACCAAGATATATTAAACAAGTATTGAAAAAAAAGGCATTTTTGAAAGAAAAGAAAAGTATTGTACGAGCAGACTGTTGAACGCACAAATTATTGCAGAGGGCAATCATATTTTTGTCTCGACAAATTTTGCACCGACTACACTTCCTTCACGTGACTCTTAAAACCGGGTTTAGTTGCAATAGCCATACACAGCTGTATTGCGATCGCTAGGTTTTCACTGGCGATACAATTGCGCATCATTGTACCTGGATTAACTCAGGAGAGACAGAGCTTCGGGCGAAGAGAAACCTGACTACTTTCATACATGCATTACGATGTTTGATGACTATACCACTTTCGACGCGAGAATTCCTTTCGTACCTTTTACCGGCGTTTTTCTGGGTTCATTTTTGGCACGAGGAACAATTTTGTTGGTTGATTGCTAAACTTTGGTTGCGCACAAGACGACACACAGAGAGTAGAGCAAGAAGGGCGTATATGCGCGCGCGCGGATATCTATCGTTGCGATATATATATATATATATATATATATATATATATATATATATATATATATATATCGCCTGTTTCGAATGCCAAGTTTTCGAAAGCCAGGGGTATACGCACGACGTGCATCTGCGCCTGCATTGCGGCGAAGAGTGAAAAAATTCCGTTTTTTGGCAGACACCAAAAAAGCAGCTCCTAAAATGCGAGCGGCGCGCGAGAAGACGCGTGGCAAGTTACGCGCGTCTTCTCCCGCGTGCTCGAACTCACACAACAGATAGTGCTCAGCGAGGCGATGAACATCGATCGCGATGCAGCACACCCACACACACGCGTACATTTACACACACACGCACACGCACACACACACACACACACACGCATATGCACAAGTACACCTACACACGCGATACACAAGGGACACACGAAACATGCACACAAATACATGCAGTTTCGGCCAGAATCTAAAAGACACATCAAGGAAAAAAGTACAAGTTTATCACGTTGCGCCTTAACGTTAAAATTAAAAGTTGATCAAAAGAGATGAAAAAAGTGAAGCGTATTCTTAACCAAAATCGGCCTTAGTATATACTTTTCCAGGGTACGTGGAAAGCACAGGACGGGCGACTTTCCCCTTACGACCTACTTCCACACAATCCTCACTCTTTAGATTATATAAAAAAAAAATGATATAAATATTATATAATATATATAATATATATATACAATATATTATATTCCGCCGGCGGTGGGAAGTTTCGAAACCTCGCAGCTAACTCAGCAAACCACCGAACCATCGAAAAAAAAAAAAATTTAATAGATCTCTCTGTTCCCGCCGCGTCAGGTCGGACTCGAAATTTTCGCGGTTCGTGTCCACGATCGTCGAACGAAGAAGAGCGCGCGTCGTGGACGCGCAACCCGTCCTTCAAGCCCCTACCTCCCAAGCCCGGAGAGTCGCTCGTTCTCATTTGCACGTCCCGATGTACCCCACGCTCCCCGCAAGGTGTTCCCCTCCAAAAAAAAAAAAAAAAAAAAAGAGAGAAAAGTAAAAGCTAAAACGAAGCAAAAAGACAC
Organism: Anoplolepis gracilipes; assembly: GCF_047496725.1. Lineage (NCBI taxonomy): Eukaryota > Metazoa > Arthropoda > Insecta > Hymenoptera > Formicidae > Anoplolepis > Anoplolepis gracilipes. Next base: position 12,339,100 of record NC_132973.1, read on the forward strand.
ACCTATCCGGCGAGAAGGCGAGCCTTTCTCGCGCATAGAAGAAAAACACTTCCTGCATGTAACAAAAGCGACGACGCGAGTGGACGGGTCACCCGGGATTAGTGTAAGGACGCTCGTTGCTATAAAGTAAAGCAAAGACGATGACGTGGAATGGAAGAGAGGAAGAAGCGGAGAGACAACTTTTTGATGCGGAAGATGGACGATTGTGTCGACTCGCCGTTCCCCGCGACCGGGGCCGATGGCAGAAAATTCGCTGAAAATCCGAGAGACTCGAAGAGCGATGCACGAAAGATGCAACGCATACGCGCTGAGGAGGAAGATCGGTCGCGTATCATTATCTCGTCGCGTAGATCCGCGGTATTCCTTGCCATCCATATCTCTTTTCACGAGCGTATCTTCGTGAGACTCGACTGTGACGATTGAGGGACAGAGCTAAGAAGAAACGGAATCATAATATAATTGATCATATTACATTGTACGCTGTACCAGAAAAGGTCTAGCGCAACGACGCATTCGACGAGGCTATGCACATATAAAGCACCCAAATAAATAGTATTACAATGTTATGCATAATATTTCACACGAGAGAAACATCACTGCTTTAAAATATTCTGCGTGAACAGATGGAAACTGTATTAAAAAAAATATATATATAAATAAAAGCGATATTTATATATCGCGTAACAAATGAATAAAGAAAGTGAGGCGCAATATTTCAAATTGATAATCATTTTTAACGTTTTCACGAAAACGACAGTCGCGTTATTCGTGTTTGTATTTTACTCTCCACGCGATCACTTTGATTATCCAGCCAAAGCCACCGCGTATTGCTATTAGAGTTCAACAAACTAAACGATGACGTTAATAATATGACTAATGTTGTGAGATTCATGGCAGTCGCACCGTTTGTAGATGACTGTTTTTACCAAGAATTATCTAATTCCAATCGCGATATAAACAAGACGACGCAATATAAATACCGATTTTTTCCAGCACTGAGAAACGCAAGACGATCCGAGTAAACACAGCACTGAATCACAGAAATTCGAAATATTATCGAGTAATCGACAAATCAAAGCATTGGGCACGCGAGATAATAGTGAATCCCAATTAGAACACGCATACAGCATCGCAACGAATACGTCGGAAGGCGCTCTCGGAAAATATGATGTGCCTCGATCCACCCGTAATGCCTCGCAAATATATTTACAGTTTTGTAATTACGGGATAATTACGGGAATCATTAACCGCTCATTCGGCCAATCGTAGATATATCATCAACATTAATATTATTCTAAAGAGTGCAATAATAATGGCGTTTCGTTAATGACGACATCGGATGCAAGTGCTGCGCATCACTTGATCAATGGACATGATTTATTACATTATCGATACCTCAGCAATCAGAGATTCTACTTTTATGCCCTAATTTCAGATTTCACCACAATACTCCACAAGATAGATCGACAAGTCGAACCGATCGACACCGGTTTTCTGTTATCCATGTATCGATTTCTTCGTTAAATCATTCGGTTTTTGCCCTAACAAGAAGTTACAGACGATATAATACAGAATTAACGCAGCAATTACGTGATGCGTCGACGAAGGAGAAAAGCTGCTCTTTTTTGCGGTGTGCGCACACACCTTCTTTCAACGATACAGCGAATCGATTTCTCGTTGCAATGTGCCATATAGTATGTCGATTGCAAAATAGCAACAGATAATGATACCATAGTAACGACTTAAGTTTCCACGTCAAATACACGCTGTACACGCAGTACATATCCTACCGATGGACGGTGATTTAATAGTGGCGGCATTACGATTCGAAGTGACGCGCATCGTACTTCCGAGGATAGATACTGGGAAGAGAAAGAGCAGACGGGACGAGATCGCACACAAGCCACGAAGAACGAGATAAAGTGCCACGCGCCGGGACGAGAAAAAATGGTCGCTGGTCCCGTCAGATGAGCAGAGCGTACACGACTAAACGCGACTAAACGCGTAGGAAGAAAAGGAAAAGAAAGAGAGAGAGAGAGAGAGAGAGAGAGAGAGAGAGAGAGAGAAAGGTAAAAAGTAAAAAAAAAAAAATAATAATAATACGAAATAGAGAGTATAAAAAAATTCCACACGGACCACAACGTGTGAACCGACGCAGGCAAAGTAAAACGCCCAAGACATTGACTTGCGAAACGAATCAGACCTTGCCACTTGCCAATTCGTTAAAGACGTGACGCGTTTCTAAGCAATTCGCATAACGTAAAGAAAGTGAAAAAGAGAGCGGATACGTAAGAGAAGGAGAGAAAGGACGGGAGCGAAAGAGGAGTGTAAAAGGGAAAGAGAGAGTATGAGTGACACACAATAAAAAAGGAAAAGGAATCACTGGAGATCCGCTATTCGACTTTCTGATTTTTCGCAGATTTTCGCGCGGGACAACAGGTGCGTCCCTTCCGAGACATCAACCTGCCCCCCGTGACAACCCGCAGGAGCCAGCTCATCCTCCCAACGCCCCTCCCGTGATCCTTCCCCACGTGAACAAGGTTTGCTTCCAATCCGTACGCGTTATCGAAAAAAAAAAACCTAATAAACTATAAACTACCTAACAATAATAATTAAACGATAAAGGGGTTAAGAGTATCGATTAATTGAATTATACCTAACGATTAATTAAATAATTAATGAGTAATGATACATAACGATAATACGATTAATGATATATAGTATAAACGGTACGAGAGGCAACCCGGTACACATGGTGGCTAAAAAACCATCCACCGAGACGGGACGATTCTGCCTCATCGAGCGTAAGGGGTGTATCGACCGTGCGTAGGACGCTTTTACGGCGGCTGTTATCCAATGCTATACCTTGGCTCTTGTCCGAACGTGCGGATTCGCAGCAGGAGCCGATCGGCACACTTCGTCAAGTCGGACTGGCAAAATCCACCCACTCGTCTCGCGTGGTCGTTTCTTACCCATCATTTATACGCGCTAGCTTGTAACTTGAGACTTAAGTATAATGAGACACACACGAGGAAGAAAGACACACACATACACACAGCATTAATGATACCTAATGATATGATTATATTATTGATATAACTTACGATTATGAAGTATCCTAGTGGTATTATACGACGACATAGTTGATTGATCTGTTTAATATTGAATGTCTGTAGATCACGGAGCGTTTGGAACTCTATGCTATCCATCGAGAGTCCTATACAAGTCCACCATGTTCCTTCATAAACTCCCTTTCTCCTCACTCCCTTTCCCTTCTCTTACTAATCTCTAACTCACAATCCACCCCCTCTTCCCCCCCCCCCAAGACATCACGAAACTCTTAACATAAGTGGACCGAAAATATTACTCCGTTTAGAGTCAACATAAGATTAAATGCTAAACAAAAAATCATATTGAACCGTTAAATTCGATAAAGTTAAATATTGATCAAAAATGTAAAAGAAAAAAATGTTTAGAGTGGCTAATAACCCTCCCGTTTAAAACGAGAGAACTGGATTTCGCGCGGAGGTGCATTTAGATTTGATCCTCGCAAATGAAAGAAAACAATTAAACTACTGCAAGATATACGTATTGTATAATCCGCATTTTTATAAATCACGAAGCGTCATTTTTCTATGGAGGATGTAAGAGACATGATATCGTTAAAACAAGTTTTCAGTTTTACCATGTTCTCCGAGCCAGCAACACATACCGCAATAGACAGAGTATTGCCAAGTTCTATACTGGTTTTATGTTCCAAATTCAATAAATCCACGCAAAAGCAATACGACAGTGAGAAGGAAGACTACTCACAGCTTCTTTCCTCCGTCTCTTGCTGAGATCGCAAAGGAAATAACGCTTCGACATAAAAGAGAAAGATAATTCGAAATTTACACGTGATGTACATATGCTGACTGACAACGAAAAATTTTCAGTAACACGATAAAAAATACTGCGACTAATTTACCGAATTAATATACTACATATCTACGACATAATCACAATGAGAAATATTCTTCGCATCTATCGCAATAGCATATGATAATCACGTAAATATAAAGCGGAAAAAATATGAGAAAATCTTTGTAATGAATCTTCTCAATAGAATACCAAAGACGAAAGCCCTCCGCGCGCAAAGTATCGTTTGGAAGAAAGCGAAGGCCCGAGATGCAGAAGAAAGCAAAGGCTTAAAAGAGAGAGAGAAACAATTTTATGAGAAACACTACCGAGCCCTCTGCCTCTGTTTTTAAGCACGCGTACCCATGTGACGTCCATCGACGAGAACCACGCGTTAGCACACGCGCATCAGAATATTACGTAAAGGAATAGAATTACTGTTGTTGCAATAAAGGAGGAAGCCAAAAGAAAAAAAAAAAGGGGGAAAAAAATAAGCGCGTCCACTCGAGACAGACGCGAAAAATCATTCTTCTCGATCGACGTCTCCAATCATAGGTTCGCCTGATTGTTGAGTTTAAGTTTTATAGTGAGTATGAGAGATAGACGCAGGGCGATTGGGAGTTTGGTTCGCGTGGAGCCGGCAAACGATTTGTTTCCCTTAAATCGTTGCCTCGAAAAATCCACAAAGCCGCTCTCTCGCCGATCTCTCCAGTCGCCGAGATTTTTTGTACATTCCGCCAGTAGCTTAAGTGCCGCTTCGATTTTATCGATCTAGAATGTGTTTTTTCGTATTAACGATGTTTTATTGCTAAGTCTTTTTGAACACGTTGAGTGCTAGGCGACGCGCGTTTCCTCCGAACAAAAAGATTTCAGATCTCTTCGTCTCTGACGCCTCCGTTGTACAAACAATAAGGTAGTTAAATGCGTTCTGTTGTTTCTCTCGCTCGGGGTTAAGTTGTTGACATTACGTTGAACACCGCGAGGCCAAACTACCGTGACGGAGAAATTAATCGATAGTCCGTTCTGTTTCTTAAAACTATAGTATAGCTCGCGTTCGGGAGGAATCGCGCTTGTACGGCACTCATCACTGTTTGGAGAAATCCACCCAACTGTTGTGTAGATTACGCCGTTATCAGAGGGTGTCACGGACAAGTAGGGGAAAAGCAGTATTATCAATTTAGAAACGATCTCCAGGAGCCACGCATAAATCGCGGAACTGTAACACGAACGCATCGATCGACCGAGAATGATCGACGTTTCTTTCGACGAAAATCTTAGTGTCATTTCTATCGGCGCTACGTCTCGTCGAGGGATATAAATCCAATATTTGAATTATATACCTTAGGTATATTATTTAAATGAGAGATGCTTTCAATCTTAGTCATTCGAGATCGATCGAAGCGACGACTTCCGGTTCTACGCTCTTCCACGCCAGTGAGCAATGTTTCCCTCTCCGACAAAATTCTTAAAAGTGCAGAGAATAAAAGAGTGATACATTTTTACGTGTACACACATACACGTACACACACACACACACACACACATACACACACACACATATACGCATCACAATACACGCAGGCTCTTCACGTTTATAATCCCAGTGCTCGAAGTTTACGCGTGGCCGGCACGATTTTAAATATCTGTCAAAGATCACATTGGAATACGATAATTAAAGCTGTCAAGTTGACAGCACGTGACAGACCACGCGATCGAGACCAATCCACTCTCAGGATTACGCGATCGTTTAACCTGTTTTAAGTTTATCTCCTTTCTCGCAAGGATACAGCAAAAATATGTATATACCGATGCAATCGTCGTTGATACTCCGATGATTGCAAAAAGACTACAGATCGAAAGGATTTCGCAAGTATATATTCTACACATATACTCAGGGAAATATTTTCAACCTTCTTCACTAGACGAAATGCCTTAGTTACAGATACCATAAGCGCACATATGCATTTCTTAATTATTTCCACGCTGATCCTTGCGAGCAACAGATGAATGCCACTACGCTTTGTTTTTTGACCTTTTCGGCAAAACTACCGGTTTTGATTTTCGAAATTTCAGCCAAAGTGATCTTTGGCGGAATTGCGAGTCGCTGCGAGAATGCGCGTAACTTCGGGCACAAAATACCCCGAAGACAATTGTGTTTGGCCTGGGCAAAGTCAGGCGAGCGTCGGGCCGGCTCTCAATTTTGAAATAGCCATTTCGACTTAAGCGAAAAAAATGAACAGACCCCCAAAACCCGACGCAATAGACGAAGGCAACCGGATCAAAATAACTGTCACATGAAACAACAGTTTCTCGCGCGGGGCCCGGCCGCGGCCGCCACCAAGATATCTCCCGCTTAAGATTATCCCGTTCTCTCCTAGCCTGTCCCCCTCCCGCCCTATCCGTAAATTGCCCCGTGCTAGCACCGGGGGTGCATAAGGCCCCCGTGAGCCCGCAGCAAAAGTACGCCAGGCATGCCGCGGCCACGTGAATGACGTGGATTCGGGTCCCGCGCCCACTCTCACTCACAGCACACACTGGGCCGACTCGTCCGATAGAATGTGCCTTCAGTGTTGATTTTATACGAAAAAAATACTAAAATTATACAAAGGGGCCCGACATAGACCGAACGCCCACCCAAAGCCTGACTGGTGCTCGCCCGCTGCCCGTTAATTTTAATCCTTAAGCCGGTTATACATACATCAAGTACAGGACAGAAACAGATTCGCGTGCACACGATCGTCGTCGAGAGGATCTGTCACTGTCACAATCAGCGCCTAAAAAGAAAGAAAAAAAAAAGGAAAGGTGAGGAGGGGGCGCTCTCCTAATATTCTATCATCGGTACACCGACGCGCGAACGGCAAGTGTTCGCCGATTACCGTAAACTCGTATCGGGACCATGCGTAATAAAATATATCGAATCGTAGTGTGACGTATTCTGTCTTTAATCTGACTGCACAAACATACCCGGAGTAGTCAACGTCGCGCGTTTCCGGATGAATCCGGGCACGATATCACGACGCCTCCTCGATCTCGCCTTGGTACGCGTTTGGGCGCGCGCTGAACGCGAGGCCAACGGCTATCCCATGGGCATTATCGTCCTCGCGTGACACGCGTACGTTTAATAAGAAGATACCTCCGAGATCATAGGGGCACGAATTCTGCCGCAGATTGTAGTAACGCAATGTATAGTTCGCCCGGAAACGCGCTCTCGAAACGCATCCTCGAAAGTGTCCGATCCTCTCGATAGAATCGTTCGTTCGAAATCTTATTCTGCGAGAAAAAAGAAGAGCACTCGCGCGTCCACATGACGAAACTGTTCGTAAACAGCACATACACACAAACACACACACACACACACACGCACACGCGCACACATATATATATATATATATATATATATATATATATATATATATATACACACACACACACACGCATGCACACACCATCTATCCACGCCCTACCAAAAAATGTTTTTGGTTCGTGCAAGGAGTTCGGAACGCTGCTATGCACCGATAATACACACGTATATTGATTAAATGCAATTACTATGCGATAAGTATAATTACATAATATATATGTGTACTATGGTCTCTCCCACTCCCCATCAAACTAATCCGTGAGTCGGGCATCGATTTTGCGACGATCGGCGATCGCCGAGAGCGCGCGCTGCGACGCTTCCGATCCGAAACCGGATGCGAGTCGCATCGCTCGGGATCGAGCGACGCGTTGCGTCATAACCTCGCGAACGTCCGTATCGTCAGGATCGACACTCGACGCTGCCCACACTCACCGATCCCCAAAAAGATCCCCTTAAGATTTCCCAAATACAAGCGTAGAATTTAACCGCATTAACTATGAATGACGAAAGCTACGTAAGAGCTAACTAACTAACTACAATTAAACTTACTTAATTATTAACAATTAAACAAACAGTAAAGCAGTATAAACAGTAAACGCCCAGTAATCATTGAATTGTGTGTCGACAACTACATAACTAACTACCTACCGTATATCGAAGTAATAGCCGTATGTAAAAGGAAAGAAAAAAACTTGTATTCTACCAGTTGTATCAGCCAGTCCAGTTCTAATAAGCAAGCGATTAAAAGTATCCCGATATCCGGTTTTAAGTCCCGCTCATCGCCCTCTCTCCCCCCCGTTCCCTCCCCCTCTTCCTCCCCCTCCCCCTCTCCCTCCCCCTCTCCCTCTATCCCGTCTTCTCCTTGACTCCTCTTCAGTGGATCATTCGATTACCCACGTTTATCCGCCGATAATTGTCCAAGCTCGATTACCGATTATCCCAATAATATCCTTCCTGCCTCCCCTCGACCCGAATCTAATAACTAATCCATGAATCTAATCGCGAACCGTTACCGCCATTTTCCACCCCCGCCTGCCGTATTCCCGTTCAATTAATCCACCGGAATATAATCCAATCAGTATAAAGAACCCGCGCCGGATAACGTATTTATCATTAGTGTTTTTAGTAGACAGACTTATAATGAAAAAGACTTCGTTTACGATTGTACGCACACGTGTGGGGAGACCATGTAACTTTAGCTCCGCCGCTCATTAATGCCGTCCGAGCGCTCGCGATCGGCGAGTCGCGCCGGACGAGTTTAGCTCGACCTCCGCACGACGATCGGCAACGGGGGGAGGATATCGCATCGTCGGAAACGATGAGAATCCTCCGCCTCCCGTCCTGTTCACCGCGACCGGGACCGTGACCGTCGAGCGTCGATCGGCGCGTCTCCCGCGACACGACCACGTTCTCGAGCACCGATCGCGAGCGCGGATGCGCCAACGCCCCGAAATAACAACCACCAGCTGGTGTTAGCAGCTAGCGCCCCTTTCAATTCCCCTCTTTCCCCCTGTCAACCCCGAATAACCGATGTCCCTCGAAGTCCTCTCCACCTTACCGGAAACACCAACTATCCCGCTGACTTTCCCTTTCCGCCCCCGCCCCCCGCCCCCACCCCCGCCCCCGCGCCCCTATCCGTTATCCAATCGCAACCCCTCGATTCCCTACGTGTTGTATTATCCGTTATTTTCGATATAATATTATATATAGTATACTAATGATATTTAATGATAATACGACGATGATAAGGTATGGGAGACGTTTGGTCACACACTAATAGGACACCACACGGATTACTACGCCATCCTCACACGACCATTCGATCGACACGGGACAGAGACATTTCACACGGGGACACGTATTATACACCGGCACACGCATACGTATACACAGTACAGGTACCAGCAGTAATAGAACAGACGTAACAGCAGAAATAAAAATTGATAAACAGAACACTAGTTGCCGTGCAGTTTGTCAACAAAAAAAAAAAATAATAATAATAATGGTAACCACCGACCTACCCGCGGGTCCGCTTCGTTCTTGCCCCGTGAGACTGGGTCGCGCGTTCTCCGCGCGAAGTGAAAGGACAGGATCGCGCTCTCCCAGAAGAGACGCGATCCGCGTATAACTCGTATAATCGTCTCGCCCCCCGAGAACAAATCGGAGAATCAACGACGACCGTTACGGGGAGACGCGCGCGGCTCGGGCTTGCCGACCGGGGCTGAATCTGCCTCAAAGCGTAGCTGAACATTTTTGTACAGGATTTAAACGAGATGCAATTAACTGGATGTAAAATCTTGAGTTACAGAGCAGCACTATACATACCACACAGATGATGTATATATTTTTACGTTACAGAATATGCCTGAGCTCTTAACAGACAGGCGCCATAAGACTGGTTCTCATTTCCCATAACAATGCGTATATACATGCCACATAAACTTAACAAGAAAAAAAAGACCCTATATTGTAATGATAAAACTTAATGATATTTGTATACAGTATACCGCCTGGTGCCGCCGCGACACACACGGCGACCAGTTTAACACACACGCCATGGTCAACGAGACTGGGGCCCGCCCGCTCGCAACACAGTGAAAATCGGATGAGACTACGGATTCGAGAGATCGACCCGCGGAACGGGATCGGAGAGTCGGACGGGATATTCCTTTCCGTCCTGTGGAAAATCAAAACGATCGTACGATCGATGCGTGTCCTCCCGATGCGCGGGTCGAGCAACCTCTCGAATCGACACGGCGTGATGATTACAAGATCGTAAAGCCGTGCGTAAATACAAGGGCGAAAGTGGAGAGAACAAAAAATGGGAGAGACACAGAATTAGGCCCACGAATTCGCGATAACCCGTGCATTTTACACACCGTGTAAATTAACATCCTGATTTTCTCATTAGGCCGTTATGCCCATCGAGCTGTATTAACTCGTATCGAAAAATCGAAAAAAAAGAAAATGAGCAAGCGGTAGCGTAAACCGTGTCGTCGGCTATCTTGCCAGGACGGTTGCGAAGGGATGTAAGACGATCACACAGCCCGGGAAGTGTTGCTTGCGGGTACCCCGACAGAAGCATAACGCGGGTAGGAGTTTCTAAACAAAAATTCTCAGCGTGTCCGAGTTGCCCTGCGACTCGGCTCGCGGGAAGGTCCTAATTTTCCAAAAACAAAAAAAAAACAAATTTAAGAATAACGAACACTAAATCCATACTCCTGAGGCTCGTCGGTCAATCTGCGCGATCGATCGATCGATCGAGTCGACGAGACCGGCTTCGACACACGACTACGACGACGACGACGCGATCGATGCCTCTCCATCGACGAGATAAATAAAAAAAGAGCAAAAGTACGGGCCTAAACGACGAGAGTGTACGGTACTCCCGCGATTCAGCGCGCAATCGATCCACTTCAAGAACGCTCTCGTCGCCGATCGGCCGATTCTCGCGTCGATGACCGATGGGCTGGGAGATATTCACGACACACGTTTGAGTTGCAGTGCAAGCGAACATCTGTAGAGCCATATACGTATAGTATGTTGTTGTATCTTAAATGATGAAAATGATGACAATTAAACGTAGTAAGTGTACATTTTTATAAAGGTCGCGGTTGCATTTCGAAAGATAAAAAAAAAAAAAAAAGAAATACGTTAGATGCGGCAGACAAAAATAAAGGGGCGACATATTCGTAGCAAGGAATCATGATAATAATATTAATTTGAAAAAAAAAAAAGAAAACGCGAGAGAAAGGGAAAGAAACGAGCGAAAGATAATACATGACCGTGAGAACGTGACAGCGAGAATGCGAGAGAGAAAGCGATGTCGAGAGTGAGAGAATATGAAAACGCGTGACAGCGAGAATGCGATAGTGTGAGCGCGATAGCACATATGAGCGAAGTGAGATGAAGGGAGGAAATGACGAAATGTCAACAGAGGTTGAATCCTACTATCGCGATTGACGGTTCGGTCACCGGCGGTCCCGTCCGTAATGGATGCAAGTAACGTTTAGGTGTATAAAAAAAAGAATTAAAAGATATCGAGACTTTATCTATCCTCTCGTGGTTTTTAGGATGTTCTAAAAAAAGTTATTGTAAAAAAAAAAAAGAGAGAAGACGAATGATCTATTATAGAGGGAAGGGGTAGAGAGACTAAACGAGAGTGCGCATTAAGAATACGAGTGTTTCTTGCGGAAGTGTGTACCTTGGAGGAACGAGTAGACTGTGTGCGAGAGAAGTGACGTAACTGAGAGAAATTTTATTGTACATTTTCGGGAATGTTTCGGTCGTCCGGTGACCGTGCCTCGATCTCGATGCGGGCTCGAAATTTCGGGAGCGACGAAGAATGACACGCGAGGGGAAACATTGATGATCGAATATGAGAATTTTTACTCGATTATCAGCCAAGAGGCCACGATTGTAAATGTCTCTCCTCGCGATGGCATTCGGAAAGACAGATCTAAATTTCCTCATCGCGGTCCACAAATCGCGTGTGACGTTTACGAGATTTCTCAGGAAAGAGGAGAATTAAAGGGACAAACTCGTGAACGTTAAATACGTGTAGAAAAACGAAAGACGTACGGTCCCTCTGTCTGCAGTGCTCTCGTTCATTCGAGCCGCAATACGCTTGTTTCGATTTCGATAAAAAAAAAAAAAAAAAAAAAAACGGCGATTATGTCTCTTTTATATATTTTTGGCAAAGATACGTCGATAACATTTAAGCGTCATGAAAAAAAGAGATAATGAATGACGTAAACGAAACTGATAAGAGATCGATAGGCTCGAAAGCGTATCACTTCCGTAATTTGTAAAAATTTCGTCAGATCGGAAGTTTACGGTGGCGAAAGATAGGGTGGTAGGAAAAGAGCGAAAGAGAAAGAGAGAACGAAGTAGAGAAAGAGCGTATGTGTGAGAAAGAACATGAGAGTGCGAAAGAAAGAGGGGGAGAGAACGGGACAGGAAAACGGTGGTATAAAAATAATATTTAAATATTCGTATCAAAAGAAAAAAATGTGTAGGGCCTCGAACTACTGGCGACCGTACGGAACAAGAAAGATACGAAAAGATGCTAAACGATAGCGAAGGAGAGAAAGAGAGAGGCCGAACTACTAAAAATATTTATAATATATGGCTACAAGTACAAATTACTTCGACTACTGAGCGTAGGTGTATTGATGTGTGAACAAAATTTGGTTGGCCGATGACCGTTTTTGAAACCATCATACTGCGTATCAAAGTATGTAAAATTTATTGAATAAACGCTAGCGTATTATGATATAATGTAATCTAATAATGTAATATTGTAATGACGAGTCTAAATGATGATGTTACCTTGAAGTTTAGGAGAGCGCGTGAGAGTGCACGTGAATGAAAAAAAGAGAGGACAAAAGAGGTTATTGTGCATACGAAAACAAAAAAAAGACAAATTACACCTTTATAACAATTATCAGTATCATTAATATTATTATTGCGATTAACTATTGTCAGTCACCTGCCACCTACTATTTATTACTGATATTGTTCGTTAACGGTTTAATCCATTCCCCTCTCCCATATTCTGTATACATTATGTTATATTACTACCCTATCACGATTATAATTGTCACCGTTATCATTATTACGACGTTTTATTGTATTATTGTATGTACATGATGCGTGACAGCGAAATGATATATAAGTTGTTCACAATTTCGAGACACATATACGTTCTTGGCAAACTATACAAAAAAACGAAGAGATCGACTCGAGCGCATAAAGTGAAAAGATATTAAGACCGACTGATGTAAGAGAGTGAGATTGCGCACGTAAGCGAGAGAATGAGAGTTGTCGCAAGAAAGTGATGCAAAGAAAGAGAGAGAAAGAGAGAGAGAGAATGAGGTGCGAAAGGAAAGAAAATGTTACGATGTGAAAAGAGAAAAGTGGCGATGTGTGATTGCGTGTAAGATTATAGTGAGAGAATGAGAGAGAGAGAGAGAGAAAGAGAGAGAAAAAGAGAGAGAGAGGGAGAGAGAGACGGAGAGAGAGAGAGAGAGAGAGAGAGAGAGGGGGGCAGAAAAGTGAGCGATCGAAGAGAATGCGAGCGTGAGCGACGAAAATTAGCGAGGGAGAAAATTCACACGCTAAAATTATTCACGTGGGGCTAAACGTCCGATGGTCTGCGTGGCGTGCGGGAGAGACACATACCGAAGCGTGCACAAAAGGGAAAATCACACACTCGCGGTATTTCGGTCGCCGATAAAGATGAAAGTTAGGGCTAAAGGAAAGATAGCACGAGGCTGTCTTCCGTATCAAAGTAAAGATGAAGAAAAATTCCTATAAACTCGCCCGCATCCGGCAGCGACGCGCTTCCCGCGCCTCACGAAATTCTATTTTTGTAAGCATATTTCTATAAAGGTATACTAACGATACGGCACAAAATTTATTATTCCTAGTGTGGTGAAAATGAAAATTGAACGTTTAGATTTCGTTAGTATAGTGTAAAGATGAAAAAATTAACGATGTCTAGGTCCTATTCGTGTACTTAAAGGTGAACTATAAGGAGAATAAAATTATATCGTCGGCGGCGTCGTAGGTTGTAAAATTGTACATAAATTATTGCAAGAGGAGGCGCGGTGGGTTGCATCGCTGGCTCGCGCTGCGCGGCTAGTTTTTCTTATATATCTTTGGCTAAATAAAGGGGGAAATACGTAAAAGACACCTCTTTCGGCACGGGAGTCAAAATTTATATCTCGTCGCTGCGAAAGGCCATCGGTCGAACCCCGGACGTTCCTAGATATATATCTCGCGGCCATAAGATGAAGAGTGGTTCAAGACTATTTCGTTGCGAATCGAACCTAGAAGAATATTAAATAGAGAAAAAGAGTGATAGAGAGAAAGAGAGAAAGAAGGAGTGCAAGAAAGAGAGAGAGAGAAAGACAGAGAGAGAGAGAGAGAGAGAGAGAGAGAGAGAGAGAGAGAGAGAATATGAGAAAGAAAGAGAGAGAAAGAGAGAGAAAGAGAAAGAGAGAGAGAGAAAGAACGATCGCCCTCCCTTCTCAAAGCCCGAGAGTGAATTCGACGACGATGCACTGCCGCTTTTTGAAGCAAAAAAATGAAACAAAATAATATATATAAATATAAATATATTATATTATATATAGATAGATAGATAGATAGAGGCACCAAAAATGGCAGAACGGAAATCGTGCGAAATTCCGCGCGCGGCTGGATGAAACGCGGAGGGCGCCTCGTGCGAATTTCTTTCGTTTGGAATCTCGATTTAAGTTTGCACCCCTCGCGACCGATACGAAAACGTCTTGTTTTTATTCATTTCTCAACGAGAGCAATATTTCTTCTCTGGCCTGTTATATAACGTTATAATTTTTTATTTCTCATCACGACACTATAAAGTAATTTCGGAGACGATTCATCACAAATAAAAACAGAGAGAGAGAGAGAGAGAGAGAGAGAGAGAGAGAGACAGACAAAAAGAGAGAATGCATATCGATGAGAGAATGAGAGGGAAAGATAGATTGAAAGAAAAGAATCAGTAAAAGAGACAAGAGAATAGAACGGCAATAGACACGCGCGCGAGGGGACGCAAAGGGAGGGTGGAAGTTATCGACTGTCAACTCAAGACGCGAGATCGAACGAGAAATTGATTACGTGTCCCATTCGATTTCGCGCAATTTCCCTCCTCGAAGTCAAGTTCAATCCCGCAGAAATACGCGAATCGAGAATATCGAAGAGAGGAGAGCGCACGCGGAATGTTAGAAAATAAGACAGGGAAGAAGAGAACGGCGGGCGGAAAGAACGTGTGCGCGGGTATATATGTGACAGGGCGCGAAAGGAACGCAAAAGGGCGGGAGTGATAGGGTGCGAGAAAGGAATGAGCGAAAGAATGCGAGTGAGAGAACGAGAGTGAGAAAACAAGAGAGAAGACACAAGAGTATCGTAGTACACGGAGACACACACATGTACACAGCGCAAACACACGGAAATACATACAGATACATACACGCGACATATATGAGACACAAAGACACGCAATATTATATATATACGACTCCATAGATGATGGCGCGGCACACTCACATAGTGTCTCTCGGATTGTTCCACAAAACTTTTCATTCGAGTTTGCTTCAAGAAACCTTCTGTTTTCTAATGTATGACGTGTTGTTGTCGATATATAAAATAAACTTAATAAAAAAAAAATAAATCATGCGGTATATGTCTGGCAACCTTTATTCACCTTCGGCCCTTTTCCCTTTGAAAAATTCATGATACCGATATGCGATCGCGTAAGAGCGTAAGAGCGTAAGAGCGCAGAGTGTAATATCAAAATTTCGAATAAACCTTCTCAGAGAATTTCTGCATTTCGCATTCCTAACAGATCACCTGTATCTGTGTCATGATAAAAACGTATTTATATACTCCAAGGGCGATACGATCCATCGATAAAAGACAAGAGAGTAACAAAGTTCTTCTTTGATCCATTTGGTCGACCCGAAGACGCGAGTACCTGCAGAGGCAGCCTCCTCGACTTAGCACCCTTCGAGGCAATCTCGCGTACAATTCCTCATAATTACGCCAACAGCTTTGGATAGTTACACGTGTGTGAAATTTTAATGCAAAAACTTTCGAAAGGGCAATTAGAACGGAAGCCGACCCACATATTCCGGTCATTCAAGTTGCATCCACCTAAATATCTCGCGAACGCTTTATAAATATTTTTTTATATTTATAGTCTTTATTTGTTTGAATTTTAAATTTCAAATAGAAAAACATCAAAATTAAAAAATTGCATTATCGAAAAATAGACAAGATATTAAATAAAAGATTGTTAAAATTAAAATTCCAAGAATCACGATTCGAATAGATTTGAAAAACGATTCAAAGAAAAGCTTTTTATAATTTTATTTTAAGTTTGACAATTCAAAAGTAGAAAATTAAAAAATATGAGGAAACAGTCTTGAGATGACACGAATTAAAATTCCAAAAATCGCGATTTCGAGAAATCCTGAAACCTTGTTTTTTAAGCTCGAAAATCCGCGTGCCGCGCATGCGAAAGATAAAAGGTTCAAAAACTATTAATATTTACATTAGACGGATAATTTAATTACTCGGAGAAAATGCTAATGACAAAAAGCTAATGAAACGCATACAAGAAGGGGGTCCCTCTTAAACTCGAGCGGACATTCTGGCTGAAAAGCTCGAGCCATTGCTCCGGTTTTCCGAGAGACGGAGTAACTATGAGAACCATCCTGAAGCATGTAAATTCGCTTACGCATCTCCAAGGGCCATCCACCCTACGGGCAAACAGCCCGCGCGAGAAAGAGAGACCTTATCCGGCGCGCTTCATTAAACCCTCAATGAAATTTCAACACTTTAACGCCCCGACGAACCGAGAAATATATAACCAGTGAACTCGTTTTCACGCTCGACTACCACGTATCTTCGTCGTAGGCTCCTATCGGGTCCTTCGAGTTTTCTCTACCTCTCACAAAGTCTCGTCTCGGAAGGAAAACAAGGGTAGAAACAACCCTCCGAAGGATGATCGAGTATCCAAGACGAGCATGGATGAGTGGTTGTGCTGGTTTAAATATACGCACCGATCCTGGAGCACAGTGACCAAAACCATTCGCGCTTTGTCCAATGGTGTCGATAAACGGAAATGTCCACTAACCGGCGGAAACTGTTGCATAAAATGCAGATATTGTACTCCTTTGTTCATGTGCCGACCGCGTTTTGTGAATGATAAATATTTTTCCTGACTGGACTTTCAAAACTTTTTCGGAACTTGAAAGAGACTAGACTCTGACTACCGATATTTGATATATTTTCTCATTGCATATATTGATACAATATTATTATTTCTTATTTAATTATCTTATATATTACTATATATAAACTATATAAATTAATAAAATAACAATTATACCGTGTTGTTTATATTCTTTTAAAAGTACATAGATTTATATATAATTATATTAAAAAGCCTGCTACTGTCAGAAGTTTTTAATAAACATAACGCTTGCCAATTAGTCTCGGTCTCACTTAATAAATAAAATATTTATTCAATAAAAGCTACAGCAAATACATTTTCTGCAATAAATTATTTATAAAACTGTATTATCGACATTATTACTGTTGCATCTTCTGGACATACGTATATCGACTGCTTAAAGAGCACCTACTCATGTTGAGCGAGAAGTTTAAACACCGACGAGATACACCTTGTCGGTGCTTAAAATAACACAGAGAGTGCGCTCTGATGTAATTTCTTTGTAATAACATTTGATAAACCGATTATAATTTTGTCGATTTGAATATTAACAACGATAAATTTAGAAAGTGTGAGCGTATGATGACAAGATTAATTTGTTTTACTTTATTTCTTCTTGTTAATTTTCTTTGACTTAATCGATGAAGATAACACGATATGTTGCGTATAATAAAATATAAATATGAATCAAATATGAGAAAAATTAACAATTCGGAATTTCTATTAGACGTATAATCAAGAGTTTCCATTAAAAAATATGTATGAATAACAGATTTGTACAAATAGAATAAAATAATGCAGCGTAACGACAGAATGATAAACTATATGTTATGAAAAAAATCGCTTACATGTGTTGATAATTCATGTTTTATTTTTTGTTATTTTATGTTATTTTTGCCGTTGATAATCTACGATAATTTTTGTATTCACGAAGAAACAGAAACAAACATTTTTATTTTAATTATACTTTCTTTAGAATTACGCAATAACAGTTAAAATAAGATAAAATTTAAAAAATTATTTTTTTTACAAAAGAATTATTTATTCAAGCATTTTATAAATATACATTTTTATAAAAATGTATTTCGGACTTTAATTAATTAGCAGTGTTATATGGATGGCTGTGCTATAGACTAAGAAATAAATAAACACATTTTAACATTAATCGTTTACTCATAAATTTTAAATGCGTATTTTTATGAGAACATATATTTATTTTAATTAACTAGCATTCTCGTGGACTGTTTTGTTATAGCTAAGACTTTAAATGTACGCAATTTAATTGATTCATGTGTAACAAGACTAGTGGTAAAGTGGTTAAATCGTTTATTGCGAGAATAAATCACAAAATTCTGTTATAGCGTCATTGTTGAAACAGAAAAGTCATGTTAAAATCTTTTGAGTTTGGCTGCAAAGTAGGTAGCCTGTTATTAGGTAAAACCGGTTTTTTCAGCCCACCCTGCAGGCGTACGAACTGCTACTCATTACGTATCTACCATTCGAGATTTATGATCTTCGACTGATCTCCACCGGCACCTATAAACACTGTACCTCCTTTCTGACATCGACTCTGAGGAAAATGAATTTGGATTCATCGATCTTTTCGATATAATTTTTTATTTCTTTTCAATGTGTACACATTCCAAATAAATTGATTGATTATATTTATATTTAAAGAATAAACAAACTTTTTAACAAATCGTTCATCATGCTTGCATCTTCTACCCCCCTTCCCCCCTGCCCCCCCCCCCCCGGGCTCAGAAACAGTAAATTAGAAACGAAACATGGACGTTTTGCATCTATATACAAGATAACAAATGGAAGGAATGGAAAGAACCATTCTTCAATTCGAAAAATAACATGATCTCAGTTGGAGGATAAATGATAATATTCCAGCTTGAATCAAATATTGCAAAAAAAGCTTTCAGACAAAATTATATAAAAAATGTATTAAAGAAATATATAAACAAATTGTGTATATATATTTCGTCACCAAAGAGCATTCTATAACGTTCTACTTCGAAAAGATCAGGATGCAAATATCCGCACTTTAAAGCAAACAAGACATAATGAAATAAATAATGAACAGGGAGTAAGCGTTCCTTGTTGTAAATAATCTTTTAATAATTTAATTATAACTATTATTATTTTTATTTCAGTCAGTACTTTAAATACTAACAGCAATTTTGTGTAATGTAGCATGTATTACATATCCGCACACAAATTCAATTTATTATAACTGGGTTTAATTAAAACTCATCACGCAAATGTCATTTTGTACAGTTTAATTTAAACAAGCCTGTGAATAATTAATCACCCGAATAACTAAATCTCATAGTACAATTTTAAAATAATTATCAATCTTTCGGTTATTGTTGATGGTAAGAAAGTAACAATAGTATTATTGTACATTCATAAATCAAACGTATACGTCAAAGGGTATTCCATCCTTTGCATTAGCATAATATCTTTTTTCTAATAATAGAAATTATATTAGATAGACAATCTAAAAATATTGTATCAAGACTACTGAGAGCGATTCATGTAAAATGATATTTTATATGTATTATATATTACAATTATATTATATATTATATATTATTATATATTATATTTTTTATATTTATATGTATTATTTTATATAGTGTAAATAATGTAATGTGTTGTGCAGATCATATTTTCTGAGCTTACATACAAAACAAGAAAAAAAGCGTATTTAGTTATTAACATAAGGTGTTAATAAAAAAGTGATTTGTACTGTACGCAACGTGGAAGCTAGAGACAGATCTCAAAACTAATGTAATTAATTCCTTTGTCCACATATTATACGTGATATGATATATGTACATGCGTAGTAATTGTAGAGATAATTAGAAAGTACGTGCGCTATTTAGAAAATTTCGCGAAAATGAGAAACGCATGATGTAAGTTATATTATCTTTGTCCTTCGCTATTTTGATTGTTAATATAAATCTGACTATGTGTAAGATAGCCTTTTAAAAGGTAAGGTGTATCGAATTCTTTCAACTAAATTTTTCGAGGTTCACATAATAATAAAAGTTATACTGAAATGTAATTAGTCGTTTTGAAAAATTGCCAGATTGTGCTGTAACGAAAATCAAACGATGAAACTATAAATAAGATGGAAATTTTATTTTATATTTATACATGGAAATACATAGTACACGATCGATGCGGCGGCAAAAATCGCGAGATAATATACGTACCTTTTCTGTGTACGTGCGTATTTTGCTCTCCAATCTTCTGCGTCTCTCTCGCGAAAGGTGCGAGAAGAGAATGAAGAGAGTGCGGATGAAGAGAGAAAGGAACTCGAATGTCAGGAAGGACAGCGAGACGTTAGGTACGATGCACGTCGTCCATCCGAGACCGCTCTACGCATAGTAATCGGACAAATTGTAATTACAATGTGTTGCCCAAACGCGTACAGTCTATGACAAGAGACGTGTCTGTCGGTGATATTGCATTACTTTGCCGTGCACAGCGTTCGAGAACGGGATTGTCTCGCAGCGGAGAATCCAGTTTCTCAGTCGACGAATGTTCGCACGGACGATGTCCGACAAGTTTCCTTTTCTCTCGTTTCTTTTTCTTTCCTGCCGTCACATCACGAACCGCCGCCGGTTGTTGCGCCCGGTTTGCGTACGATCCCAACACGCCGTGACGCGATCGGACACAGGTCTTACCAAGACGACCATCGATGAACAAGATTTCATTTTATCCCGCATTCCGGTTGTCTCCGATTGACTAAATTCATCGCAAAAATAATAAAGTTGCATTTTTTAAATACACATATTTAGTACTTGACGCATTGACATACAAGATAATGATGCAATATAAAAGTTTTATCATGAATTTTTTTGAAATTTGTATTTTAGAAATTAAATGTCAAAAACAAAATAATTATTCTTTGAGTTTATTTTTTTTATAATTATTTGGTTTTTATACTTAAAAAAATATTATATAAGTAAATTTTACGATATTTCTATATTAAATATTTCTATTGATATTTACCAAACTATGTTGGTAAAAATATATCCGACAGACGAGAGATAGATCTTGGAAGACTGTACGTAGAGACGGAGATAAGTTGGTGACCTTGGTGAAGAAAATGAATATACAGGTAGTAATTTTAAAATGAGCAAAAACTGTCAAATATTACAATGAGTAACATTCAGCTGATTTATCTCAGTTATATTATGATAAATCTCTATAATAATGAGAATAATGTAAACATGTGTTAGTAATAAAAGGTTACACTCTCTATACGCGAACATTATATATAATGTGTAAGTTAAACGGGACATTATCTTCGAAACTAATTTTGAAATAAACGCAGCTAATGCTTATTTTACACGCAAATTAACTTGATAATGATATATGCAAAGTGTAAATAAATTTTATTGATTATACGGATAATTTAACACATTATTGATATCTTGTAAATTTGCAGTACGGATTCTATATAAATGATATAATGTATTCGTAGATTCAACATTAAAATATTCATGTGAAAGTGATATTTTATGTAGATTTTATATATAGAAGCCTTCAATATTATAATTGTCTATTGTGTTTTTCTAAAAGAGAAGCTATAAAAATGTGTTATGGATTAGTAAGCATGTTTTCCTTTCGAAATCACTACATATTACTTTGGCACCTTTCATCAATGATGGCAGATTACGGTCAAATTTTTAACACAGTAAATAATGTGTTATTTCTTCTTTATTTTTACTTCAACTTTTATGTCCGAGCAATTTCTAGCACGCACGATATGCGTATTTATTAAAAACTTTTTTTCATACTCAAGATGAACACGAAAATTGTTGTGAGAAATACTCCGCTATTTCGTGAGTAGCGATTGAAAAGATTGCTCGCGTGCATCGGGTATTCTATTATACTTGGCCAAAATGCGCCATAATAGCGAGTGTGATCTTACAGAAACGAAGAAAAAAGGTTGAAATGGTTATGTGAACACAGTTCTCAAATTTGTGACTTTTGCTTGCCTCCCAGCCAAAAATAAATTGTGGCATAAAAACTGGTGCTGCAGACTGCGTTTACATACAATTATATGTTTATATAATTGTTCACATTCACACACGTGGTCCTATAAGATTACGTTTTATTCTGACACTTCTGCTATATGACATTATTACTGTAAATTATATAATTCAGTTAATAAAAAATGATAAATCAATTTTACGACATTGCGATCACGCATTTTTTACTTAAATACGTTCGGCGCGAACCAAGATATGCGTTTATAAATATCATTTATGTCCATAAAAAAGTATTATCTGGGAAAAAAATAACGTTTATTTGTTTTCTATTAACGTTAATATCCAAGTCACCAGACAAGTTAGCCTTGTTTTTCCCGTTACAGAGTACTTAAAGATACTCTTCTCGTTCTGTCTTGTTTTCACACGTACATTGGCTTAGGACGTCTTAATACACAGACTTTTTAGGAAAAAATTATGAACGCTGAAGATGGTAACGGCATCGGAGTAAAACATACGATTGAGCTGTCAGTATAATCACGTTCGTACGATGTGGATTGGAAAGTGATACGTAATACATAATATCATGGGGACGATCTCAATACAGACATACCATATAAGCAATAGTCTGCAGGAGTCTTAAGCCGGAAACCATCGCGACGTTGACCGACAAAGAAGTGAAAACCATGGCAGCATCGAAGTAATTTATAAAAAAAAAAAGAGAAAAAAGAAAGCGTCGCGCAATAAGACAGTCCAAGACGTTAATAAAGCAATAAAACAATTACGTGTATAAATTACTACAATTATTTAAAGTGTACAATCAGTAAGAGCGTTCAGCATTTTATAGAAAACTTGCATACGAGTTTTTTATTCCTGGAAAACGGTAAAACGATTTCGCTCGAAACTGAAAGCTGTGCCATTATTTTCTCGAACGGTAGAAATCGTCGTCGTACGGCTAAAGTTATTACGGTGTTCGCATGAAATAGATTCTGACATTTGCGATTTAATTATTCTTGATTGAGTTTCTGATAGTCTCAATTGGACAATCTACTTTTTCTTTGGAGAAATGATACACGAAAAAATCAAACTTACAAAATAATATGCCACACTTACCTCAATTCGCCGAGATGTGCTTATCAATGATTTAACATTTTTCTGCTGATCTGACGAATATGAATATTCAAATAAAAGCTGAAAATATATAGAATATTTAATATTTTTTAGTAAAACATGGGACGATGTTTATAAATTCCGATATTAATGAAAATGTAAGCGTTCTAGAAAAGGAATTTGGTTTCAGGCGTCACTGTTTAGCAATATTATTTTATTTATATATGCATAGCGTAACACACTTAAAAATATGTCAAATACACCGAATTTATAAACAATAATATGCGCATACTCCATTCTTCACCTTCTTACTTTAGCAAAGCTGATTCTTTTGCTTACATGATCATAATCATCTTTCTTTCTCATCTTACAATCATTACACTACTGCATTTACTCCTGACACGCAATGTTTTTCTCCACAAATTATTGAATAAATAATTAACAACCAAATTTATTAAAACGAATAGAGGTTGCATTAAGTGCATTAGGATCTCTCTCCTTCTCCTATCTGATTACATTAAACAAGATAAACACACAATATTATCATTAAAATTTCCTGTTTTTTCATATCTCAATGTTTGATATTCATTATTTGATATAAACTACAAAAATAAAAAATCGATTGCAATTTTGCGATTTTATACGCAAATCAATGCTTTATACTAAGATATTATTGTACTTTGCTTACCTTTGTTTTTAAATAAGCCAACGCAAGTCGCATGACATATGTTCAATTATCATTAGATCCTGAATACATTAAATAAACATTATTCGTGCGAGAATAATTTTGCAGTCACACATACACGCAATCGGCGAATAGACAAATTACTTTTAGATAAATTATTCGATAAAATATTTCAACACATATATATGATATTTACGGTTACTAAAGAAAGATGTCCGTCACAATGTGTTTTCCAAAGAAACTCACGAAAACTTATCAAGTATAAACTAATATTAAAAAAAAAAATCTTTTCTCGATCAATTAACAAATAGTTTCATATATTTCACTATTATGTGATTTTTTCTTCCTTTTGCAAAAAAGGCACATTATAACGAGATAAAGAAGAACGATTCTCCTTATACAATAGATATCTCTATTAGCTATTATATACGTCAAATATTAAATATTATTTTCCATCGATTCTTCTATCGATAGTTTCAGCTGCGCGAAATAAATGATTTTTAAAAGAAAAAAAAAAAGAAAAAAATCATAATCAACAATTATTTTTTTTTTTTTTAGAGAGCTGGCTTCACAGAAAATTAATCGCGAATTATCTCTCAAGTATACTTATGTAAAAGATAGATATCACGAATAAATGTGTATGAGTGTATATGCACACGCGCGCAGGCGTGTATGTGTACATATATAAAGACTGAATTAATCGCTATCGCTGACACCAATAATCTAATATTATACTTTATTATTCGCTTAAATGCGCGCATTTAGACACACATGACGCAAATATATTCTTAGCTACACAGAAGAGATGCATATGTCTAAAAAATACATCTATAGGATATTGATTATATTATAATTAAGAGTTGTTTTCTTTAAAAAAATATGGCGGCAATACGTAAAATTTGCAAGATTACGAGCAAACTTGCTCTGAGCAATTCGCGTAGCACCTAATATTTCTGAAATTATTGAATCTCTAAAATCGTGTACCTTATTAAAAGTATATTAAACAACCGATAAATATAAGAATTCCCCCAGCAAAACGTGCATTAATATCCAAAATACAAGACACGTGATACATCACGATAAAGTACATTTTATTAGATAAAGTTTTGATTAATTAATTATTGATTAAATATTTTAAAAAATCTTTCTTTTAATAGAATTCAAATGCTTCACAAACGGAAAAAAATCGCCGAGTTTTAAAATAAAAACTATATCATTAACAAGATGATTTTAATTCGCAGTTCAACGACCTAATTGTAATTATTTAGGACTCTCTGTAAAAATAATACTAACAAAATCAAACCAAAATCTATTTTTTTTAGTTTCTCTCTCTCTCTCTCTCTCTCTCTCTCTCTCTCTCTCTCTCTCTCTCTCCTCCCTCTCTCTCTCTCTCTCTCTATTTCTTTATAATAATTAAGACTATCGAAAAAGTATATATAGATAGTTATCTGATTTCAAGATTTCTCAAGATCTCTGCAATGTTCTTGTTTGGCAGAAGATGAATGTTACATGTCTTGGGCCAGATAATTTCACGGATGACGTGCATGACGTTTTGTAAAACGCGTACAGACATCTATTCGGACATACTTAGCAGAGACGAGCGTATGTATGCATACAAATGCATGTGCCAATGTGACAAACATATTGCACACGCATGCTGCATATACGAACGTAACGCACGCGACTTGTACAACATATTTCGTTTACGGCGACTACTGTTGGTGTTTCACAATTTCAAAGTATACTATGACGAATATCGAATATAATAAATCCAGACTGAACGAATATGAACAATTACAAATGAATATCTGAGCATAAAAAAATATTAACACAAAAAAAACGAGTAAAAACAAAAAAGTAATTACAGTTTGTTTGTGATAATTCTTCTCACGTATGCTCATGGTTCATCGAATAAAAAACAGATCCTATCTAATTCGAGTCTCTTGCGATTCGTTTTAAAATAATCAAAATGTTGCATTACAATCACGTTTCCGTATATGTAATTCGCGTCAAAATAAATCGCTTTGAAATTGAGAATATATAATTTTCTGTAATAAACACACCAAGAAAATTATAGGATATCGGCTTGTCGCTCGATAATAAGTCGTGCTGTATTTTATCTTTGTATGAACATCTGACGTGACTGGTGTCTCACACTTAACAAAAGACTCGAAGCGACATATGTATTTCGCGTAATGTTTTGCGATGGCCAATTAAAAATCAATAGTTAGACTGCCATTATACTATTCATGAAAAAAATTTCTTTTTTTTGCGATTTGCAAAATGGAAACAGAATAATGTTTTTATGCTCGAATGACGGCGCTAAAAATGATATATCTTCCTTCCAGTATGATAAAGATGCGAAAATAAAATAAAAAATGTTACCGACTATATTGGAATTTTGATTCTAATAAAAAAATTCTAATCTTAAACAAGATGTATATAATTCGACCAAGAGAAATAGCATTTTAAATCATATATATCCGAATCGCGAAGAAAGATTAATCATATAACATAAATTTTCGAATAAAACATTGTGTCTACAAAAACGCGATTCAAATATAAATTAATTTCTCTTAAAAATTAAGCAAGGCGATAAATTCGATGTAGTGCGGCACGTATAAAACGTAAATTCATTTACTGAAACAAGTCATTAAGATGATACGAAGTCATTAAGATCTACGGTAATATCCAATCAAACTATACATCATATTGTTATTCGAAACGCAAAAAAAAAAAAAAAAGAAGTAGAGAGATAGAGAGAAATACAGAATAACATTGAGAAAAAAACAAGCAGAAAAGAGAACCTGCATGTCGAAGAGAATTTTCCGATGCTCTTATTTGAATATTAATTTGCTGCAAGCTGGAATGACCAGTTTTTGAGCGGCTATCTTATTGCATTTCATCGCACGACTGACATACGCCGATTTCGTGATTATGCAGATGCACTTGCATATATACAGCAAGTTTTAATTATTGAAGGAACATAAATGGCCAATAAATTACTGAATATGGTGCGAAAAGAATTTTAATATGCATAATGCGCGACGTCCTATGGTTAACACTTGTCGCATAATTGCTTCGTTTTGCGATACTACAAAATTTAAAAAATTCTTGAACATGAAACAAGAAACATATTTTAAAGAAATACTCCGTTGAAGAGATTTTACATAAAAATCCATCATCTCGACGGAGTCTTAAACTTTACATTATTAACCAAATTGCAAATACCTTACCGTCATTTACGTACATAACTATACGTTTCATCTATCATTTAGTAACATTTAACAACACACGAAAACAATATTTGTGATAGTCAATATATATGTGATATATTAATAAAGTAAAAAGCGTCAAAATCACCACAATTCGTTGATTAATTCGACCAGTGCCGTCGTCGTCGTCATGTTGATGTCCGGTTTTCCATATGCAATTGCATTGCATTGACAAGAGTCTGTGAATAAAACTGTTACTCGAAATCAGATAAATTTTTTAGAGCGATTTGCTTTGACATAATCGCTCTAAAAAATTTTATAATCGCTCAAATGGAACGGTAGTTCGCTATCTTATTTCCTTATTACTTGCGCAGTATATTCTTGTTGAATTTAATATAAGTAAACACGCGAAAAAAACGCGAGAAACGAATTCATTAAACAAGAATTAGTAATAAAAAAAAATGTCACAAGCACGACAGCGACATAACGCGATATTCTCGTTCTTTAGGATATTGCTTGATCGAACTTATACTCATGCGTAGAGAGATAACAAGAAATTTTTCAGCCATTAGAGATTCCTATTAAAGAATCGCGACTACAACACCAATAATCGATCGACGATCAAAACAAATAAAGGACGGAAAACGTGTCTGAGTACGTTCATGAACTTAAATTATATATTATACGTTCATGGAGTACATCCCTCGAAACCAATCGGCTTTCTCAATGACAAAAAAACAATGCTCAAGCTTGGCTATAATTTGCTCGATTCATCAAATATACATGGCGACATTGATGCCTCGAGATGTCTGAAATAACCTAACAATGATTAAATTTGTGAAGTCCACCGCTTGTCTCGATAGTCATCTTATCATTTCGGAGGCGACGCGATTTTCTTTGGATTTGACATGTTTTTCTCCTCGATTTACACTTCATTGACCATCAGTAATTGATCTAAAAACAAAAATGAAAACATTCGATAGTAATACATAAAACCTGCATTAGAAAATCTATTAGTATATATGAAAGTTTCATATTTCACTTGCTGTAATATCTATATATTTATATAATAATAATAATTATAACAATAATAATCGCTTTATATACTATGTATCATTCTGCGATGTATAGTTTCTGAAATTCAGAAAACGTATAGTAATTCGTATAATTTCGTGTTCATATTCTATTAAAAATATGACGAGATGTGATATGTAATTTCTATGTATTTCTTTCTGTCAAAAATTTCATTACTTTAAATAAGTAATAATTTTAGTTTAACTATAATCTATTTATATATATTTTTTAATTATCGGTTATTTTACATTTACTTATTTGGTACAAACAATTTTTTCTTACAGTTTCCTGATACTTAAAGAGAAAAAAGAGATTGTCCGTTTCTCTTTGAAATATATAATATAGAAATAATCATTGTGTCGCATTTAATGTGCGGTTGGTATCAAAACGATCTTAAAGAAACTTGAACCAGTTGTTCGATGTAAATGATGGAAGCACACTGATGTGAAAGAAATACCGAATTATCAAATACCGAACATTGCTGACTGAGAAACGAAGCTGAAAAGAAGTTAACGATCGCTATTTTGACTTATCCGGCGGATATTAAATAGCAACATTTCTAATTTGAAAAGTTTTCTCAGAGATACGACGTAAGGAAACTTACCGTGATGCTCTAAATCAAATCACGAATGCGAGAGGAGAGATGGACAAACGGTACACGTCCTTTGTCATAAACGAAATCCACTACGAAATGACGGAAAGAAAAGAACGGATAAGGAAAATAGAGGAGGAGGAAGAGACAAGATCAGGACGTGCGAAAAGAGGAGAATATATTATGCTCGCTAAAGCAATGTTATACCAACTCGAGAACTGGCGAACTAGCCGACAATAAAATCCATTTTATGTCTCCCTCGTAAAGTCAGTCAAATGAAACCCGGACTTAGTTTTCTTAGTTTCATACGTGCATCCACCACAGCAGACCCGGCGAACCCGGTTTTCTCCCCATCGCGCGGGAGAATCGTGACAGACTTTTTCAAAAGTCTAGACACATTGGTGCCTTGATCGGATATCTCTGTCAGACCAATTTTACTTGCTGAAAGTTGCTCGATCGCGGCTTTCTGAACGATAAGTTATCCGAGGTAATTAATTTTCTTTTTTTTTTATATATATTAGAATCTTCAATATCGTTGCACAGAAAATACGCAGAAAAATATTATCTGAAAAAATCTCGAAAGTCGCAAAAGTCTGAATCAATTGTAGAAATAAAATATTCATGAACAAGCAAACTGTAAATATTAATTAATTAAAAAATATTGTTAATGTGTATAAAAAATACATTTTAAAATAATGAAGTAATAATAAAACAAAGGATTGTATATTACAATAAAAAATACTTTCTTTAAATTTTTTCTAATTTAAATAATAAATTAAAAATAAATAATTGAGATAAACAAAATATTGCAGATAAAAAGGAATCGGCAGTATCAGCGATGTACAACATTGATAATAAAATTAAAAATCTAACACGTTATATATTTCGAGTGAGACTTTTATCTTATCTGAGAGATACACGAGGCCGTGTAACTTGTAAAC
Organism: Anoplolepis gracilipes; assembly: GCF_047496725.1. Classification (NCBI taxonomy): domain Eukaryota; kingdom Metazoa; phylum Arthropoda; class Insecta; order Hymenoptera; family Formicidae; genus Anoplolepis; species Anoplolepis gracilipes. The sequence continues at coordinate 12,368,750 of NC_132973.1, forward strand.
AAAAAATAGTGTAAGATAGATACTAAAAAGCTTGACTAAGCAAAACATCGTCCGGTACTAAAAGCTGGTTGTATCGTAAAACACGTTCCGTAGACATAATGTCTCGAAAGCATAGTAGTGATAAAAGCCTAATCGTATGTCAAAGAATCGACTTTGAAAGGATCTTTCTTAGAGTGGAAATAATAAATAAATTTGAACATTGTCAGCTGGTTAAGTCCGTGTAAACGTTGATGGGTGACTAATGTCAGATGATTGCGCAACAAATAATTCAGTCAGTCTTTCTCATGATATTTTTTTCTCCATCGATTATATGTTGTCTTTAAAGTAATTTCTAATCATCACACCACTTGTCCTCGGGAAGAGATAGCATTTTAATCGGCTCTTTTGTTCGTCGACATCACAATCGTATCTAAAGAGCCGTCAATAAAACTTGTTAGTCATGAATCAAAAAGAATACTTGAGAGACAGATGCGTATAAAGTAGGGTTAAAAGCGACTGCAAACACACATATAACTTCAAAAAAATCTTAAATCAGGTAACAGAGAGTAATAATAGTAATGTAGAGAAATTTCTTCAAAGACAAAATATACTCGAGGAAGAAAAAATGTCATGAGAAAGACTGACTGAATTATTTGTTGCACGCGCAATGGTCTGACTTGCAATTAATCATCCATTAATGTTTACATAAACTTAATCAGCTGACGATCGCTCGCAATATTATTTCTACTCGTAAAGCGATCCCTCTCTAACGATCGACAGTTACTCTACTCTCATACTCATCTCAGGAACGAGACGAGGTGTGCGTTACGTGCTCGTTCCCGGTCGTTTCGCAATACGCAGATTTCTTCTCACTTTGGTTCATGAATCTGTGCTAGTATACGATTCGTTTTCATGGGGCTTTAACCGTCTGTACCGGAGTCCTTTTTTACGAGGTTCGTCCGAGTACCAGCCACTTTGTTAAGTACATGTATCTTTAATGACATGACGAGTGTAAGATCTACTTGCGTTAAGTGGATGCGTGCCTTTAAGAGCAAGTGTTCGGCTGATTGCGAATGCAAGAGAGCTAGTATAGTGTCGTTGCATTTTTGTTTACACAAGTTTCTGAAGCACAATGACCAATCGAAATGCAGCTGACCGTCTCGTCATTGTAAATATATATGCCAATATATTATGCAACTCGTTATATATTCTCGCAAAAACTGTAATATATGTAACTATATTCGTCTATTTCTCTTGTCTATTTCCAATGACAGAAATATTAATATACGATTATCTTGCGCGACTCGCACGTATACTATTATGTAATGCACTATATAAATTTACATAATAAAAGTCTATTAGATGTAGAATTAAAATCTATATTTAAACATAACGACTTTCGATACTGATAATAATAGCGAATAATAAATATAATGATGTAGTAATAACCTAAAAAGAAAGTTTCGATGAGTCATTAGTACAGTTCACGTTTTCGTTATTTTCAAAAGACTCCTTCGGAATTGAGGTGTCTCGTAAAATTATGATGTACAGCTATTCCACCTCGCACAATCTTCTTACATGATGATTCACGTTTCGTCTCCACGCAACTTTCATTAATAATCAATTCGGTGGGTCACATTAAAGATTAATAAACGAGAATTAGCGAGCGGTTGTATATATTTCTCTCAAGTGATATATGAAGGAAATCTTCTGACAGACTTTTGATTTGACATAGAACAATGAGAAAATTTGAGACACTTTGTAAAGTTAGGTTGACACTTTAAGTTCTTTGTTGTATTGTCAATGATTATATAAGGCAGTTAATGCGGGGATGATATAAAAATCTCAAATCATTGATGAAATGTTTAATTAAAAATATTTTTCTACTATCACTAAGTTTGTGTCTTTTATAGAAATGAACTGGTTATTAAAAGAGTGTTAAAAGGATTTTTCTCAGATTTCTTAATGAAAAGATTTACATGCGGTTCACATATTCGAGGAGAAAAACTTTCATTAATAAAGAGTCTTTATTCCGGGTGATCTAGGCAGATTCCAAGACAAACAGTGACTGCTCGAAAAGTCGTAAACAAAAGGTCTGAGAAAGGGATTTCCAGGCACGTAGCTAAAGTGGAAACATTCGCGACGGTTGCGGGGACGAGAGAGATGAAAGTTTATCGTCTGCCAGTAAGTGCTTCGCGGATTCTCACACCTTTTCCCGTGCGTTACTACCCTTGACGAGGATGTAGGTGAGCAGGAGGGAGAAACCGTAAAATCACTGTGGATACTTGAAATAATATACCTATCTACTCTACTTCCAACGTTAACTCCAGTTCATTCCAATGAAATATTGGCGAATAAATGCTCGTCTTTTCACACTTACGCATTCTTTTTTATTAGAATTTTTTGTATTGTTATTAATTTTATATTAAAGTTGCAGTTTTACAATTTAATTACATTTATTTCATTTTTTATGTAAATTTTCCGAATAAAATATTTAAAAATTCTCTCTCTGTCAAGTTTATATATGAGATATTTAACTGTAATTAATTTGACATCTAATTCACATATTAACATATTTACAATAAAGAGAGAAAAAGTTTAAAAAAAATTGTTTAGATGTATGTGTGATACAAATGTTGATATCGCAGTTACATCGCATATTAATAAAGTTCAGATTGTAAGAATTTATAACTGCAATAATGACAAAGTTGTAGAAACGTACTAATTTATTAATTGTGTATATGTTATCAAGCAATACGATGTATATGATAAAGAATGTAAAAAGTTCAAATTTCGAATTAAATTACATTTCTGTATTCACTAAAATAATCTGAGAACTTCGCTAAGATTAGAATAACGAAATGCCTCTTTTGTTCACAAATATGAGACTATCATGTCAATTGCGCAAATAATTAGTTTATCGATGGCAAGCGCAGTCTTCACCTTCGTTAAGAAGAGACGAAATATCCTGAGTGTCTCCGCTCGCGATAGGTAGATACATCGTATTTTATAGAAGCTTAGTTGTATATTCGCGCGTATGACTTTAACTGTTGATGCCGACTTTGTCTGTATTTCTTTTCAAGTTTTACTGGCGCTAGGTCCACCGCTCCGAGCCGTAAACGTCAGTCTTCGCTAAAACTCCGTATGCCGGGTTGCCAAGTTCCTTCCTCAGCCTTCTCTCTTAGCTGCCTTCTCCTTCATTTCCTTTTCTTCGGCTCTTTTCGCCTTTCTCTTACCTTCGAGCAGTCAACGTCTTCGGCGAACATCATGTAAACTTATCCGAAGGTTCTCTAGCCGCTGGCGTGGATGCTGAAGGGCGTCATTCTTGTCAAGTATACCAATGAGTTAGGCCTACAAGAGGAGTCTGCAAAGGCAACCACGCTCTCTTTGCATATTTTAACCTTCTTGCATTTCTTGGATTACATGATGCGAACTGTGTATCTCGATCGACGTTTCACCGTGTGCCTTTTTATTGCGTTACATTCGGAATATCGATTTTATCTCGGCATACTGTGAATCATTGATTCGTGAATAACAATAGCATATCAGAGCATTTTTATTTGGTAAAGAGAAATGTTCCGCGATAAAAGAGCGTAACCGGTCATTAATCACAATCAATGAAAATGCGCGAAAGACATTGTAAAGTTCAAGGGCACAACTTATATGCGTGCGTTCAGCGACTACTGCAATTCTAGGAATAGGTGAAAACTCCCCCTTTTCGAGAAGTCTCTAGCGGGAACGTATTAGAGTCGACCGGAAGACTACGGTACCCATCGTGTCGGGGCTTCATTAAGAATGCAATATGGCGGGTTTTTTTTGCAGAGCAAGGGCGCGAACCCGTGGTCGGTCGCTTTTAAAAAAATTACGACGAGGTTTATGAGGGTTTAATTGTAGCCCGCGACTGTGGTTAGAAAGTAGTAAAACTCCTTTTGCCAGCAAAATCGTAGCCTGTTCACTGCTTAACGCTCTCCAATTCCTGGTTACATATGAACGACGTGTGTATGTGTGTGTGAGATGAGGAAGAAAAAGAAGAAGAAACGGAGGAGTATATTCGTAGCGGCTCCACGCACTTTGACGCTGCTAATTATTGCTTTGTCCCGAATGACTTGCGCCTTCAGTTTCGAAGAATACCGACAGTCGTTATCAAGGTCAATGATATCTTCTCGAGGCAATTTCGCCGATTCAATCATTCATTAGCCGATCGTTATCAGTGTTTTCGACGATGTCGTAATACGCCGATATAAACGAGATAATATAGTACATAATTAAAGTATAATACAAACTACGTAATGACTGGCACTGCAATAAATAATAATGCATAAGAATATATCAAATAACAAAAATATTCACCGTAAAAATTATTTCCGTGGAAAAAAAAAACAGTATTATTTCAAAATAATTAAATATACATACAAAACTTGAGAATAAAAAAAATGCACAGAAACCTTACCCTTAGTAAGCTTAACCATAGAAAATATCACTCATATAACGCATTTGTGCACTTTTACTATTTGTTTTTATTTTTTTTACATTATATTTATAGTATAATGTTGATACTCTCGAAACTGTCATATCTACAAACGAAAATTATTACTGAAACAGTTTATTAAAACATACGTGCTCACAAATATCGGAATCAAATTGCACAATATGCGTTCCAAAATTATAGCTCGCAGCGGATACTTATATCCGTGGCAACGGGCTTTACAGACCATGACACATCGTCGTTTGCTCTTGATACATTTCCAGCAGATTTTCTGTATTTACAGCTATAAATTTTGCTCACGGATTTAAATAGTACTAATTAATTTATGTTTTTTGTTTTACATTTTACAATTAATAACTGTATATCAGATAAAATCGTAAGTTTTCTCGAAATTTCTGCCAAATTCAACCAAATTATTTATTCAAAGAGAATGAGAAAAAACTATAAATTTAATATGATTTTATCCTCATAAATTTTGTTATTTTATTATATCTAAAATATGCGAAAAAACAAAATTATAAATATTTGAAAACATTGTTGGCTTAACAAGAATAACTATAATTCATATATATTATATAAATAGAAAAAATATATGACATAAGAATCCAAAAAACTAACAAGAGTACACAATTATGAAAGAATTATCAATAATATAATATGATTACATAAAGTGAAAAAATCTTAAATGTCGACCTGACTGGCAAAGGATATTTAAGGTCGACATTTAAGATTTTTTCACTTTGTTTTTAAAAAACTACTGGCAACTATTAATATTTCTACTTTTGTATGATTACATAAGTTTAGCTAGCGTTTCAGTGCCGATAAAAAGTAATTCTACGATTTCCTACATTTTACGCTTTAAGAACTTATCAAAGATAGGCGAGTTCTAGGGAAATCATCAGCATTTTGTCGAGGCATGTGACTCGACTTAGTGCTTGTCACAAACTCTGATAGTTTACAGCGCATGGAGCAAAATAAGCGGGTGACTATGGTGCTCGCCAAACTTACGACTTTGCGACGATGGAGAACCGCAAAAGGGGTGGTAAGAAAAACAAGAAAACAGTGACGATGATGACGAGGTAGGTAAAGGCAGTGTAGAAAAAGAAAAAAGCGAGCTGTAAAGCGAACCGCGTTTACGACTGTCGTTATATTCGCTCTGACCGACTTGTCTGATTACATTGATGCTGCTTACTGTAAAAGTAGTATAATCCTTTCGCCGAATGTTCGCTCGCAATATTACAGGGCGATTACGAATCCTCGTTCTTTTTGCTCACGCGACATTAAATTGACGAGGATCGATTTTTTTGAGTCGAGTAAGAATATTATGCATTCTTTTAAAGCGTTGTAATTTTAACGAGTGTATCGCATCGATTACCGAGAATATTTTTCCAAATTAATTTATGCGATATAGACAAAAATATAAGAAATTGTGTATCATATTTTATACGTAAATGCATTTTGCAGATACAAAAAATATGAGACGAGCGATACTGAGTGATGCAGCATCCTATATTGGTGCAGCGCAAAATGACGCAGGCCTTGCAATTCACGTCGCACAACATTCCAGCATCAACATATAACAGCCGACAGAAACGTTATTCGTGAAATGTAAACGATGTTCACAACGACGTGGCCTCTCGCCAGAAACAGTTATCGTTTACATTGGAAAGAAAAAGAAAAAAGATGCGTATCAAGTACGTATCAACGAATTCCATCGTTCGGTCTCCACGGTCCGACAAGGAGATCAACTTACTGTCAACAACCCTAATCACGAGCTGGAAGCAATCAGTATGCCGAGATAGCCGACAAACCTCGCCGACGTTTTAATTACCGCTTCAATTTTCATATCTTGAGTATCGCCGCGCGCCGTTTAGCGCCGTTAACCATACATGTTCAGACGATCGTTTTTCAACCGACTATTGCTTTGTGATGTTGATGCCTTCTCGGTTCTAACGATGGAATGCATACATCCAACAAATCTAGATTTTTCTAATATCTCGAGAATCGACGTCCTCGTTTCAAATATCAATAATTTATACGATAATAGCAACCGGTTTATTTCGCAGCGCAAATTTTTTTCGGATTTTAAGTATTTTCGTGCATTTGTATGTGATGCAATATTTACCAATAATACGGTTTAAGTTTGAAATATCAGCCGTTATAAGATTGAGACATTCACGTAAAATATACGATGAATTACATTTTAATAAAAAGAAAAACGTTGCGGTTTGCGAAAACACGCTAAAAATATGATCATATTATAAAAAAAAGTTTTATTTTTATTTTTTTTTAATTTATGTATATGTGAATTTCAATAAAAAATCACAAGAAAGTTATCAATATTATTTTATATATAATAATAAATAAGTAGAAGCTATTCAAATACAAAATATTAAGAATATTATCAATCAAATTATAAGAAAGAAAAAAAGAAGGGAGAAAAGGAAAGAGAAAAAAAATGACAGAGATAATATTAGTAACAATATTATTAACATTATCTTCACCATATAATTTTCTATATTGATCGCTCTGTTTCATGTTAGAGTATTTAACTTTTTACGTTTACATTTCAGTTGACCTGTCAATCTTTTGTAAGAGAAGAAAAAAAACCTTAATTCTGTTTATGAAAGTTTCCTTTCTTTTTTTAATTGTTCTGTTTACCTTTTAAATTTTATAATTAAAAATTTCGTTTCGTGCATAAAATATAAACGTGCTTGCATTTGGAACTTATCTCAATATGCAAACGATGAGATACGAGAAATCCTTGAAACATCGGTAATTAATCGAGATTTGTTGTAATCTCTTTGGGATGCCAGTGAACGTATGAGGCCGAATTAAATGTAAATACCGTAGGCAGCTTATCTTTAAGACAGCGCATGTATATAATCCCTGATAGCCGATTGACGTTGAGTTTTGAATCTTACTTTTTCACGAACAGCAAAATTGTTCTTCTAAATCGTCCAAAAAAACGACTATATGGTGAACAAAAATGAAATGAAATTGACCAGCATTCATAAATTCGATTTTTTATAGTGTTGTCATCGTTAAAACTGTTGGGATAGCGGAAAGGGGCTGTCGCATCCTCAAGTTCTGTACGTCTTATATATGCGTCTTGAACGGCCACTTGAATAAAATTAGTCGCAAACTTGATGAAAAATCTTTTAAAAAACGCAATATAATAATCCTTTTCTCCTTTCTTTATATTGTTTGCTCAAGATGTCTATTCAAATATAAAAAAAATCCCTGAACATTTTTGAATTTTCCAGGTATTTTTTTAAAATCCTAAATAAAAAAATATTTTAAAGATTTTTTAACTTTCTCTAAAATATTTTTTTTTAATATACACGTTTTCTAATTTAGTTTCCACGAAGTAAGACGTTAGTTTCACGCATACAACTAACAATATGAGAACAAAATTATTAAAAAAAGAATTTTCGAAAAAGATTTCTTGAATTCCAATAAAATTTTATGAGATTTTCTTGATTTTTCCAAATACAAAAGAAATCCCTGAGAATTTCAGGTTTTCGATGTTTTCTCAGAGAGACACCTTGTTGCCACATCATTTAATTTTGATCTTTTATTTTATTCCGTCTTGTACGCTTTTTTTTATATATGTTATTGACATTAAAAAAATATGTTTTGTGGAAAATACGAGACATATCATTAGATGTTTAATAACTATAATAATATTTTCAGACAACGATTATACTAACGCTGTAAATAAAAAATGTCTTTATAATTACGGATGTTAAAAATTGAGAAGTTAATGGGAGAGAAAAAGGGTGATAAAGAGAACGAAAATGGAAGAGCAAACGGGAATCGGAAGCGAGAAATCAAGAGACATGAACAGCTTGCTGATCTAAACACTGTGGTTTACTGGGCTCTCAAAAGGAAGGGCATTTTATAGCTCAGAATCTTATTTATGTGTGCTTACGACTCGACTTTCAATGATCCAAACAATGGAAGAGCAAACCGGGAATAACTACGATTTATGTTCTGAAAGTTAATTCTTTTTTCCCTAACGTATCGAATTCAACTACATCAGTCAGGCTTTGAACGTCACGATAAATAATATCGCGAAATACATTAGTTCCGACACATTCGTGCGTAGATACGTAATATAACGACATAAATCATATTTATGTGCCTCAAAAATCGAAAAAATTTTTATACAAGTTCCAAGAAAATATAAGCAAATAATGAATTACATAATACTTACCGGTAATATGTAGAAGGCTCGGTAGAAGGTTTAGGTGAGATATCAGTGTACGGAGGCATATTTGCGGAGCCTGTTACATGTTTAAAGGCCAAGAGATATGGACTCTGTAGCTCTATTCCGTTAACGTTCCGGTATGACATGTATGTCGAAGATTCAATGTTCGATGGCGAAAAATGATAGTACAATGGAAACCTTCGGATGTCGTGGCTCATCATCTCTTGGATTACAGTCAACTTTTGAATTTCGTCGGACTTCAACCTATGAATTTCCCAAATGCCTGAAAAGTAAAACAAAATAATTGCATCCATTGTCGCATATGATAATAAAGTTGAAAATTTATTTAAAGTTAATACAAACCAAGTGTTATCATAAATGATTGCTGCTTTGCAACACACATTGTTTAGAATTAATTTATGCATATAAGTGTAAGAGTCAATGTCAAGAATTGTAAGATAATTTATAAATATCTTTTTTGTTTAATTTTTTTTAAATAATCACAAATAAACTGATTATAAGCTGATAAATATATAGAAGTATGTATAATACGTATAAAAATTCTTAATACAATTTTTATCCATTAAACGTACACTCGATAAAAATTCACTTGATCCAAAATAGATCAGTATGGACATGTATCGAGATCTGTTTCTCATAAACATGTATAAGCCTCTCTGTGGCGCAAAATAATCTATCGAATGAATGCAACTTTGATAGCTATCGCTTTTGTGCTTTCATTACTTAATTAATGGTATTTAATTTTAATTGTTATCGCTCCCAAGGAATAATGAATACTGTTCGTTGTTGGAAGAGTTCTCTCCCATCTTTCTCAAATTTTCTTCGCAGTATAAACTGACCAGTTAAAAGCCATCACAAACGATTTAAATTAATTATTGTTATGCTATTACACACCTCTAGCATCTATTAAAATGGATCAATGCATGGTGTCATCGAATGAGTTTCGTATATAATTTGTGACGCTTCAGGTTAGGTCGAAAGATTCTCGTTTTGCAAATTTTTTATGCAAAATAAATTAGCGGGAATATATGGATAATAAGAATAATATTGATTCATTTAAATATAGAAGGCCAACTTAACATTTAATATTCAACATTTTAAAATCGCTTTAGAACAAGACGAGTCCGAAAATAATAAAGATTTACATTTTGCCGCACGAAAAGAAAAATATCGCCAATTTAAAGAATAGCTTTATCTTTTAATTTCAGAGATAAACCTTGTATAATCTTGACATAAATTACAAGTTGAATTACTTAATCGTAACAGTCTCTTGTGAAATATGCACTGTAATTACGAAAGTATTTAAAAATTATGATAAATTATACACAAGATTGCAAAATTTACACGCTAAAATTTATGCGACAGTTACAATCCGTGCCAAGCGCACAGGGTTCTCACTTAGAATCAATAATTGTCGGTTTACATGTTGCAAACGACGTTGCTTGATTGCGGGGATGTACCACCTTCGCCGATATTTGACGATAAGACCGATTTATAACGCATTAATCACACGTCATAACGTGTAAGTTCGCATCTGCATGCTTATTTACAACTTACGTTCAGTTGCTTTCCAAGAAAGGTCTGATGTTTTTGATACATGAAAGCGCAGAAATTTATGACACGTTAATAATTCCGTCGATTATTGCACCCATCGCAGCGCGAATAGTTAAAGTTTTGCACCATCGTAATGAATCACTTCTAAGGGAGAAAAAGAATCACTTTACAAAATTTCTATCGCATTACTCGTTTGTTTATGTGACTGATATACGTGTAAAGGCGACATGTGCGCACAATTAAAATTTTCAATCGTTATTCTTGTATGAATTATGTGTATTGTATTTTGTATTATAAGAAAATATGACAACAGATGTAACAGAGTAATATTTAATATTAAATTTCATCTGAAACTGAATAAAACAAATAACGAAAAATAAAATCTCAAGGATCTTTATATTATATTCTTTTCTTTCGTTTTTGACACAAGAGAAAAATAATTTGCGTAAATACTATTAGTACATATATTATTATATATATAAATATTACATAAATCTTTCTGCACATATATAAAAATATATGTAATATAAAATACATTTATATCTTATTCTTGATCTATTTAAATCTAAATGTTTACACAGCAGTCATGGTCGAAGTAACAATATTCTTAGAGGTAACATCTTAGTGTTTTGCATCGACTGCACGTTCGAAACATTATCGGGTACTCGAGTATTTATGCTGTGCACCTCGAGCAACCAGTGTGGTTATCAATAAACTGCGACTCAGTCGTGGAGAGCGAATTCTCGAGATTTATTACGAGTTTCAGTTTTCTACATATGTTCAATGAGAGGCACACGTCGGACGTAAGTGAGAAACTTTTCGAGATATGTCCGCCCAGATACGTGCAATTATCTATCATCTGTGCAAAAATGATAACCTGATATCGCACGATATGCATTACGTAAAAGGCGCATTACGGTAATATAAGAAATAAAAGATACGCTATATACGCGGCTAAATCCAACCAACATAGAAAGTACTCGTAAGCCAACACAAAAATATAACTTGCCTCATAAATTAATTTCAACGACGTAGTCTTACGTATATACATGCTCGTTTTGTCCGATCCTTTTCTTTGCGAGAGTTGTCCGCAATCACGCGACTTTTTAATGCCACACCGTTGCATGTAAACACCGATACATGAAACAGGAATTTCTTATCTACTTAAACCTCGAGACATGAAAAACATTTACGATTGGAATAAGAAAATTGCGCTCGTGAAAAATAAGAGGCTCCGATTTATGGCACTATATATTCTCAGAAAAAAAAATAAAATGCGTCAGGTTAGAAAGCTTTATAAATTTCATAAATCTCTTAATTTTTTTGTCTTAAAATATGATAAATTCGAGTCTATTGTGTAATAAAGAAAGTCAGCGGGTATCATACGCGTCTATAAGCGAGGCTATATCAGCAGGGGAAGAATGGAGATCCAAAGTTAAACACAATGTATAAAGGGTAGCTTCAACATCGCGATGGATATTACGAGTAACAGAGTATTATCGGATCAAACGTGCTCAGAAATAGGATTCGCAGCTGCGTGTTCGCTGGCGTCCAGCTTACTTAATCGCCATAACTTCCGGTTACTTTAGAATTACATGACACCATCCCCCCATTCACTGCAAGACGAAATAACGCCGAATATAAAGCGCAAAGGACTTTTTTTAAATCACAGTATGTATATTTCATCTTTTATTATTTATCAATCTTTTTGTTCCTTCAAATCATCTCAATTAACCATTTCAAAATTAAAGTACATTAAGAACAAACAAGGCACGGTTATATTACTTTAATTAAATTATTATATTTCGCCAACGTTGCTTTTATAAATGTCATCAATATGTGTATGTATATATATGTGTGTGTATAATTTCAAAATTCCTCTTTCTTCAATCTTTAATCATTCATTCTTTTAATCATGATCTCTGCAAATTGAACCGTGCAATTTAACCGTGATAAATTATACGTATGTTAATTATATGTATGTACATTCGCAAAAATTTCGTGGAACACATGCATTCTTCCTGCATTGAAATTACCGGTTTTTCGCAACAGCGATATAATTACGCAAACACGGAACCATCTGCTGCATAAAAGCGACGCACAGCGAACATCGAGGGCAAAAAGTTCTACATATAATTTATTAAAATGCTATCGATTGTGAAGAGTACATCGTCTATTAATTCAGTAAGAATCTACACAACAGAACAGATCAATAACAGATAGACTTTTTTGAGAAATTATGAATATGGAAATATGTGTAGGAGAAAAAATTGTTTTCATATTAATTGTTCATATTATTCCATAGTAATAAACTGCTTTAATATGAGATGCTTCTCGTTATTATTTAAAAAGAATGAAATATTCAAACATTTTTTTCGCTAATATTGAAATATTGGTTATGTTTATAAATTAAAAGACAAAATACACACCACATATACATATTTACACTTTTGTTAGGTTTTTGATATAAATATTAATAGAAATTATAATAATTTTTAATATTACATTTCTAATATAATAGATTTTAAGACTGGTATAATATAGCTTTATTTAATGTTATATAAATTAAAATAATTCCTGCTGTAAAATAAGGAGCACATAAAAAGATATCAGTGCGGCAAAATGAATAAAGTAACAGGTAAGAATAACGAGGAAGAGTCGATACTCTGAACGACACACGCACAACCCCCTTATATTCGTTAAAAATAAACGGGTATACGTGATACAAAACTTGTAATATTATTCGAAAATCTTTCAAAGTTGAAGCCGTTCGAAGCTGGTCGGTTTTACAACGAAGCACCGACATCGCACAATACCAGTCTTGGTGGTTTTACATATCATAAAGTGCGTGCACGCGCGAGCTAAGGAGCGCATATAAATCGGCTTGCCTGCTGTTATGTCTCCCGCGTGCAAAGGACCGTTTACTATTTTATGTTCTCGAGACCTTTAAAGTTCTCTGGTTCCTTTATCCTTTTCTCGCTTGGCGCAAAGTTGACCTCCAATAATTTGATTAAATTGAAATGCCGCAGAATAAAAATTGCTGAATCAAATATTAAATGACGCTCTTGAAGAATTGATGAAAAAAATGTGAGAAAAATGTATTTTTGCACAATTCTTTAAAAATTAATTAAAATATTAATTTCTACTAGAGTAAATTATAAATTTGAAGTTAAATAATAATTGCACTTTTTATAGTAAAAATTGATTTTCATTAAAAAAAATTAATTCCAAATTAATCTATAACCATACTACAATAATCAATAAACACCATTAACTATATTTATATAAGACTAATAATTTTTTCAAAAAAAAAAAAAAAAAAAAAAAAAAAATGATAAAAGGTAGAAAAATCACATTATATATTAGTATACAACAAAAGTAAATAAACATTATTTTAAAAATATTAATGTAATATATTAAAAATTACCCAATGTTTTATTTCTTGAATTTTAATATATATATATATATCAAATTTTTCTTGACGTAAAGAATATATTTCCAAGTGGAATTAATTCCGCTCTAAAGTATGTTTTTATTAAATGCATTAATTCCACTTGGAAATATATTCTTTACGTCAAGAAAAATTTGATTGCATTAGTTAATTATTAGTATGAGTATACAAGTTCGTTTGGTATCATATAAATTATTTATCGCGATGAGCATGATAGAGCATATACAACGCATAAAAATTATAGATATTAGATATCTTGCTGTAAAGTATGCGTTATCTATCTTCGCAGAAACATGATACTGGTACAATGCATTAAAGCTTGGCTCTGAGATTGTGAATATTATTTCGAAAAGTATGAGATCATTAGTTAATTTGTGTTACTCAACGAACCGTGAGATTCATATTGCATGCACGTGCTTGTTGTGCATAACATAATACATTCATGTCTTATTACAATATCGTACATTTATAATTGACATATGTATAAATGTTTGTATGAAAAATCGAATTGGAAAAAAAATTATAAATAAGTAAAGCATTATAAAAAGAGCACAGTGTCATGGATCAAAATAGTTATACGAGTATAATAATCGCAAAATATTATATATATTTAATTATTTTCAAATTATAAAAAATATTACTTTATTAATAACATTATTATAAATGTTATATAATACCGCGATACAAATATAAAATTATTATACACGCTAAAAAGTAAAAAAATTTAATTAATAAATTTTATTAAGCTAAGTTTATATATATATATATATATATTTGCAAATTTTGTATTAAAAGACAAAAGTTTTAACATAACTCGCATGTTTTAATAATAACATTTTAATCAAACTTTTGAGAAGAAAAAAATAAATTTTAAATTCATAAAAAGAGAAAGAGAGAGATACATAATGAAAGAAAACGCAATGATTTGGAGGCCTTGCATATATAAATACATTGCAGCTTCAAGAGTCTAAAAAAAGCTTTACGTGTCGCACACATAGTACCGTCCTTGCACTTCGTATACGCAATCGTTCTCGTCGATCTGCATTTGAGATCGTAATAATAAAATTCACGCAAATGATATATGTTGAACGATATTTTATACTTTAAGTGAATGTAAAATTAAATAAAAATTCCTGCTCTAATACGTGCAATATATATGCTATGCATGTTGCAAAAGTGCATTTTAATCAAATATTCTGCTGATCAAATAATTTCATGTAATTCACACGTATGCGTACCAACGTATGCACGCGTATCAATATGATCCACGTTTATGCACAGTATGCATATCCCACTCGACCATTACGTACATTGTCGCTAATGTCAAGGAGAATCGAGTCACGCTTCGCGCTCGTTGCTTCCTCGTGTGTTAGATATGCGTCGGGACGCTGATGTGTGTGTATGTGTGTGTGCGTGTGTATGTGTCTGAGCGCGCGCGTGTGAGTGCACGTGTCATCCTGCCTCCTCTTTCGTCGCGTCGCGAACGGTGCCTCTCGTTCGTTCTTCACGCGCCTTCCTCGCTCTCATTCTTTCTGTCTCTTTCTCTCTCGCTCTCTCTCTCTCTCTCTCTCTTTCGTTCTCTAGCTTGCTGCGTCTAACTTGCGGTTATGTAAGCTTAAGCACGCATTGCCAATTTTCTCGACCGGATTGCCAGCAATCGCGGCTGCTCGGCTTCATCCTTCTGCTCCTTCATCTCGCATAGCACTGTATTCTGCGCCGTCGTTCTTTAATAAAAAAAATAAATGCTTCTTCCTTGCGCTCACACCCCACCGTGTATAAATTGTACATATTAAGCTATCCGTGCAGATTGCAACCGCGAGTTTCTTCCTTTTGCTTCCGTCCGACCTTTCGCACGTTTGCTTTGTCTCACACGAATCTTTGTCTTTTTCTTCGCTCCTGCTGGCCTCTACCAATCTCTCTTTTTCTTTTTACCATCATTCTTCCATCTCCTCTTTCTTCTCCTCCCCCCCCCCCTCTGCAAAATTCACTGACCGATTCAGTCGGCTTCTCTCTTGCTTGTATATACGTCTCGCCATATTTACTCATTGCATGCAATTCAGGGCCGTATAAATCTGTATTCTCCATTTCTCGCGTTGCATTCCATATTGACATAAGAAATCGACCAATTCCTTTTGTCATGCGTTTATCGCGTGCTTATTTCATTGTGCAAAGCTTTTGCAAGCGCGTATACAGTTGCCACGCAATTTGCATTCGTAATCATGCACGGTTGCAAACTCATTGTTAGTACTAATCGGCAATGATCGACACCAGCATATCAATGCACGAGATCATTATCAAGATGACAATAAACAACGCGAAAATGACGGATACGTTATATGTCTAGGCAATAAAATTAAGGATGCAGTAAAAGTTTTATATCAGGAGACTTTAATATATAGTCATAATAAAATGTTTATTAGTTAATTGTTAGGTACTTTTGCTTATTAAGATCTATCTGGGCATCAACTCGCTCAATCGCGAGATATGCAGATAATAACGTCTAAATACTTTTAGATAATAATGTTGCAACAAGAAACGAAAATATTTTTGTTAAAAGAAACTGTCTGCCTAAACTTTAAAATAAACTTTTTGAATGCAGATGAAGATGTGTCATAAAATGTTAATATTTTATTTATTCAATTTACAACGTTTAGAAATAATTCCTAGAAGATAAAATTTCTATTGAAAATATATGTCTCCGCATTCTGACATGCATAAATGCAAACTGCCTTCCTTATTACGGTGTATCAGAGGAAATATTCATCCAGGAATTGAAAATTTTATAGTCTAAACACATTACATACCACTATACAGCGTAACCAATAAAAACGTGAAATTAATAGCTAATTTTAAATTCCATAGAATTAGAATCGCTTCTTACGTATACTGGAATAGCCATTTCTGATTAGAAGAAAAAGACAATTAATCGCATTATACATAATTTAAAGATAAATTTAAAAAATGTTACAGTTTAAATTAAAATACTTCTGATAAATTCTAGAATCTCTCTGATTATTTTTCTCAGTTTTCCCTTCTTTTTTTTTATGAAACTGAACAAGTATCCGTCGCGTTTATATGAATTTTTCTTTGAACCTGATAGCCTTTTTTTCTCAGACATGTGATAATCGCGTTATCATGCTATTGAGATATTGGAAAAAGTATCTATTAAGTGGCAGTGTCGCATTTTTTTATGCACTTCAAAATAAAATGGAAAAATTGCCCTGCGTCTAATGCAATTCATGATATATAAATGTCATGTTTCGTGTCTCTTTGCAATTTCAAGGATTCCGAGATCGCCACTGCATTTAAAATGCAATATGTTTATAGTACGGTTAATTCCAAATAGAAATACGTATCCTAATAAAAACACATGCAGTTATCGCGCGAAATCGTTGCAAGCAACATAAATTTTTGTTCGTATTGTGTTTTCTAATTGGATCAAAGTCGACACGGTCGTTTTCGAGTACTGGTATTTTTTATTTCATTTTAAAGTATACAAAAAATCAAATTCACATCTTACTTAACGATTTATCTGTTTATTTCTATTTAATTATCGTTATATCTGTACCTTATAGCTAAGTATTGAACTATCAAGCTAACAGATTCATTTCCTGCAATATAATAGATATAATATTATATATGTTCTCTCATTCACTTGTGTTAGCAAGTTGCATAATTTTTTTTTTCTTTTGCTTATACATATTTCTTCTCTTTTTCTTTTCTCTACCTTTTGAAATCTCTTACTCTAGTTCACGGAAGTAACAATTATAAGTTTATTTATCTTGATGCAAAATTAAGATATATAAGTGAATTGAGAACGGATGCAAGCAAGCTGATATCGCGATATTTGTCTTCGATAAGGAAGATAATTCTTTCTCTGATAATGAACATCGAGATAAATTAGATGCATCGCAATTATATTTTATGATTCTGCTTCTTTTAAATATAGCTTATATGTATCTATTAAAGAGATTATAAAACATGTAACTATAAAATATTTCTATTATTATTTTAAATATGATCTTTTTTTCTTTTTCTTTTTATATATTTCTTCTCTTTTCAAAGATTAAGTTTATATTCATGTATTGCAATAATATTAAAGAAAAAGAAATTAATATATATGAGTATAAACGAAACTTATTTTCTAAAAGACTCCACGCAAAATTAGCAAAACTATCCAATATTTGGTCCAGCTTATTTATCTCAATTAATTCCGAATAGAGATTCTAAACACGAAAAGACTCGACAATTGTCGTCGGGCGTTCCGCGGCATGCAATTTTCATAGTCGTTAACTATCTACCTCTGCCTTCTCACACGCTACGTTGCGTCAGATAAACACGCAACCGTTTATAACAGTGTGCAAAAACTGCAGATATTGCTCGCGTCAGCAAATCACTATAAGTGATACCAAAGAAGATGCGGATACGAGAATACAATCTCGGCTGTGAGTAAGTCATTCGTCGTCCGTCTAATTCCGTCTGTGACCGCGTCCGCGTTTGTTGCCAAACAGATTAAGACATGTCGCGTATAACGAATCGTAAATGAGAATCTAGGAAAACCGCGGAATGCCCAGCCATCCGGAAGAAATTAGGGATGTCCATTCAAAATGTCGACGTTAATTCCCTGGCGACCTGCTTTACTAAGCATTCGTCTCAAAGTTGTTTTTACACCCGTCAAACTAAATTTCTTTGAATTCTGAAACATTTTCGTGATCATATATCCTGCGTGATACATATCAACTGAGAATTCTTTAATTTATTTATTAGGTTATTTATTTATTCTTATTCATTTTCCTAATAATAAGAATTTTATTTTCATGAAATATTAATCTCGTCAAGTTAAATAAAGATTAGTAGATTAATAAATTTATTAGATTAAGAGATAAATTGAGAAAGTTTATTTATGTAAATTAATGATGTAAATATTTTAGCAACTACTTAATTCAATAACATAATCAATAAAATTGATGGCCTTGCTAGCATCTTTTTGATAGCTGAATAATTACTTATATCATAATAATCGCTCTAATTAATAGCGACATAAGTGTATCGCGAGAGATTTATTGTTACGGATAAGACTAAAATTGAATATATAAACTCCAAACATTTCAATGTCAATAAATACGTAATTACATTTGCATAACTGTCTAAAAAAAGTTATGTTCTGACATTTTATCATAAAGCAAAAAAGAGATTGTATTTATCTTCCATATATTTTGTTTAATGAGAAACATCGCGAAAATTGATAAAGAAAAAAATGTTACTTTCGAATTATAAATAACTCTTTTGCTAAAATTGTTTTTAAAAGTCAAGATACCGGTCAAAGTTCACGATAGATATGCTGCGAGCTGTAATGTCGTATCACATTAAAATGATAACGTTAAAAAATTAATGAAAAGTTTTATCGCGTATATAATGCGCAAAAAATACGCAAATTGCTCATTATATGTCGAAATATTCAACTGTTGTTCCATACTGTACAACTTATTAACTCGGCTACAGTTAATTAAAAAACTACGGATAATCGAATAAGTATTAGCTATCAGGGCTTTCATCGTCACAATCGTTGTTCTGTCTCAATATTACAATACCGGAAATAATGGCACTTTTCGTGCGTTGACGACGTTATGCGAACGATCTTATCGCTCGCGAAAGACGGGAATGTCATCAATTCGCTCTTAGCGATAATTCTACGCGAGCGGTTAAAAGCAATCTTGATGGTCATTTTACATAAATTACTTTTAAATGGCATATATATGCATACGTAACTTCTTGGCATATTGCATCATTGATTTATGACAATTATCTGTGAAAAAATCACAAGTATGACTAGCTTATAAATCTACATAGCTACGACATCAAAACTCAAAAAGAATAATTTAATTAGAATAATTGATTTAATAGCGTAGTATATAATTAACAATTCGCATTTTAACATTAGAATTCTAATTATTTCGAATAGGCTTGATATTAAAATCACTCAAAAAAATATTTTATTAATATATATTTCTAGATGTCTCAATTAAAATTTATTGTTACTTTTTGTATCTGTTAAAATATTGTTTGTCACGTATAGAATTTATAGCAGCAATATTCTAGCAATACCTCTAGAAAATTTAAATCCCATTGTCAAATATTAATCACAAATATAATTGTCCTTGACAATAGGCCTTAAAGATAGGCATCACAGAAAAATTTTCTGTCTCTGTCATTTAAACTAATTAAGTGCAAAATTTATGCAGTATCATAATATTTGCTAATAATTTACCTGTTTTAGTTAATTTTTTACACCTACAAAATTTTTGTTAAAGTTACAAGATCATTTTTTTTAAATGATTCTTTTCCGATTTCCGTAAATTTTCCGATTACGTAAAATTTATATTTACTATCCAATGATATAGTTCTATCTCTCATTTTTAATTTTATTTGCCATACTATCAATTAATGTTATTTAACATTTTATTGAATTAAGTATTCATAGAATTATAGATTCTTAAGATTGATTCTTGGAATTAAAAAATGTAGATAATATAGCGATATTCCTTGTATATATGTACAAAATATTTCTGTGCAACATAAGAAATAATTTCTGTTTAGCACGTGTATTGTTTCATCGTCCAACAGCTGTCAAGGTTTTCGTCGGCGAATATATTCATATACGGCGATCTTGCACTTTCGAACTATATTAAAAAAACGTTCAATATATGTCATGAATATGTCATCTATGTAACTTGAAGATATTGCATAAGTACAAAACAACTGCGCTTCTTATATATTGGTTCGTATACACGTCCATGCAAAATGAACAATATGTTTATTGCAAAAATTCATTAGTGCAAGCTACTGATTATTCAAACTGATTGTTCGAACTCGGTAGGACAATATTTCACTGACATAACTGTTCCAAAGTATGTGTGTGTGTATTAATAGTATATATTAATTGTATATATATTTTATTAATTGTATATATATTAATAAAAATGTTGCGTAAAGTCTGTTCGTCAAAAATTTATAGAATTAAGTATTTAATTTTTACGAGACAAAAAGGAAATTAAGTTTTTCTATATTTACTACATATAATATACAGTAATCAGTCAAAGTTAAATGTAACAAGTAGTCTTTCGTGAATATATACAATTAAATAAAATTTTTTTTTGTCTCATTATATTCTACTTGTTACTTATAGTACAATTAGTATATAATATCAGTGAATCTTTCAATTTGACAATTTCATGGTAATTAGATTCGTTTAATCATACGAGAATCAGTCGCGCAAAAACATATGATGATAAATCGTGAGAGTTTAATTATTTTCAAGTTTTAATAGACCTGCATTGTTCAGCAAGTGTATTATTCCGAGTGGCACTTTTGCTGATGCATGCTTTTTCTCGTATATATAAAGAAATATACAACGACTCGGTAACAAAACTTATATATCGACTCTTAAACAATCGCATCAATGTAAGAGTGATTTTAAGATATGGAATATTATCGTCAATTCGTCAATACGTGCAAATCAACAATCATCTAATACTTTTCTAAAAATAACTGTTTTATTATTGTTTCGTAAGAGAAAGTGCATGTATCGCATTATCTCGGCATAGTACGGTTAGTGCAACCGCATGTATATGTCAGAGGTATGAGAACAGTTGTACTTGCAGAAAGGTCGAGTATTTCTCGCATGCTACATAATTGCTATGCACACAGGCCAATAAAAACCAGGCTACAACTCTGTTTTTTTCTCTTTGCTAAATATCAATTAGATAAACAACTCAAGTTGGTATTGATTCATGTTTTCAACACGAATTTAATCTCCTCATAAATTATAATACTAAAATATAAGTAAAAAATATAAAATAAAACTAATAATTTTTATTATAAAAATTGTTTGACTTTTATCAATGTAGCTCTTCAATAATATTCTTTAGTTTCTTCATATTTCATTTTATATAATTAATATAAAAAATCAAATTACATACAATCCAAATTCGATATTAAAATGCAGAATACGTTTTGTAATTTATTTTTTGTCATTTTCTTGTATTTTCATATCTTTTAATTTTAATAATTATTTTTTTAATACTTTCGTGCTTTCTTAAAGGCTGATATGTGTATGTGAATTTCTTATTCAAAAGTTATCCGTTCTATGTTCCAAACCGTAAAGCGGTTAATAACTGGTAGTGTCAGGCTTAAATGCATCGGTGTACGCATGTTTTTCAGATAAATACTGGATCGAACGGGGTCGCGCCAGATTATCGTTCGAATCTCTCACCTGCTTGCTGTTTACGAAGAAGTGCCTTTTTATAACTTTTTATCAAACAGCTGATGAAAAGTGCACCGGCTCCAAGATAATGTAGCACAAATTTGTCACGGTTCTTGCGCGTCTAATTGGTTATCGTTTTTAAATAGGATCCTTACATTAATCTAATAATTAATAGATTAAATTTTATATCTTATTTTATGAATTTGGGAGTTTTTGTTATTTTCGTATCTTAATAGGTGAATATCCATAGTCTTAATTTGCTTGCTCGACTAGATAGTATCTAATTATAATTTCTTATCTACTGAAGCAACCTTTGTAACATGAGTGTTATGCATTAAAATTATCTAATTAGCGTTCATTATGCGTTAAACAATATGTTACATCGTAAAATCATGATTATATACAACCAAAATATCAATTCAGAGAAAAAAAACTTGACAAAAATAGTTAATTTTTAGATATATAAATTTAATATTAATTAATTAGAGATTTATAAAAATTTTCGTCCACTTAATTTCTCATAATTACATTTATATACGTACATACATATGATACATACATGTATGTTTAGTGATGTACATGAACAATATTCAATACATAATCATTAATGCACTTGTACAAGGTTAATTGTCTTTGAATTTTTATTAATCCCCTTGAGCTATGACAAAATTTTGTAAGCTGAGTTGAAATAAAAAATCAAAACCCCTGATGCACGAATATTGATATCATAAACAAGAGTTTATAACATTTATTTACATTAGTTATTAAATAATTAAAGAATATTAAAGAACTCTTTAAAAGATTATCACTTCTACTTATTATAGTTTTAGCAAAATATTCTTCCTCATATAAGCTTATTATATATAATTTTACCTAATTATTATCGCAACTATTGTATTTTCTAACTCTTATCTCGTTTTATAAAATTTTTAACCCTTATTCCGTACTGATGGATCATTTTTGTCTGTGATTTTTCTAATAACGTCAATTTCTCGAAAACAAATAATCATAAAATAATATATTTAAGTAAATTATTTTTCAAATTTATTATTTTAGTCTTTATTTAGAATGTTCAAAGAAGGTATATATATTTAAAAAAATTTTTTAAAACACTTTTATATATTAATAAACTTATCGAAAATACTCTGACCCACCTGTACAGTTAGAAGATGCCAAAAATAACAATAGGGAGTAAGGGTTAATCTTGATTTTTTCGTGCTAAACTCTATTTTGTCATAAAAGTATATGAATCTTGTTGTAAAATTGTTACACAATATTTTAGAAAATACTATAGATGAAATATTGAGGGAAGAAGGAAAACGAAAGAGAAAGTAGCAGTAGACACGGTGGACAGCAACGTGAAGTATTTTTGTCTCATGCTAGTGTGCGTTTTGCATCTCTCGGTTATATCATGTCAAGTTAAACCTTCGTGAATTTTCGTGCTAAGTATTCGCTTACTGAATGCCAAAAGTATCCGCCTAGAAATGGCTGAAAATGTGCTTTTGCGACGTAATACAAAAACTCTTATTCGCTTGTATGCACGAACATGCGTGTAATAAGCAAGTACACACACATATTCATATCATATATGAACATATCACGACTACACTATTATTTCTTTCATGCAGTGTACAATCACAGTAACAAATCGATAACTATCTTGCAGGATAAACTAATTATTTATATAATTAAGTATACAATTGTATTGCGTCGCAATACAAGACAAATATTACGCGTGTCAAAAAAGAAATTTTGAATTGTTTTCATAAAAACAAATAGAGCTTCAATTAGTTCCTAGCAAAATTTTGAAAATCATCTTAAGATAATATTGGGAAGCTTTCTTATCTCTTCCTAAAGAGTGTTATTAATCTTCGACACGCAGAGGTGTGGACATTTGCTAGTTAGTTAATAACGAGTGCCTTTTTTCCAGGCCTGTCAAAATGTTTATTAAACATAAACAATCAATATACATATGGTATCGATGTTCAGAGCTAATAATATAATCAGAGAATAAATATCCTCATTTGTCGAACGTATACTCGTAAAGTTCAGAAATAAACAAATCGTAAATATAAATCATTATTATTAAAAAATATTCTGAAATTAATTAAAAAAAATATTCTGAAATTACATTGAGAGTTACAGTTAAATTATATACAGTTAAATCCTGAATAATAATGATAATATCAAAAATTTGTAAAAGTTTTTTGCTCTTTAATAAAACCGATTCAAATATTACATACGTTAATGTATGTTGATGTGTTTTTTTTTTCCATATTAGTTTCATGTTTGATAGTGTCGCGCTGTAAATTTATGCGTCTTATATGCCGTGATATGTAACGTTAGTAACGGTGTAACTATGTACTCCGTGCGATGTGGAGCCGTTAATCGTCCACTTGCTCATAAGAGTCATTGGAATGTCGCTTTCTGCCTTGGTTTAAATTTAAATTTATCCGACTGGACAAACAAGATTGCATCAATTTTTTTAAGATTCAATTTATTTCGATAACGACAGCAAATATTTGTATTATATGGAAGCTAATTAAATTATCTGTTTAAAAACGATAACAAATTTAATAATTTAATTTAAAAATTCGTTAAATTATAACTGCAGTAATATAACAATCTGTAATAAAGTACAAATATAATTGTGGTATGTAGTAATATTAGTATATAACAAGAAAAATAATAAAGATATTTGAATAAAAAAAATCATGGAATTTTTATTTGTAACATCAATAAAATAAAGTCAAACTTGTATTAATAAATAACATAATGGCGCTCGTATTGACAATTTTCTGCACATTTGCAATGAAATTACAATTAATTTGTATGACACTAATTCTTTCAACGAATAATATTAAGCGATTTATAATAGTCAGTCAGATTAAGCGAATCACATAGGTAGGCTGAATACTAACAGATTATCTTTTTTTTTTCTTTTTTCCCTGCTTAATTGTCTTTTCACTGTGAACTCAGTTTTAAGAAATACACGCATTTCTCTCCGTTGTTATATCATATAAAACACAATCGCAATTTTATCGAACAGTCTATCAAAAATAATTATTAATAATATAGAAAAGAGCCGTTCGTTCATAGTCTAAAATCTAAAATATTTGTAGACACGTACATATTGTTAAAAACAATATTTAATGTGTAGTTGTTTCTGCTTTTTGTACTAGAAAGTTGAAGTATTATTGCATCTTACAATAAAAAAAATAGTTTCAAAAAGTTTGGAAGAAGTCTCAATTCAAAATAGCAGCGCGCGCAAAAAAAAAATTTTGAATTAATTAAATTTCAAGAACGCATTAATATACACACATAAATAACATAAGGCTATCCTATTTTAAATAAATTCTTTGTAGAAGATTTTCAATTTAAGACTTTTAACACTTTTACTAGTATCAAAGTATTTACATAATTCATGATTATCTATAATATACTGATGATGAAAGTTTCAATCCAAGATATGCAATGTTAAAATTTACAGAACGTATAAACAATCATTTTTCTTGTGAAAAAGATAAACTAATAAAATAAGACTGATTTTTTGAAAAATAATGTAGTTTTTTAAAGTATCTCGTGTAATAGAAAATATATTATAAAGTTTAATTTTTAAGATTCTATTTCCAATTAAAAGTAAATTTAAATTATCTAAAAGATATTATTTTATTGGTAAGATTAAAAACTAGCATCTTTTGCTTCACGAAACATGTACCAAATGACATTTATACGAGGCTGCGTCATGAGGTTCATTAGATATACATATCACTTGCTTGATTATGTTGATTCTAATTGTCAACTTCGTTACCGAGTATACAGAACATAATAGTGATATAAATTTAGTACCGCCGCGAACCATCGATGATAAAATAAAATATGTCGCAACGGTTCTGGGCGAATAATTTGTGATCCGGAACCGAAGCGATTTACACTGAAGGAAGAAATAGTTTTGTCCGAGTGTCGATTATTTACGGTTATGGCTAGCAAAAAACATCATACCTTTCTTCGATACCTTGGACCACTTCTTGTTCACAGAAGAGAGATGAAACAACCGGATCTACAGCGCGTCATTTATCGATTAATTTCAGTGTTTTTTTTCTCGCAAGCTTGATTTCAAAAGTCGCAAAAATTCATAATATGGTAAAGAAAATTAATAAATATCAAGATTAATCTCTTTTTCTGTTCACAAAATATTTTTTAGATGTATATATTCATCAAATCCTTTTAGAACATGTAAATTAGCTTGAATGTTGATGTTGTGTAAATTAAATAAAATTCTTTGACCTAAATATTTTTACTTCGAAATGATTTTTTAAAATAAATTATTTTATCATCAAAGTAATAGAGGAAAGAAGGATAAATAAAATAAGTTGGTTTTAATCATTATTCATGTGTATAAAGTCTTCGCCTTATGTAAGCACATTATTGTTATTTCTACTTTGAATCATACAAAATTATTGTTTTGCAAGCAACGTTATTATTTCAATTTCACGATTCCAGACGAAAGGCGATCTTCAGGCGTAGATAATTTTCAGTCACGTATTATCATTGTATTACGCTTCGCGCACATATACATACATACATATATATATATATATATATATATATATATATATATATATATATATACACAATCCTGTATGTAACAGCGAACAAGAGAAATTTTCTGTAAGGCATATCACTCCAATAGAACGCAGCGGAATTATAAATGTCGGGCGTACACATAAGATTTGCAAGCTGTACGAAGCATATTTTAAATGCACCGCCGCAACCAAACAGGTTTTCAGGTGATCTTCAAGATATACGGACAAGTTAACATCTTCCAAAGATGAAATCGGAAATTTTTCTTCTGTGACGAGAAAACCACGATCTTTTTCGTCGACTTTTCGTATTAATATCTTTTCCAAGATTATCTTCATGTGTTACGACAAAGATATTCATCATGTAACGTTTATCGAGATTCTCTGTTTGTGCCAGAACACGATTGCAGATAATTCTCAAGAATATATTATTCTGAGGAGCATATTCTCTCACACGAAAACACAACTTTAATCATATTGGCACGACTTTTTAAACAAAGAAATAAATATGCATGATTTATAATCAAAGTGGTGGTCACAAGCAGCGTTTTAGAAATATCAAATAGATTAAATTTATCACATATAATATTCCTTCTGCAAAATTTGCTTTGGATTCAATGTACTGACGTAAAACAAAATATTTTTTTTTTTAAATTGGTCCAATATGAAATCTTCAATCCATGATATAAAATCTTCAATTAATGATGTGATATATATACAAAACTTCTATATAATTTATCACTAATATCCATAAATATATTCCAGATCTTCGCATTGTTGACGAGCTTGTTCCCTTTAAGTTCGTATCAATTTTTGAATGCATAAATTTGCATTATAGAATGCATAACTGATACTTGTACTTGAAAGAAATCCCAAGTATTTTATTGTCACTTGATCAAAATCAAAATAAAAAATGTCATAATTTCATTACTGTAATAGCAGTGCTATCAAAAAGTAATATAAAGGCCAATCAAGAACTTGAAAATGAGTAGAAAACCACAATGCTAAATTTGAAAAATTTAGCGGTTATATATAATTCAAGGTGGAAATAGATAATATATAAATGGAAATTGATAATATGTTAAATGTACGATTACGAATGACGAAATTACATTCAGCGTAATAGTTTGCCAAATAATTTTCAGATGACGAATTATTGAAGCTATGAAGAAAAAAAAAGATTTGAATTACTATCATATATTTACTATATAAATGCCTATATAGTAATGTATCGTGTTCTTTATTCAAATTTTAATATTTTTTTTTATTAAAAATTTTCTGCTTTAATATTTTTCATCTAATGTAAAGCATTCTTTAAAAAATGTTTAAATTATGTATATTTTATGTTTTTAAAATCTATATTTATTCAAAAATTAAGATCAAAAGTTTAAAAATTGATTATTTTATAACAATATGTATATATTAAAGTATATATTAAAATATTTCTACGTAATAGTTTTTTTTTTTTCAAAAGATGAACACTTCTAAGATACTCTTCCTTTTTGTCTATGAATAGATTTCTCGATAGAAATGTATTAAAAATTTAAAACATACTTACGTGAAAATATGCGCTTTTTAGCACCTTCTAATAGGTACAAGTTACTTTCTGTGTTTTCGTTTGAATTTGAACTATGATATACATATTCGTAGATGCTGGCAACGATTTCATCCACTAAGGCCGATATGTTGTTCGTGTGGCATACATCGTATACATTGCATACTAGGCAATGGTACAGCGTGTAGTGCAGCAAATCCTTGAGGTTGTATAGTGCATCAAATCCTTGAGATTGAGATTGAAATTGAGGGTTTTCTGAATGGTTGGTTGAGGTTGTTTGAGAATCTGGTGTATCTGAAATTTGTTGATTAAAAATTATTATTTAAATTGAACAAAAACTCTATGAGATATGAATATTGTAATCAACATGTGTTAAATATGTCTAAAATAAATAAGAAGAGTACATACAAACAGATATTTAAAGGTATTTAGAAATTGTTAATCTAAAGTCAAAGATAGTTTGAAGTGAAGTATGTTAAAAATCCTCATATACATTTGTTTAAGTTTTTATCATGTTAAATATTTCATCGCAAGCAATCAGTAATCTCATTAAAAAAATAGATCTGCAATATACTAACTCTTTAAACTTAACAACACCGTCTGCTTTCGCTTTTTAGCAAAAATCAATCTGTGCTTTTTACTTGTATTATGAGAACTACAGCATCTTCTCTTCTATACAATAAGTTTGCTGATTCTCAACTAGAAAAAAATCTTTCTGAGAAGCCATTTCTTTTCATTGAAAACTTTGCAGACACTTTAACAGGCTTTTAATGAATATCAAACTTCTATCCTTTTCCTTGTAGCTTTCAATTGAGGGTGAATCATCCTCGAATTCGTTTAATAAAATATTTGTGAGTAATCTCATTTATAGTTAATTGCGATATTCATAATAGCATAATATCATGTGGCTTTAAGAAGTCTAATTATAAGAATAATATACGTTTCTTGCGAAAAATATTCTGGGTTTCAATTTTTGAACATGTATAAACAATTTTCGTATACGAAAACAATATACATTCGGATAAAATAAATTACATACAAAAGTTGTATATGTTAAAAAATTGAGACTCTGTTATGCTTAAAAGGCTGCTAAAATATTAACCAAATTAGTCAAAAAACTTGGTCTAATTTAACTAGAAAATATTGTATATTATGTAGTTTCTCAATATTCAATTGTTTAATTATATCAAAATAAACACATGTCCATGTATAATATTCGGACAATATTTGAAATAATCAAGCACACGGATAATACGCAAAGTATTCAAATATTGATACTATCAGAAAAGAGAATGATAAAAACCGCAGAACTTTTATTCGACTGCAGAATCATGGACATAAGTTTTTCGATTGTTATGTTACATTATATTATGGTATATTAGACATTACGCCAACTAATGGCGATGTATCTAGTCGCCATAGCTCCGCCTCTACCAGAGACTTCTCTGGATCGTTTTTAAAATAAGGAAACGTACCCCCTCCCTCTTACCTCCCTTGCTTTCACCCTTCCTCTTCCACGCTTGCACACCATCTCTACCCCACTCCGATAGCTCCCTTCCTTTCTTTCTCTCTCCTGTTTACCGAATCCGACTTGCGCGACGACCCAACAGAATAGACAACAGCATGATGCAGGTGCCGCGCCGTCAGAAGGCTTGGTGTTGGTTCCCTCCTTTTACGCACGCAGGTGAACCCGGCCAACCACGTGCTGTTGTGCGCGCGTGTGCGCGGCAACACGTGTTCGCGGCGAGAGTGAGAGAGAAAGAATAGAGAGCGATGGGAGGAGTCGGGATGAGCAAGGGTTTCGGAGAGGAAGAAGAAGAGAAGGAGATGAGTTTGGAATCCCTATCGATATGAAGAGGGGAAAAGATTAAGGTCTAGGTATGTATTTCTTGACTTTTTTTGTTCCAATTTGCCGACATATTCCATTAACGATATAACATATCGCATTAATCATGGATTTGGCGCGCTGATATTCTAAGACCTTTCTCATTCTCATTTTTCCTAGCATCTATTGTCTAATACTAATGTTATCCAACGATGTCATTTTACACGGAACAAATTATGATGTGCGAAAGAGAGAACATCACAACATGATTCACAAATATAACAGTTTGATTCGTTAATTAACTCTTGACTCTTGAAGCGGATGTGTGAGTGATATATATGATCATCCAGTCTTTTTATTTAATATTTCATTATAACGATTAAATCTGTATCCTAATTAAGTATAGTATTTAAGGAATTAACGGAATTTTATGCTTGATGAATAGACAAAAAAAATGTAAATACTTCACATAGTTTTTATATATCAATCTCTTCATTCCAAAAATAAACAAAAGATGAACGTATGGCGCTCTTATATTGCATAATCATATAATTAAACAACTCGTACATGTCTTTTATATTTTGTATTACACAAACATAATTCTTATATATCAACCTCATATCACTCATATGTCGAAAGAAAAATACTGAGCGCATTATCACAGATCTAAATCCGCCTTTGTTGCTATGCGATTCTCAATCGACATGACTGAGCTCGTATTATCCCAACGGGATCGATTACGTAATATGAAAGAGAATATACAAACGATATCATTTCGGTTCCGTGAACGGCGCGATACGAATGCGAAAGAATGAATGACTGTAAGCATATCCTGTCACAATGTTTATATTCATTTTTTATCCGAACGATTAAACGAATTTTTTCAAGGAAGAGAAACGAAAGAGCAGAACATTGAGTCGATGAAATCAGTCTGATAATATTTGGACGTGTCTCTAACGTTCGCAACGCGAGAGGATAAAATGATTACGTAGCGCGATGATGACGATTATTATGAATGGTTGCACGTACTCTCTGGTTGACCCCTTTCATTCGAATAAACACGATCTGGGCATGAAACGTTAGTGATCATAGATAACTTTATATTGCAATCAGTATCTCAAGACACATACACACACACACACACATAGAGCCGTTAATTCTATCATACTACTTTATTTCTTTTTAATATATTTTCGTAACTCTTATTATTTAATTATAGAGTTATTTTAATTATAGAGTTACATAATATGTCTGTGTTAATTTACTTGTTCCGAAAATAAATAAAATAATTATAAATAAAAGATATTTGTCATTTCTTTTTAATTTAGTTGCGTATATAATTTCACAATAAAATTCCATATTTTTTGAAAAACCACACCATAACTTTATTATACCTATATGTATAACTTCTACTATATTAAAGTATATATAATACAACATCATAAATAGCGTACATAACGAATATGCAATATTATTTATTAAAATTTCTCAAAATATAAATAATAATAATTAATAAATATTTTTCACTTTAGCATGGAAATATAAATGGAGAAATCTACAAGAGATATTCAAAAGACATCGCAAGATATCTGCGGTTCTTAAAGCAAACATGTTGACATCTAAAAATAAAACGGTGTAATATATTAATATTTAAATTAAATACAGCTGTTATCATGTAAAACTAATTTCCATCAGCACTAATTTCCATAAATAATTGTTAATTACCAAAAAAAGATAAATACTCTACATCAAAACCGGTCTAAGTATAGTTATTTGCTAAGAGATCCTTGGAAAATCAATAAAATGACTAAGAACCTTATTCGAAACTGGGTCCGTGCTTCTATCATAAGAAAAATGCCTTGAACCGTCCAGTAAAAGTGCAATAAAAGTAGCAAACTAGAAAAAGAACTAAACATATAGCCTTATTAGAACCCTTATCAGCGCTATAATTGAATAGTATCCGTGTTATTTAATATCTATTATTTGTTATCATAAGAAAATATTGCATTTTTGCAATATTTCGCAAAATTTAATTACAAAAAAGCGTAATTAAATTTAAGTAATATTAAATTCAAATAATATTAAATTTATTAATTAAACTCGAGTAATATTAACTGTGCACAAACTAGAATCTGTTATTTTGTATATAATCTCTCAACTTTGTCCAAAATTTTGTTTCTTATATAGATAAATGTATATAACAATAGAAATTAAAGAATATAAATATAAATGTTTCACAAAATATATATAATAAATATGTAAATATATAAATATATAAAAATGTAAATATATAAATCTATAAATATGTAAATATAAAAATATGTAGATACATATTTATTTAACATGTAACAAGTATGTAATGTCAGAAATAGCATTGCAGATTTTTCTTAAATAATTCATATCAATTCTTATACTTACATCGATTAACCATTAAATGTGTACACACACGTGTGAAATCGTAGAAGGTAGGAAATATGATCAGCAGTGTCTGATAACAAACTTGCGATAAGATACGAGACAGCAATTGCATTTGCACAAAGTGCATAAGTGAGATCAATGAAAATTTTTGCAGTTCATCATCTTTATTATGTTAAAATATATAACGGATAAATTAAACATTAATAATAAATGTTTATTATACATGTTAATAAGAAAAGGTATCAAAGTATTAATTGTTTTGAATTATAACAAAATAAAAATATTTTACAATAAAACTATAATAAATACACTTAAAACATTTACCTAACATACATATCGTTATTTTAAGTAGCAAAAATTATTCTTATAATTTTGTGTTAAACACACACAGTTATATATTATATATAACAAAATGGACAGTATATACTTTTACTAGGGCTCGCTATTATACGTTTAGACAGAACATGCTTACACGTGTAATAATTAGCATATTCGTTTATTAGAAACGTTTTTCCGAATACATTTGATTTAAGTTTCAAGCCTGATACATTTTAACATATTTATATTTAAGCATGTTCGTTTATTAGAAACGTCTTTAAACATATATTAAATGTATATTTAACATATAATATAGCCTTACGTGTACGATTTCTTACAAGTAAACATTTTTTTGGAATTTAAACGAATAAATTTAACGTTTATACATATATTAAAAAAAAAAAAAAAAAAAAACAGGAAAATCAGAACTCTACTTTTAACTGAATATTTTCAAAGTAGTGTGTGTATATATTTTTCAAACCTGCGCTATTATTTAACGTAATATTGAAATAAGTTTTATTAAATTGAATTTTAATTCTAGTAAAAAAAACATTATATAAATATTTTCATTATTCTAGCAACACATTTCAGTCTATTTGGATTATAAAGTCGAAAAGATGCTACAGATAATGCGTATTAAATAAATCCAAAAATATATATGCAATATAAATATATATACATTTGTTCTGTAGATTCTTTTATAAACACACAAATATTTAATAAGAGTCTACAATATTTAATGACAGGTTTAATGTATATGTATATACATGTATATTATCAATACTCATTGTTATATGCTATTTATAAAAACAAAGCATTTTATGTTGTACATTAAGCTTTGTGTTTGCGTCAATCCTTATATTCTCTTTTTATTCTTTGATATCACCCGTTGTATTTGATTTTTGTCTACCGTTAAATTATAAAAAAATAATAATTAGTAAGCATCGATCTGTTCGGCCAACAAAAATTATACGAGTTTTATGATGCTAAGTTCTTTGATCGTACGAAAATGCTCGTTAAGTTTTGGTGCCGCATCAGTTTCGACTCTAACGAAGGCAGACCGCGGCCGACTTTGTTAGATCCTCGTAAAACGTGTTCCTTAACCCGTACCACGAAAAATTTCTCGGGGTCGAAGTGCACATCGTAAAAAACTAACTATAAGAAATGCGCCGCTCGTAAACCATTTCCGAGACCGCAGGATCAGCATGAACGTTAACTTGAGAAATCTGAAAGGTGGTGAATCGACCAGCAAACTTTAATTTCCAAAGTCATTACTTCTTGTTGCTATCAAATGTAAATCGTGCGTCCAAGTCATATAAAAGGATTGTAAGCTATTTGAAATATCATAAATCTCTTGTTATCCTCACATTCTTAAACAATTTCACTATAAATTCTATCACCGAATTGCATGACTCAACGGAAGAAAGAATATGCATACAAAGTTAGATGAAAACTTTAAAAAGAAAGAAAAAGATAGCTATTTTTTAATTTATTTTTTCATCAAAAACATTGTCAAAATATTACGTTTATTGTGTTTTAGCTATCCTAACATATTTTAATAACAAATCCGTTGCATACATGTTAAAGGCCTCTCCAAGTAGCAGGTAGTATTCTACCTATTGTAGCAACGTGTTTTTAACACATCGATACGTCAACTGAGAGGATTCGTGTATTTCAAGCTTGTCATGATCGAGGGAGCTCATATTGCACAGTCAAACGTACCTCCCTCGCTTGCGGACGACGGTTCAGCATCATGTTGGACACGACATTGCACCACACGTGGCACACTGGGGTTGTGGGTACGGAGATGAGCTTTGTAGCAATGATACCGTTGTGACACTGCGCGTAATCGAAACCAAGCGTTGCCGTCGTGATATGACTGAGGGACTCGTTTGGTCGACGAGAAACGCGCGAGATACGTCAACGTAACCAAAAGCATTTTTTATAATATATATGATTGTAAAAAGTCTATTTTTGTTGCTATAAAAGCTCATTAATAATACAAATATCAAAGATATTATCTCTATATTTTTCATACAATTTTGACTAAATTTTGAAATATAAAAATGAGACTCTGAAGAGTAAAATATATAAATTATGATATTTATATATTATATTTTAAAAAGTGGTGATATTTATATGTTATATTTTAAAACTCATCATATTAATACTTCGCCATTTATTGGCAAGATATAATAATGCAAAAAATATATTAATGCACGAGAATTATAATAGAAATCATTTAGCAAAATAAAAATATGCAATACATAATTAAAAATTGAAATCTGCTAACATAAATCAAAAGTTGAATGGTATTACGCTTTTATGTCACGTAATACAATTTCGACAATGAACGTGACATCGATTGTAACAATATGCCACGGCACTCGTTAAGTGCTATCAAATTTTATCCAAAGTGTCAATACCGCACGGTATTAAAAATCAATGATAAATGCAGGAGGAGGTAGATCGATTATTTGACGATCGATTTTTTCTCCTGGTCTATACGTACACACCTAACGTAACCACATACATATACCTCAACTATTTCAATAAAAATACTATAACCTTAGTCATTCTCTCTTTCTCTCTGCAACACATACATAATTTCTCCGTCGCCTATAAAAATAGTCAACGCGGAATCACAATAAGTTTCAGCGGAAAGAGTCGAATGAAAGAACGGTCGTGAACGCGGCGGCTTTTATGAGATACGACATTTCGGAAGCAGTAAAATTCTATCCTGTCAAGCGTTCGCATAAAATCCTTGCTCGTCAGCGACTGTGGCAAACACGGAGAACGTAAGCAGCGCGCGCTTACTCTCGATTCATGAAAAAAGGAACAAACTAATAAAAAAAAAAAAAAATTAATAATTCTAATATATTGTCGAGCGTGTAGCAATGTGGGTGGTCGATGGCATAATGTCATTTTTTTCATTGATGTTACCCATATGCTCGTGATTTGTGACGTCATACCACTCGCGATTATAAAAATAGCTCTTATTGTAATAAACGTTCAAATTAAACAAATTTAACGTAGCTAATATGCTTATAGTTTTAATTTAATGTTGATATTAAATTTGTCTAAAATACGAGAGTTTTATAAATGCAATAAGTTAATCACAATACAAAATATTAAATTAGATAAAGTTTTCATATGCATGCGATCATTTAAAAATAAGAGGAAAATCCTATCTTTCTCAATACGTTCTTTAAAAAAAAAATAAAACTTATCAGCGTATCATGTTGATATCTCGTGCAGAAATACAACAAATTGAATCGCGTATAGCCATGAGTTTATAAAAAAAAAAGCTACAATTGACCCTTATTGCATGTTACAGAATCTTCAATAACAAAAGTCAAAACATATTTTGCGAATCGAAGTTTTACCCCTGCTAGTACTATAGAGGTATTATTGCCGATGTATAATGCAGAATGAGACGTAAGAGAAAAGGATGCAAGAGCGAAGTGGTGGGGCTAGAGAGACGAAGCAACCATAAACACAACTGGAGACTGTTCGAGATGCCGTGAAGATCGTTGCCCTCTCGGAAGAGTAGCAGAGTAGAAGCGGCCATAAAGATTTTAGAACTCTTCGGACACGAAGTTGGCTCGCGCGGCGCTTCGCGAGAATGAAAATGAAGCGTTCTCCGCTGGTTTCCACCGTAAATTCCTCCGTTCTTCTTGAACGTTCTTCACGATTCGCCCGAGTGAGCATCGACCGAGAAGAACGACACGAAAGAGAAGAGGGGAGCGCTTGCGTATTTTTATGTCGCGTATATTTGTGTGCTCGAGTAGAATGCACGAGTATGTGCACTGTCGTCAACCATTGGGCATCATAATATTTTACGACATTTTTGTAAATCGTAGACTATCCTGAATCCTGAATAAAAAAAGAGATAGAAAGAGAAGAAAGTGACAGATCATTTAACCCTGTGTCTCGTAAAATAAAACCTGCTCGACTCGCTAGACTGTGAACTTTATTATCCACTCTTTCTTTCGAAGTGTCCTAGTAGGTGATCAAATCTATCCTGTGATCAGTAGGTAAACCACCCTTGAAATCGCTTCGATTTACATATAAAGCCAGCTTGAGTGTTCGGCATTTTTAAGTGATTAAAAATCGTACATTAGATTCTTTTCGTGGATTTCAAATAACAATCTAATTTTAACATACAATTATAATTGCTAATGATAAAATAATTAAATCAGAGTACTTATGTTCAAAGAGAAAATAAAAATAGAAAAAGAACAAAAATTCAAGACAAGAGACTATTATTCTGATAATATACTTAGGTTTTCAATATTACTTTGTGTAATATTACAGATCGTTCAAATTACTGACTCGAGAACTTAAATTGTTATTTATGTAAAATGAAAAGATAAAACATGACACGAATATATTGCCACATTACGTGACAAAATAATCTCTCTCTAATTCTTCTTGAATAAATTATAAAGCGCTGATATTCTACTGATTAAATAACTGATTAAATAATAATATCATGTATTTTTTAAGTAAAAAATAAAAAATTTGTTAACAACGTAATATATCTGATAAAATTGATCAAATATTCCTAAATGTTCGATGCGAGACTCGACTATAAAATTATTCGATATTTCTACATCTATTTCAGAGAAAATGACAGTCCATATGAGAAACAATGTTCCGCGATTATCTTATAAAAATTGCAGGCAAGATCAATATGTCCGCGATATTGTCTTCGGGTAATGACTAGTATTATTCTATACATTATGGTTCATTTAAAGCGATCAAAAAATTTATGATTAAAACTTATTTTGATCGTACTCTATATATTTTGTATTAATTTGATGAATTCAGTGTGATAAGTTGCGCTTTAATTATGAGAACCGAGAACAATAATCAATGAAAAGTGAATTATTATATTTTACAAATTAAATCTTATTTACAATTAGTTAATAACGTTAAAAACTATTCCTTTAAGCATACATTCCTCGGTGCGTTTCATGTGAGAAATCACGAGTGTGATCGATTAATATGTATTTACATAAATATGTTTTAAGTTTAAACAGAGTCTACAATACATATGGAGCTGTCACATAAGTGTTATTTTTGATTAAAAAAAACAAAACCAAATAAAAGGTTAACTCTCTCTCTCTCTCTCTCTTTCTCTCTACAATTAATATAATATATGTTCTATCATACATATTATATTATGCTGTTATAATCAGCGTTTATAACTATAATAATTTTATCCAAGAATATTTAAGCATTAATGTTTTCCAAGTATATCCGGTAAAACCGATCGATTCTGTGAACTGACATGCAATGCTGTGAAAACGCCGAGCTACAACAGGAAACATGCTT
Source organism: Anoplolepis gracilipes (assembly GCF_047496725.1). NCBI lineage: Eukaryota > Metazoa > Arthropoda > Insecta > Hymenoptera > Formicidae > Anoplolepis > Anoplolepis gracilipes. The sequence goes on from NC_132973.1 coordinate 12,406,756, forward strand.
TTATAGCTCCCTACTCCGTTACATTTGATTTTCTGCCAAGTATCACGTGCGACAAATTGTGAAAAATTAAAAGTGATAGTTAGGCGAGATAAATTGATCTATTTCATAAAAAAAAAATATAATCGAGCCTACTTTGTAAAGAGATCATCACCGTAAAACATGTATGTAGAAGATATCCGAAATATCCGTTTAGAATATTTTCTTCGATTGTATAAGTATATCTCGGATGATAGATCAAAGTAGAATCGTGAAAAATAGAAAAGCCTCGATCGGCGCTATGACATATCAAGTGAAGGCAAAGAATCGTATTTTACCAGCGAGTGTTGTACGTATCGTCGGTGACAAGTCGTAACTTTCGCGTCAGTGACATGACGCGGCAATAACTAAAATCGAAATAAAGGGTGGTTTCATCATAAGAACGAGAGATGAGTCAAACGGACAACGGTTTCGCTTGAGTCACTAACACTAAAGATTCGTAGAACAGGCTTTCAACATTCATGTCGTAAAATCAACAAAAGAAAAAAGACTTCAATTATAATCCATGAGATCGATTTGTCAAATTGTCAAAGCTTTATTGTAAAAAAATAAAATTAATATAAGAATACATATTGTATCGATTTTAAATGATTAAAATAATCATTTTTTTAAAATAGTAATTGAAGAACGCAAAATAAAAATTTTTCTAGAACTGCAATTAAAATAAATTATATCGGGTTTTTTCTATCCTTAATCTTTAGTTTATAAATAATAACATTTTACAAAAAAATAAAATTCTCTATATTTAATATTTTATATTTTTTACACACAAGGGAAATTGTTTATTAGATTCCAACCATAGTATATTAATAAAACCCGACTATTCTTTTTTCAAGCGTTTTGAGATAATGTGTGTAAAAGAAAAATAAGAAAAAAGTAAGTATATCTTTCACGCAATGCTATCGCTTTTACGCATTATCGATATATTCATGGTAAATATATAATTACATTGAAACTGAGAAATGTTGTGTGAAAACTGATATGCCGTAACACAACCCTTCACATCGCACTGGTGTTTTAATCATGAAAAAAAAAAAATATTTCTTTTACCCTCTCCAGCAGTGTCGAGACATTCACTGTTGCGTAGGGGCAGCTATTATCCACCTTGAACTAATCACAAACTTATTGCCTATTAATAGTGTTTACACGATAAAGCTATAAAAAAGCAGACACCTCTAGCGTAGGAATAACTACGAATATCATGATCAATTTGATAAAGTATCACGACGGTAAAATATCAAAACCGATTAATTTAAATGTAAAAAATTACAAGAAGCTATGTATGTATAAAAATTAAATATTTTAAGTAACAAAAGAAATACTTATAAAACGGGCATATGTATCATGTTAGTAGAAAATGTAAATATATAGAGAATATATGCTCAGATGTAAAAAGATAAGTTTGATAAAATAATGAAAGATTCTTTAAGATTTTTTGATATAAAATTGATAAAGAAAAAATTAATCGCATTTTATATATAATGTAGTTTTACTTGTATTTTGAATAACTCTTGTTTGTATTTGCGAAAATGTCAAAGCTATCGCTATCTAACATACGGATAGGAGGCAACTTGTTACGTTCCATGACCGATAAATTGAACCCGATAAAGTTCGTCGTCGATACAAGACTCGCGACACAACTGCAACACAACGTTGTTTGTACGCTCGCTATGTACATATGTAGTACGTTATAATTCATTTCATTATGATGTTTTAAACTTAACGTAACGATTTATATTTAACGTCATTACAATGTGCGCCGACAATGAAAATTTCTGGATAATAAAGACTGAAAAATCGAGAGGTGTTGAGAATTTTAAATTCAACCTGGAGCAATTTATTTTTTCAACAAAACAAGAGTATGCTTTGCGCCAGTGTTCTATAGACATGTTTGATTAACTGTATTCAATTCCAGAAAATATATTTCTAAAAACATACTTTTTCAACATACAATGCTCCGTTTAAAATACATAGATATATAAAAAATAATATAACATATTTTATATATACTATAATATCAAAATTATAATCTCAAAGAATGTCATAAATGTCACGTCATGGTAGCACGTGTACTCTTTTTAGAAACGATAGCACTATTTCAAAAGCATTTTATGTGTAATGAATCATTTCTTCCGATTCAATGAATTCAAGAAAGAATCTACCGAAGTGACCACCGAATTTGTAAATCGTTAATCCGAATAAAATGTCATCGCGCGCCGATCAAAGAAAGAAAACCGACACCAAATCTTCACAAGATTTACGAGAAGAATTTTCGGTAGGGTCGACACCGAAAGAGAACTACACGGTCGTAAAAACTTCAAGATGATCGGTATGAAAATACGGGAGAGCTCTTGCCATCTCAGTCTATATAACCACAAATCGTTTTCTTCCTATTAACTTTCTGAAAATGATGATCCATTCATATATACATAGAAGACGTAATTAAAGCTTGATATTTAAATTTCTCTTTTTTTAGAGTATCTTCTAAAAATTTCAATTTAATTTCCAGAAGCGAAAATAACGTAAAAAAACATAAATTTAAAATTTATTGTGTGCTTCATTATATATGTGATATCAAAATTCATTTAATAGCAAAACCTTCGTAATCAGTCAATTATAAATCCATTCAACTATCGAGACAAAGAAAGTGATGAAAAAGCAATCAATTCGGTCAGTTTATCACAATTCCTATTTTCGTGCGTGCTATCTGGTAAATGAATATTTTTTTGGTTAGTCTACCACAAAATCGTGCGCAAGAGAAATTAATCTTTACAACTTTACAAATTGATCTTACAACTTCATTACAGTTAAACACTATGACAAAGCTTATCTTATTTTATTGAAGGAGTAAAATAAATATAAAATAAGTTGAAATAATTTTAAATTCTCATTTATCAACCGGTTCTTGCATACACGTTAGTATCGCAAAAAAGTATTGTAAAAAAAGTATTTCAAGGTATTTTTTTACAATTTCTCATTGAATATAAATTTAAACAATATGTTAATTTTTACGTTTCAATGCAAATAGAAATTATATCGCATAGTAAACCTTTAACGTGCTAGTGTATGCATCTTTTCGAAAATATTAAAAATTGCACTTGTATGCACAAAATTGTAAGTAGTTAAAAAAATCACCGATTGCATCTCATTATTATCTTATGCTTAATTTTTAGATGTCAATATTCATTTCTATGTGTATGAACGTTTGTTTGTTGTGAAGCAACAATCACACATTACGATTTTGCGGATCATGTCCGCGTAAAAATAATGACGAGCGAGGCGTTATTAAAAGTTCGTACTCAATGCTTCAAAATGCAAGCTCGTAAAGTCAAATTTTACAACCTCATATATTCGCTGTAATGACCCCTAAAGTTGAAGCATAACCCCTCCATGACGTCATGGCGGGTACTGACTTTCCGTATTATCGAATGCTACGCCACTTTTCTATTATCGATTGGATATAAGGAGACGTGCTTTGATAAGTAACCCGATGGTTAAGCCGCGCACGTGCACACATACGCTATAAATCAATTAGCGTGTTTATCGTTAAACTCGGTGCTTAATTTCGGAACTTTCACAGGAATAAATGGGATAGACAAACAACGTTCTAGATCTCTTCAATAAATTTGTATCCTTGTGTTTAATAGTCATTTTTAAAACGCGAAATAATATACCGCGTATTCACAATACTCCCGTTAGAAAAAATATGATCAAAAACATCACAATGACGGAAAAAGGTCGATTATAAACATATTGTGTTATAAATATGCCCTTCTTTTCTTACTGCATTTCCTCATAAAGTTCTCATAAAAAAAACTTTATCATCTCCTGTTTTAGTATTATATCTAGAGAAAGAAAAATTGTTAGACGTACAGAGATGTGTGTTCTCTGCAGGAAAGAAGGATAGGTCCACGCTACTGTCAATTTAAGTTTAGTGGTTAGCCCCGCACGCAGACTTTCGCTTCCTTCAACCCATTTACGGGAACAAACTATTTCATCCGTAAACGAGCAAAATAACGATAACTTCTAAAAAGGAGCAGGATCGTAAAAGCAAGAGCGAGCTCCTAGGTTTCGGCTTTGGTTATAAGTTCGTATTATATTAGCCGGGTTCGCATTGCCTGTCGGCCAATGGGGACGCTCGTAAAACCAGGGTTAACATTCGGTCGGGTTGTCAAGTGAAAGAGTGGCTTGAATTTCGTTGGGATCACTGTGAACGACGTTATAAGTACGCTTCTCGTTTATGCACCATGTCTCGAGGCTTGCGACTAACAATAAGTTTTAGCGGTGATGACAAACGTGACGTGATTCTTTGTGGATTCTTCAGCTATATTATTATTGAAACGCGAGACAAAACTTCATGATTGCTTTCTAAAGCATTTTCTCCCACGAGTTTTATAAGTCAATTTTTTAAAAATACATACGCCATTTTATTAATTTAGAATAATTAATACTGTAAAAAGAAGAGGCAATAATTATTTTTATGTCTCTAAAAAAGAAAATTGAGAGTATCGAAACATTAACATTCATCAATTTAACTCGAGAACAGTCCGAGAATTGTTTTTCTACGAAGGATAATCTCTCTTTCTTCAAATGACATTCTGTACAATGATCGTATAATGATATAGAGATTAAAATATAGGCATAAGGATAAACTTACTTTACTTAAGTGTACTAAATGCCAGTCTTTGTTCCCCTAAACTCCCCACAACGGAGGAGGTCTCACTATCTGACCGTTATATTTTATTCTATAATTACTTTTATTGCAATCTAAAACGGTATCATAGTGATGTAAATGATCATTAGAGTTCGTTAACTTCGGCGTTTCAGCGGAATTTTTGCGGAGATCGCTTGTAAGAAAGATTATCAGCAGAGTCATCCGTTTACGTTTTTAGTTGCATTCTGTGCAAAGTCGTGGATAAGAAAATTAATTCAAATTTTTTTCAATTTTAATTTTTGTTGAAAGTAAGTTAGTTTGGATTTATATTTCATAATCGGCAATGCAGCAACAAATGATAAATATTTCTATCATGTACTAGAATATAACAAATTATTGCGACGTGAAAATTTTGTTTTTGCCATATACATGATGTCTCATCAAAAGTGGCTACTCCTTTTTATTTTTTAAATTAAAAAAAAAGATAGACCCTAAGACATCAACATATGTACATTAAATTAACCACTTTTAGTGGGATATCCTGTATATTTAATATCTCAAAACTATAATAAGGATTAAATACCAATTTGGGTGGTGTATGAAATTAAATTATTTATTGACAAAATAAAAAAATTTGCTGCCGATATCTTTATACGTTTAAATAAAAGTTGTATTAATGACAGAAATAATGTATTAATAATTCTTTTTTTTTCATTAATAACCATTAAATTCTAGTCCGATTTCCACTGGAGAATTGCAATGACTACCAGTATTACGTTGTGATACTGTTAGCTATTGGGGCTATCATACCGTTACAAAATATCCGAGCAACTGGAATGCACGAAGACTGGCCGACAACCCATCACTAGATAACAAATCTCAATTCACCCGCAACATTAAGAATCTTTTTTTTCTTTCAACTATATTAAATTAAAGTGAATCAAAATACCTACGCAGTCATAATTTGTACTTTCGTAGGCAATTAATTGTCTTCCTCTTTCTTGGTTAATTTTTCTCTTATTATATTTTTAGATTATTATCTTTATATTTTTTAGATAAATAATTTCTTAATAAAAAGAGTGCTGTAATCGAATAACAAATATTTTTCAAACGCGTTAAAAAATCTAGTATAAAAATTTATGATAATTTAAAGAAATTTTAAAACAAACAATATGTTGAGATTATATTGTTATAAAGATGAATTTTGTAAACGCGCGAAAGACGGAAGAAACCAGAGGAGGATGGAAGCTAAGAGAATGTGCAACAGGTTGGCAATCTCAGTTTTCATCGCGCATATATGTACATATATATATGTATTAACAAGCAGATACATACTAAATAGGTCATCAGTACGTACATATTAAATAGGTATTTCCGCGCTATATAGACTTAATAAAAGCATTTTTTTAACCTAATAAAAAAATTAAGTTTTGAATAAAAAAAAAATACGTGCAATATATAACACACTAAACTCAATTAAACTAAACTAAAAAGAAATCGAAGCTTATAATAAATTAATAGATTACAAGCAATTAAGAATTTTGTGATATCATCCGTTTTATAACGGATTTCAACATTTTATATTTCTTTACAAGTACATATATGCTGGATAAGAGTTTATAATGAAAAATAATAAAGATATAATTATAATAAAGGAATAAAAATTATACATAAAATCGCATATGTATGAGAAAAAAAAGATTTCATTTTTAAGAAAAATTTAAAATATAATTAAAATAAAGAAAAATAAAGATTTCTTAAAAAATATATAACAGAGTTTATTTCTTTTGTAATGTAGAGTTTATCTCTCATAAAAAATTGATTCACTAAATATGATTGATTTACAAAGACTATAGTCATACAATTACGTAGCAGTCAGATTGAAATAAAATTTCTCAATTAGATCAATGAACAGAACACGATACGAAAGCAGGCAGTGTCGTCTGCAAAACATTGTATCGATCTAACAAAATAATCTGAGAAACTTCGTCAAGAGACACGGTTAGCATATCACCGATCTGTACGTGAAAAATACATGTCAATGTTCATTTTTCATCCGATACGATTGTAAACATTATATGTGTGTGAATATATGTATTTCATGCATTAAAAAATATGATACGAAAAAATATAGTTTTATATTTTTTCCGAGATTAGACTGTATTATCCAAACTATTTAAAATCATAAACATTTATAACACAACAGAAAAAAGCATTGTTTCTATTTACATTTCTAATAAAAGATTCAAGCAACTGTGTGTATGTGTGTGTTTTCAAATATATGAAATATATTCATTTAGTTTTACATGCGGAATATACAGTCACACATGTAAGCTGCACAATTTACAATCAATATATTACATATGTAAAAACATTTGATTGCAGCTTTTATTTTCCGTTCGTGTAATCATGCTATAAATATTACTCGTTACATCGAGACGCAAAGGTCGCTAAATTAGTCGGTATTATAGATATTATTCTATAGTTTACATATATGTATATATAAGAGAGAGAAATATTCAAATATCAAACAAATGACATCTTGCACGTCAGCATGTGTGGGTTGAATAACATTCATAAAGAAATCATAAATCCGTAACGATACAACGCAATCATGATTATAGGAAAATGTTATCATTGTGACTAACAAGCTGAATCGATATAAACATAGAATATATATCATGCATTTCGATTTAGTCTGTTAGAAGAGTTGGGCAGATACGAAGTATTTTCTTATTTACCCCTTTACTTTATTTAGTATTCGTCCTCGTGTTACACAGTTTCGATCGTATAGTTTTTTAGTAATTCATGTTATTTATTATGCAATACCTCTCTATTTGGGCAATATATTTTAAAAAACTATATAAAAAATATATAAATATACATGCTGCAATTAAAACCGAAAATAAAGTGACTTTTTTACTGCGATTGATTACTCACATTATACAAAATTAAAAAGTATATCTGGATTTAGTGTACTAACTGTATATTAAAACTTGTGATGAAAGCGGTTACATCATTATCTGTATCTTTACAAATCTTTTATATTTCTTTGAAATATAAAGAGTAACATAGTTGTTAGTTACATCTCGTAATATGTTTGTCTCATTTAAAAAATGTTGAAAGTATAAATGTCAATCTTACCTTTTAGCTCGATTATTTCCTCCCCGTTTGCTTTTCGCTTCTTTCCCTTTCGTTTCTTACATTCTTGTCTCTTTGCTTCAATTATTACTTCGTCCTTAATAATTACATGTCTCTTAAAGTGAATTAGTTCTTCATTAGTTTGACATATATCCAGGTATTTTTTTTCTTCAGATATAATAAAATGCTTTATCGGTTTTGCAGGATCTACTAGACTCTATAAAAAATAAAAAAATCAATTATAATGACATAGATATTGAAAAATGTCAAAGTTACATATGTTGACATATTAATTATAATCGACACGATAATAAATATTTTAAACATTAAAAATCGTGTATGTGCACAAACGTGAATGAATATAAATCCGATAATGTTAAATTTATATTCGCGCATTCATTTCATTTTATTAAATATAATGCTTTAAAAAATTTTTTTTAAATCAATAAAAATATAAAAATAAAGTTTTAAGTCTATAGCTAATTGTCTAAAAATATCTACAATATAAGTTTATAATAAATTTAAATTATCGATAAAAAATGCAAAAAATGTATCCCTCTTAAAACTTCGAGCACCTTCATATAAGTACTGATCAATATTTTGCAACAATTATACAAGATTTTCATAATCGATTGAAAGATAAAAAAAACTAACCGGTCTAGGTAAATCACCAGTTTGCAACAATATTTTCCTCTTTGTATCTTGCTGCTTATTTCTGGTCCTTTTTGTTTCAACTGCCGAGGAGCTTTGCTCTTTTCGTACTTCGTCGCAATCTTTACACATACAAAGCTGACCTAGGCAGTACCTCTTATGATCTTGAGACAGTATCTTCAGATTATGTTTTGCGCACAATCTGCAAGTTGGTCGATTCCGATCTTTCTTACTTAAAGATTTATGCGAGCTTATTGATTGCTCAGATCCACTCGTATCTTCAATATTCATGGCGCTCATAAAATTTTACTATTAATAAGTGAAAAGCGCTAATCTGTTTCTTTATCAAGACAGAAGGAAATCAGATCTCTTGTCAAATCAGGTATAACTGTCTAGATGAGATAACGGCGATTGTTGTCCGTTACTCTATGCGTAAAATTGTAGTTCATAAGACGCATTTTTCATACTGCTATCCCAATATCTTTATATTTGTTTTCTGAAACATGCAATAGAATTTTGATCATTTTAATGATAAAAAAGAAAATTAGTGTTAAAGAATTATATATATTAGAGAAAAGAATTGAACTTATGATAATACAATAAGATGTCCTAAGGCAAAACACGAAAACAAAAAAAAGCTTATCAATAATGTTTCCACTAGTTGAAGCAGCTATTTATGATCCTCAGTTATTTCAATAAATGAAAGTTATCTAACTTTTTATTATTTGACATTTTAGTATTTTACATTAAAGAATAAATTCATAATTTATTATAAAACGTGATGCTAAATTCACAAGAATCAAGATCATTCTTATATAATAATACTGGTTGTACTCGAATCGAGTATAGCTAGCATTTGTCCTGTTGCTCCGATAATCAAATAATCAATACTCAATATATCATCAAACTGTATTTCGCCTATGTAGATTATTCATAATGGATCAATACAATGTAATTTTTACAACCTTCTTTTCACAATAATTCACTTAAGAATCGTGAAATAAATTGATTCATTCGCGATCGGTCTATAAATCTATATCATCGCAAAAACTCGAAGAATAAAAAAACTTTCTATCCTCGATTATAGTAACATGACGATTTTTTTCCTTTGAGAAGTACATGATAAAAAAGAAAAATTTCAATCGATTAAATAATCAATAGCGTGACAGCTTGTTTGAATCTATTTTTACACTGGTATGATACAAGATAAATTGCACATGTAAATTAACAACATTCGCTATTTGTTAATATTAGATTGCTAAATGTATCCGTATCATACTTTTAACATTCATCAAAAATACATTAAAAACCAATTTTGTTGAATAAATATTGCTATTGTAAATATTAAAATAATGAATTTTACAAATAATGTTTAAGTTATCAAGTAAAATAATATTTTTCTAAAACAATATTCTGTTTTCTTTGTAGAATTAACATAAATAAAGAAACTTAAAAATGACTTTTTAAGTCAAACATAACTTTTCCTTATAATTATTATGTTTGCATAGATGCAAGTAGACTATAGTTCCCAGGTAGGTCCTATAGGTCCAAGAGTAAATAGTTAATGGGAGTGATTATAGTCTTACTAAATATTGCTTGTTCAACGTACGCTCCTATTATAATAAAATACAAATAATCAACTATAAAATAATGTATAAAATAATCAAAATGTTTCGAAAATAATTATGTAAATCTAATAAAATAATCATTTCTGACTAATAATATTGTTACTATCAAATACTACAATGTTACTATGAAAACATTAACTAAAATTACTAAAAGAATGCGATTTAATAATACAGTGCATTTGTTATAAAACAAATGCAATAATAAAATTTTGTAAAATCTTTTAGTTATTTTTCTATTATTCATACATCTACGTCCAGATAAAGGATACCCAAGTCCGAAACAGATAATAGATAAATGACATTTACAAAAATTATAATAAATTCTGACACGGCTCAAGCCGCTGTGAAGGACACGGGAGTCACGATCTTGGTAAGGTAAAGATAAATTTCTACTGACGCCATCGCAGACGGTCATGGCAGGTCAAAGATATGGCATACAAAAGAAACAACGCATCAAAACCCTTCTCATTAAACACTCATGACTCAGCTAAGAATGAACGATTACAAATTATACATAATGAGAACAAGAGACACTGTAAACAAATGTTATTAAATCTCATTATTTTTATATATATATTATTTTACATAATTTCTTTATATCCTCTTTTTTTTAAGATATCATTTAGAAAAAGTAGAATTTGAAAACAGATGTATATATGTATATATTTTAGTATCAATAAATAATGATATATAGTAAAATGAAAATTAATCGCCATTAATTAAATCGAAAACTGAATAATTTAAATTTATGTGTGTTGTGCATCTCGATACTTATTTCTAAAAATTACTAATGGAATATTGATAAACTAAAGTAACTAAATGAAAAACAGTTATATATTCGCTCTTACAATTATTCGGAAAATATTTTTAAATTATTCCATACATTCTCTCTCACTGGTGTATTTAAAACAAAGTAAAACAATTCAAGAGCATGCACAGAATAAATACTTTCAGAAGCTGCGTATTGTGTAAACAATATATATGTAATTCCGCAAAGTTTTATACAGCAAGTTTGCACGAAAAATATATCATGTGTAAATATCGATTAAAATACGTTTTGCACAAATTCTAATTATGCAATACAATATTTTTTAATAGATCTAATAATAAAAAATAAAATTCGAATTATAAGCAAAACTTGATAATGTACATAGAAAGAAGCTTTGATTGCAAAAAAATTCGTACAAAAAATTAAACATTCATCAAGAAAATGATAAAAATAGAAATAAAAATAATTTGATAAGATAATTAAATTAAATTTGATCTATTTTTAATTAATATATAATAGGAAGAAATAATCTACTATTTGAAATTGCATATTAATGCGTTTATTCCGCGAGCATGAATGCTGCAAAATGTTTTAAGTAAAATCATAACGTATAGCCAATTATTGAAATCTTTCTGCAAGGAGGGATCTGAGAAGTACTTAACGTATTACAATTCTTAGAACCAAAGGAAAATGTGAGTTGCAAAGCATAACGCCGTAATTATTCAGAAAAAAAACTACGATCAAATTCAAGCAAGTAGAAACAATTGTGCAAAAATTTACTATCTATGCTACAATATAGTGTATGTAATTGCTATATTAAAATTTTAAATGTAGATAAAGACTTAGCGAATGTTACTTTCCAATCCGTATCCTGTTTGAGGAACAACTTACATGCAATTCCTTAATACATGGAATGTTTAATAACATTATTACAATAAATTTTTAATAATGATGTTACATTAAAAATTAAATTAGTAAACACATTAGAATATATTGTAATAATTTCCTATACACTTTTTAATAATTTTTACTTAAGTAAATAATAACTTAATAAATTATATAATAATTTAATAAATAATAACATAAATAAAAAGTGATTCGTATTCAAGCATAGAAACATTTAAAAAATTGTTATGAATTTTAATATTAGAAAAGTTTTCAAAATCTCAGTAATATTTTATAATATATAAATAATATTAGCAGTGATCGCTGCTTTTCTTCACGATCATAATGTCGAAAATTTAAATTCGCATGCGATACGAATATCACTTGCAGAGTCACGTAATCCACAATATCTTCCGCGATGATTTGATCAGCCGATTATTCATAGATCAACTTTGATCTATTGTAACTAAAGAAAACTATTATCTATCAGGAAATCGTGTAATATAAATTGAAAATATCAAACAACTTATTAAATCAAATTTAATATTATCTCATTTCTTCAAATGAATACACAATGAATAGCATTAAATTATACATTCTCGCAATCGATTATGTAATTATTTAATTTTATTTATGATTTTTAAAAAATCAACTTTGTAAAAATATTTCTATAATTTCTATTTAATATTTCTATAACTTCTATTTAATATTTCTATAATTTCTATTTAATATTTTTCTCTATTAATTTTTTTGTTTTATTGCTAAGATCAATAAACTAATCGATCACTCTAATTCTGCACATATCGCAAAGAATTTTATTAACTCTTTATTTAAAGACGCATCATTTTGAGATAATATCTATAAATAATATTATAATAATAGAGACATGAAAACTCTAAAACCAAAGATAGAAATCTCAATGTATTTACGAAGGAGGATCCGACTAAGCCAATTACGCATAGTAAATTCGTGCTATGCACGCGAAGAAACTCAGAATAAATCGCATATACATATATGTATGTATGTCGCTGTGTTTCGATGTATCGTGTTGAAAGCCGCTAACGCGATTCTTATGAATAGGTCTTGGTAGCGCGGAACGCGAACCGCAAACGCAATAAAAGAAGCGAATACATCTTTGCTTCGTTACATTGTATCTCGTTCACGCGACTTTTTAACCGACGGCGACTTCCTGGCACGTCTTGGACAGATGCCATCAGTTGCGACGTACAGTCGCTCATAAAAGTGTTTGGTCATTCACGAAAAAACAAAAATGCATATATTTTTGTTATAGTACAGTTTTAACAAATTTATACATATATATGCATCATTTTTGTTCGGATTATTATTATTTTCATTTTTCGTAATGATTACATATACATTGTTATTAAATATATAAACTATAAACTCGTATTTTAACGCAAGAAACAATAAATTAATAATAATACATTTTAATGTATTATTATTGTATTGTATAACATTGTAATCATGAAAATTATTATTAAAAGTACATTCTCATGCTTGTCCAAATACTTTCATGAATGACTGTATCAGAACGAACGACTTCGTATAATCAGACTTCTTGGATTTCTTTTGACTTTCTCTAGTTACTTGTAACACTTCGTTTTTTTTTTTTTTTTTTTTTTTTTTGGTATATTTCGATCTATGACAATTCTGTTTTATGTATGTTGTTAATGTTAACCTTTCTGAGAATCTTTTATTTTTCCACAATCAATAAAATTATTATTATTATATTATTATTATTATTATCTACAAACAAATTTTGATTGTCTAGTTTTTTCATAAAAATTGCTAAACAAACTAATTTTATATTCTTTTTATTTCTGCTAATACAATATATTGAGAAACATAGGAGATTATAAAAACATAAAATATATATATTATTTTATATAAAAATATCTCTGTTGTGTGAAATAAAAATATATATTGACAGACAAGATAATCATATTTACGTAAAATGTTGCAGATAAAATGACAAAATAGCCATAGCTATTAAAAAATAGTATAAATTTTAAAAAATAATTTTCCTATTACGTTCAATATAAAGTGACTGATCTAACCTTAGATTGCACTTTCCTTATGTCGATGAGCAGATCGGTAGGTGACTGAATAAAAGATTGCGTAGAATCGATTAAACGCGACTTGTACAATTGCAGGAAGTTTTCACGGAATAAAAGCATGGGAAAAACGTAAAACAGATTCGTGTGAACACTCTAATAAGAATTTTGCTCTTGTTGGAAATGGATCATCAAAAATTCAACATGAAATTGACATCGTTGCGCGAAGCAGCTAAAATTTGCCTAAAATTTGCGCGCGAATTTCTCTAGATCGGAAGTTGGTTTAAACTGTTGTAAATGTTTCAGAATGCATGTTTTATATTGGTTTGTGCGAACGTGTGCTATACATGTTTTCTATTAAATATCTAATTCTTACACAGATAATTTAGAATAACAGATAAATGCAAGAATTACATTAGAGTATTCCCTTGTTCTCTTTTCTTTGTTATATGTGATATTATAAAGCATCATATACAGAGAAAAACATCTGAAAGATATAACTTGGAATTTTTTGAAATATAATGTATTCCACCAATAATTATCATTCTATGCAATTGTTTAAATACCTCTCAGGCTTGGGCATCATGTTACCTCGATAAAAAAAAAAAAAAAAAAAAAAAAAAATAAGATACATTAGTACTATCTCTGTAAATTCTTACCTATAAATTATTCCATGGAAGGGAGAGTAGTTTAAAGTTCTATTACGATTAATAATATATATTTTAATCGAAATTTAAAAATAGATCAACTATCATTTCAATATCATACAATTTTGTCAATAATATTCAAAGTATGTTTTTATGTCACTAATGTGCTTTGTTTATTATTCGTTTCTATAGCGACACATGCTATTTGTGTAGTTTTATCGAAAAGAAAACGCGCGCAGCATCTGCTAGATAAAACCAAACAGACAATAATAATCTTTGAGAAGATAGAATTACCTTGTATTTTATCTTTCCCTTTTCTCTCTCTCTTTCTCTGTCTCTCCTTTCCTTCCGTGTAATGAACGCTCCGTGGATAAATTGGCGGCGGTCGTGCGAGGGTCCACTGGTTCTTGACACACGCAAACACTGTATCTGACGATCACGCGAGGATCCCGTCGGCACGGTTCTCTCACGATACACACTAGGAGATTGAGGATTCCGTACGTGTTCCGCGTATATACGCGAAACGTTAGTGCGATTCGCCGATTTCCGCGATCCCGAACGTAACTGCAGATCCGGCGCACGTGCGCGCGAGAACGCGGTTGCAATTATTGCGACACTCCTCAACAATTACGTATCTCGCGTGCGTAAATGATGCACGCGCGTTGCGCATGGCACTGGACAATAATATACTTGCACGTACACGCAGGTGATAGGAGGATAAACAGGAAGTCCCCGCCTCCGGAAATGCACGATTCTCCCCTCTTTACCACTTTTCTCGCCTGTTTCCTCGTCACTTCCTTTCTTCTTCCACGCCTCTCTGGCTTTTATATCCGCTTACGTATGGATATACTTTCACAGTCTTATTACTCTGTCTACCCGATAATAGTCTTGCGAACGTACGACGATGAATACGTGTCTCGAAAGAAGATAGCGCAAAAACAGGCGATAAAAAAGCCGCAAAACACTTCTTCGCATACGCGCACTTCATTCAAGTTTCCTCTCGTATCTCTCTCTTCCGCGACGTTGCGTGTCACACACACTGTACTCTTGCCGTTCCTCGAATATTCATTTTTCTATCTCTTTTGTCAATTGATTATCGAACACGATAGTTTTGATATTCCGCTTAAAATCCGTCGGTCACCGCTGACAAAATCACCGACGGCCATTGGTCGCTCGCGCGAATCGAAATGAATATCCGATCAGTGCCTGAAGGCAAAGAAATGACGAGACGAACCACCAAGACACATTGTATCAGAAGCCGCTCGATCCACGCCTGTAGTCCGTAACTCACTAAGGACACGACGACGGCACGTCGCGAAATACACGCCGCGAACGGCGCGTGGTGGGGGGAGCGCGTCGTGGCGGGAGATACGGCGATTATTCTCGGAGGAGCGCGCGGGAGGGGAGGGGGCAGGGAGGGGAGCAGGGGAAACATTCTCGCACGGCGATGTAGGACTGTAGGATATATCGTATATAGCCGGTTGGTACAGTGGAGGTGGTACGTGCGATTCTAGACGGAATGTCGAGATTTTACGATTGAATCCATCTACCCAACGGAGACGATAGGACCGACGACGGACTGTCGAGTAGATTATACGTATTATCTCTATGCGCTGCACGATGTACTGTCGAACAAATTGACATTCCTTTGCTGCTATCAAAAATACATAAAGGAAAAGATAGTTTAATATCTCAAATAAAAGTATTAAAAAAAAAAAATTCCAAGATATAGAATTTCTATGATACTTACTTGCGATGTGTAGAAAGCAATTAAAAGAATATCCTATAATTATCCTGTATTAGTAATAGCATAATAACACGAAGTATATAGGTGTATGTGTATGGATAAAAGCGGTAGTCTTTTTACTCTTGAATATTTAAAAAAGACATTTGTCTTTCTTCAATAAAGAAGAAAATTAAGAAAACAAAACTTTTCATTTCCTGCTCAATAATATTGGAAACGCAACAAAAATGCAGTTAGCCTTTTTCTTATTCTTCCTTTATACAATTGCATGTATGTATACAGATTTCGTCTTTGAAAATATCGATTGATACTGTAATGACACGCCATCACTAACGGGAAAGATGCACCGTTACAATACAAAAAAATATTAAATTTCTTTTTGTTAAAATTTTTACGTGAAAACAACGAAAAATATGACAATGTTAAAATATGCTTATAAGAACCATATAAAAATATCTCAATATTGTAATTTCACATAACAATATTTATATATAATTATATATAAAATATATCTAAAATATTTATATACATTTTATATTATATTATATATATATATATATATATATATATATATATATAGATTTTATTTTATTATATATTTAGATTATATATAAATTATATATAAAACGATATTTATATATTTATATACAACACACATTACTATATTATTTTATTATTGAAAGAGAAAATATCCATGTTCTTTTGAAATGTAAGATTCGAAAATTAGTGTCAATTATTTTTCTTCGCATTTACGAATGCATGTGTAACATTGCAACCTAATCGATATAACAGTGATTGATTGGCATCACTACTTTGCGACTATTTCTAACAATAAGATCAATGTCTTATCAATTAAATAAATACGAAAATATATTAAAAATTATATTTAAATGTTAAAATATATTTAATTATTTTTAAATGTTTTGATTATCGAGTCTATTATGTCTATCAGCTTGTGAATAATTAACTTTTTGTAAGAGTCAATTTATTACTACATTATACACCCCGGACAGAATTCAGTATAGTAGACATGTTGATAATCGATTTATCGTTTTAAATGTTATGTCGTGTGTTACAATGATGCCGGCATGTGTATTATATATACAGTCGATTACGCACTTTTTATAAAATCAACTCTAATATTTTTTTATTATTCCTAATGTTTCCTGATTTTGATTTTCGGCAAGCTCGTAATAGTCACGGCATATTCCGAAAGTCGTCGTATAATGTTAATAATGCAAATCTAAATCGAAGATGTGGGGAGTATCATACCGAAATAGGTGGGGAATAAATTCAAATGAAGAAAGTGTATGTGTGTGTGGCATTCGCATAGAAACAACTTACAATCGTAACACGAAACTAGTCGTGGAGAAAGATTCAATGTATACTCGTTTTTATATGTTAATATTCTTCATGCACGCATGTGCGTATATTGTCACACATACACACACACACTCTATATATTCAATAGAATTCTTTTTTACTCATGTAACCAAAGAGACCAATATTATCGTAATACATAGTTTAATAGCAGATGAAACATGTTCCAGATCCATGAGATACGTGCTCACTATGTTGAATTTATGGTGCGCTATTGATTTTCTTAGATTTTCTCCGTTATCCCTAGCGAAAATTTTTATCGTAAGATAATTGTGTTTATATCTATTTATGAAAAGTTTTATTGATGGTTACATTGTTTATGAAGAGTTTTGTTAATATTTACTGTTGGGAAAACTGTTTGGTAGCATGTTGCAAACAGCTAATTAATCTTTTGCCAACAATAACATTTTACAAACATTTTAGAAAAGTGTAATAGAAATGTTGAAGACTATGTCATTAAACGATACTGAAACATTTTATTAAAAACGCCTCGAAAACAGTTATGTAACATCGATTTCAGCATGCATCAAAACAATCTTACAACATCTTCCAAACATTCTGTTCACAAGAAATTATTAAACATCTGTACAACATAAAGATATAATCTTTTAAATACAAATCAAACGTAAGTAAAACATTTCTCAAATAGTAGTTTGGCAAAACATTAATTACAGTTTTTTCAAAGAGTTTGGAAATGGTTTGCAGTGTTTCGTGAATGATTTAGAAGTATTTCTGTAGTACTAATATTTGAGAAGTGTTTAACTTTTACGTTTGATTTGTATTTAAAAGATTATATCTTGTTAATGTTGTAAAAATGTCTATTAACTTCTTATGAACAGAATGTTTGGAAGATGTTGTGAGATTGTTTTGATGGATGCTGAAATCGATGTGTTTTCATAATGTTACAAATGTTTAAGAGATGTTTAAGCACAGTACCGTAAAAACATCTTCCAAACATTTGTAACATTACGAAAACACCACATAATACTTCCCGAACATCTATCAAACATAATTGTGAATATCTCATGAACAATTCTATGTTTAAATTTCCACTTCACAAACAGATTAATAATTGTTTTAAAGCTCAGTTGAAACATCTACTCAACATCTAAGCAAACATCGTATAAACTTTTAATAAACACACTATTTTCGCCAGGGATAACAATTATGTAATTATTCATTGAAAGTTTTATTTCGCG
This sequence comes from Anoplolepis gracilipes, assembly GCF_047496725.1. Classification (NCBI taxonomy): domain Eukaryota; kingdom Metazoa; phylum Arthropoda; class Insecta; order Hymenoptera; family Formicidae; genus Anoplolepis; species Anoplolepis gracilipes. Next base: position 12,425,565 of record NC_132973.1, read on the forward strand.
TGTCTTATATGTATACGATTGCTGCTATTAATTACTATTAAATAATTTCAAGAATCGCGCTATACAGTCGATGTCAGGTAAAATGATAGATAATATTAAACGTTTAAAAGAACGTTATTAAAATTCTAATTCTAAATTCTTATATCGGGAGCAATAATCTATATATTAATAAAATCAAGATTTTTTTATCTTATCACAGTTTTTTTATACCCGCTTCGCGTAAGAATTTATGCACTCTTTTATTTGTCAATTTTCTAATTTCCTCCAACTTCATTATAATAATTATTTTGTTATTGCGCCATTCGATTAGTAATTGAAAGAAAATCAAAAAAATCTGTACCTTGATCATTAGAAGAAAAACGTCTAGAGATAATATCACATTCGGCAAATGTAAGATGTGAGAAAAGACATAGCACGAAGAAAAGCTAAGCGTAAAATATCAAGAGAGTGAATCCATAATGTGATAGTCAGCGTTTAGACATATACCTACATATTTGCGATATTTAATACTCCACTTGTTTACTAAATTATTGAGTGAAGCTTAGCGACAGCCGTCGTTTGAGGTCGGACTTTATGTGTTCCGGAAATGCCGGCGCAGTATGAAAGTCTTCGAACGAAGCGATTTTCGGATATCGAATTGTTTCGGGGAAAAATTGTAAATTAACTCAAAATCTTAGAATAGTTTGTTATGAAACAGTTTAAAGTCGGAACTCTAATTTGATTTTAAACTCTGACATGTGACAGGAAAAAAATAATGTACATGTCTTTATAAAGATGTTTATTTTTTTCCTTTTTATAAACAAAAATTTATATTACTGAGTTTTTACATCTCAAATAATTAAGATGGTGACGAAATTATTGTGGTTTATATATTTCGTATCTCTTATAACATTTATACACGAGCACAATTATTAAATGTTTTATGACATACATATATTAAAAGGACATTGAAATCAAGTCATGTTCCTGATAATGACCAGTTGTCTCTTAGCATATACAAGTGTAATAAATAATCTTTCGAGCGTAAAACTTAAATAACACTTGAATCAAGAGTTACCTGTTTTGCAATATAACAACTGATCCGTGTAAAATATATATATGCTATTAATTGATTAATGCAGTCTCTTAAATTATTTTTAACATAACCATTTAACTAATTTATATTCTAATACATGCAAATGTACTATGTTCTCTTTAGTACGACAGGAAAAAAATTATGTATATGTCTTTATGAAGGTGTTTTTTTCTCCTTTTTATAAACAAAAATATATATTACTGAATTTTTACATCTCAAGATGATGACGAAATTATTGTGGTTTATATATTTCGTATCTTTTATAACATTTATACACGCGTTCAATTATTAAATGTTTTATGACATATATTAACAGGACATTGAACGGCTTATTTTACTGATTAATACTTTTACTGTAGTATGATCTTTTTCACTTATCCGGATTGCATATCATTCGCGAACTTTAGTAATAAGAAATTTTATGAAATCTCAATCTTATCACAAGAGGCTTGGAACGTTCGACGACGACGATTTTGTCACGAAAGGTATGCAGTGTAATTTTTAATAATAGGGATACAGCACGACAGCATATATTGCGTGACGGACGAAATATTAGGTTCGTAATAAGTTTCGAACCACAAGGAACAGGCAACAAGAGCAAATCGTGATAAAAGATATCAAACCGTACACACACTACTCGAGTATCAAGTACGAAGGTGGAATTTGCGATACGGCTGTCGCAAATATTCTGGCCTATAATACTTATGGCAGCGCATTCTACGTGGTAACAGCAACAGGATGGGCAGCCGAAAAGGAGAACGTCATATCACGAGCCGAAGATCGCTTCGATAAGAAATCGTACGGATGCGGTATATCACGAGATACACCCGTGCCAAATTTAATTTAAGATGCATAGCAAGATCCACGCTGCGAAAACGATGATGCAACGAAATATGTTCAATTGTCACGAATGACTGAACTTCATCGTAAATTACACGTATAGGAATCGGCGAAAATTCGTAATTGTGTCGATCAAAATATATTTGTACATATCTGCCTTCGAATTGAGTATCAGCAAACATAGTTGATTGAACATGGTTTTTTTAAAATTTTTATTTACTTGTGATACTCGATTTTCTCTCTCAATTCTCGATTCATAAAATAAAATGAAACTGTTAAAGAACAATTTTTGCCTCTCCTAAAAATCACTCATTGTCATCAATTTATATTCTAGCGTATATATTTTATATGCCATATGCATAAATTTACATCAAATGAGAAGCATTTACAATCTCTGTGTATTACAAATCATGAATAAATTGTTTTATCATTTTTTATCAAATAAAAATCGAATATACATACTTACATATTTGAATATACTTTTATTTAATACTTTTGCAAATTATTGTCATTTAGAAAATGTTTTACATATTTTCAAGATTGATATGTGTAACAATTTGTCACTAATATTAAAAATTATATATTGTAAAGTAATTAGATGAAAGAAATATATAAATTTTGTTTGTGATTCGTGTAAGAGATATAAAAATTACAGAAAAGAGTTATGAATATTATTGATAGTTAATGGTAATATTGACATAAAATATATATTACAATATGTTATAATATACATTTTTTCATCTATCCTTTACAAAATCTTCAAAGAATGAGCGCAATCATATTACATTTAAAAACTAAAATAAAAAATATCTTTTTGCAGAAGAAAAAATAAAAAAAAGAATTATGTATTGCATTTGCAAAAATAAAATATAAACGGGATAAATAAATATATCATAAAAGAAGGCTATGGAAATAAGCTTAAGAATTTTTTTGGATATAAATAAAAAAACCAGGCAAATTTATTTCTTATATAAAATGAGAGGAACTTTCACTTCCTCATACCACCAACATACATTTGTATTGAAGGAAAAAAATCATATGGCCAAAATATTAATGAGTCGATATTAATCCCGTCAGATCGATCAATAAACGTGCAAATTTTCTGCTATTATTTTGCAATTGTACAGACATTTATATCTTGCAAAAAAATCGTTTTAAAAGTACTCCTGCATTTTACATAAACTCAAAAGTTCAACAAATTTTTGATAATTTTTTGCTTATCTGCTAGAAAACATTTACTAACACTTTTCGATAAATTATTTGTTATTTCTTAATGTGTGATGAATCTAAACTCAAAAAGCTTATGAATACAGTGCGAGAAAATATTTATAACACGCTGTTTTATGACACAGCAGAAAAATTGCATTAAATACTGATGATAATAAACAAACCGCAAATATCCTCTTCGCAATCATAAATATATTTGAAAAGAAGACTCAATTATTTCTTACATTAAATTCTATACGTAAATAAGAGTTTCTCAGTGCACCTGCACTGGTTTTTTTTTTTTTTTTTTTTTTTTTTTTTTTTTGTAAACCTTCGACAATCATTTTTTGATTGGCGTTTAATTAAAAGCAGGATCCCTTTTATGTGTGACTAATTGACAAGATCAAAGAATGTATATCGATAATTCTGTCTTGAAAAGCAATCTTTGGTAAAATTAATGTGAAGAACGCGGACATGCTTATCAGCACTCGAGATTCGGAATCGTCGTTAGCCTCCGCGAAATGGAGACTTGCGAGTAATTAGATTCTCTCGAAAGATTACGGCACGGTAGCGAATGAAAATGATCAGCCTTTTCGCAAATTGCATCGACATTAATAACACAGATCCCATTAATGTTAATATTATCTGGATCGTTTTAAACAGGTTTGGCACATTACAAATACTTGAGCTTTAATTGTACATGTGCAAGGCTGTTTATCTCCATATACAACCGAGTATTTTATGCTGCGGTAATAAGGATTATTTTTGAAATGCGGTCTGTTTCCATAGTCCGAGAGTGCATCCTGATATCATTTAATCGATGGAAACTCAAAATGCGCATTACACTGACCGTATGTAATTACTAGAATTGTTGTCGTGTTCAAAACTAGGTTCTTCGTGTGAAGGATACTTAACTTCGTGCATGGTAACCGAAATCACCGATGGGCGCCAGTGGTTTAATTCGCCGCCTTGGGCAATCGACTGTGCTACCCGGTCGGTTAAACATGCCATTATTTTTGTGAAATTCACGAGAAGCTTGAACATGTCATGTACGAGCATAAAGGATGATCGAGAATACTAGAAATATTTCGTTGTCTAAACCAAAAGTCAATATTGCACTGCAAGTTGATACAAATGACTGCATTTATATATTCAATCTTATAAATGCTTTATATTCTTTCAGTCAGTAACCTTGATTGAACATTATCTGCTTTATAATATAGCATTCGAAAGAAAATAGTCGAATTGCAGCTACTTCTCATTCCTGCTGGATGATCAAAGTTTGGTCGATTCAGTATGATAATTAATTGCTAACTTTTGACTCTTGTAACTTAAGACACAATTAAATGATTAAACCAATTTATATATAAAACTGGAATACGAATAAATGTCACAGATAAAATTGATTGATTTTGACGACTACATTATGCAAACTTTATACAATAATTATAAATGACAGCGATGCTTTGAGAAATGGAGAGAAAATTTAAATTTCATAAATTATTTTTACCTTGCATTCTTTTTTGCTTATCTTCCTGTTTGGAAACTATATATTGCGAAATTTATTATTTTTTTTTCTTCTAGTACAAGTGTGTATACCACGATGAAAAATTGTATCATCTTTTTAAATCTCAAATCATAAATCTTTCAATTTGATGCTTTAGAATAAAAGTAACAAATAATCAAAAAGAAGAATGACGCAAACTAGTGGATTATAAATTTTCTTACTATTTGCTTCTGAGTTATACGATAATATGATAGTTAAAAACTATTGCATTTATAACGCGTTGCCTTGAAGGGAAAATTATATAAATATATGCAATAAATACACACGCACAATGCGCCAAAATTATTCTTGGTCTGCTACTAATTTTCTGAATTGTAATACAACAGCTGTTTGTCCATGATAGAATTATTACACGCTTTGCTGCATTAAAGTAAGTGAATGCCATGTGATCAGTCTACTATGCAAATGTACGCTAGCCAACGGCTACGACACAACGTAAATCATGAAGCTATCGTAATTCAATTAACATAATGCTATTTTTATTTTAGAAACTGTACAAAGTGATTGATAAAGGATATGTTAGTCTTTTACATTGTATTAAAAGATTTTGATCAGATTCGGAATGCGAAAGATTTGACATACTTTTTGAATAATCATAATTATAATCATTTATGATTAACGATTTTAAAATAGTCACAATGTTTTATCCATTTTCTTCTGACAATGAGATAAAAACTTCACGCAATTACTGTTCGTGTGTGTTACGAATATTTCTTCTCAAGTAGGCCTCTTTCCCGATAGAAACGTTCGAAATGGATTTTTAATCGCATTTAGGCGCGCCGCGACACGCAATGTTGAGAAAAATGAAGCACCTGTATCCTCTAGCGGTGAACCTGCTCTCCCTGAGAATTCTTTCATGCATTGATACTCTTTGATTTATTACGTTGTTTGCGTGCATCCGAGCATTACTTGGTATTTTGCTGCTTATGAACTTCTGCCGATAATATGAAAAAAATACAACATTGTACCTTTCTCTTCGATATCTCTTTCTCATTTCCGTCACGTCATCTTTTTCATTTTTGTTTCTTCTTATTCTTGATATCTTGTTTTTCTGTACCTGTCTCCCTTTCACTCGAGCTTACTCTCTCATTTCTTATTTTTTCAGTCTTTATCTGTCTCTCTGTGTTTGCCTCATTCTCTCACTTTGAATTTCAGGGAGTCGTTGTCCTTCTTACTTCCGTTCCCTCGTTCCCCCGTCCATATTTAGTTACCCATAAACGACCGGCATGCAACTCTTCGGGTATATACATATCGCAGCGAACCGCATATTTCTGCGACGTTCGTGTTACCTCGGGCTCATGAAAACATACGTGTAGTAGAGTGCTGGTTCACGTACGCACACAAGTTTGTTCTGCGTGTGTGCACATTGCCCAGGAACGAGTTTCGGCTGAGAACACGTCGCACATCCTTTCGTCTTTCCGCTCACCTTAGCATATGTATGATAGACATTTTGGCACATTGTAGACGACTTATACATCGGGGGAACCGTTTCTTATAAAAAAATATGAAAATATTTATCAGATATCGAATGTACCTACGTGACGCTGTCCAAAATCCAGCAAAATACAAAATCATTTTTGTCGACTAGTCAAATGTGATTAAAGTAAAATTTTATTAACATATACGTATATGCAACGTTATTACTTTGAATAGAATTTCTATTTTTCTCACTTTTGATAGATCTCGTTTGAATATGTGTATTTAAAATAATTTTCTAAAATTTCATATTTATTCTTTTTTTTTTTTATGTACGTACTTTGTATGTGAGACATGCATCGAAATATTAAAAATCGTCTTTTTAGAAATCGTATTTTGAAAAATGTCTTTTTCAAAGATAATTATTACAAATTGAAATTTGCAGTGCCATGTGTAATCTTCGAATATTTATCGTGTAAACATTTTTCAAATTGTTAAGAATGTAAAAAGATGTTTTAATTTAAATTAGATTTGGCGCGAGCAAAGATAAAAAAGAAGACTCTGATTAAATATTGATTTTTAAAATCTTTTCCGTTTTTTTTATCTATTTATTCTCTTTTTCTATATTTTGAAATAACCTAAATTTGTAATACTAATTTTTGAGAATTGAAGTATATAAATAACTGCATATAAATAAAAGATGTTACTTGTTTATCATGCATACGAAATATTCAGATACAATTCAGTTATTTATTAATAAATAACTCAAAATAAAAATTGTGCTCTTAAATGTTAGTATATGACTAACAATAAGATAATATTTTTTAATTTCAATCATATTTATAATAGAATAAGATCGATTGTATATTAATTGATATTCCAATTTTATAAAATAATTGATGTTTGCGCGCGTGTGTGTGTGTGTGTGTTTTTAAAAAAATATTACTATTTGCAAAAAATGTAATCAATTTATTTTATATATTATTATGTTTTTCTCAAGAAAAAATCCGACCGACTATAAAACATATTTCTTTAAATCACACGTTTTGTCATTATTAGTTGTAAATTCTGACAAGTTTTTGACATTCTTAGTTTTATTTTATACGGCATAATGCTATATATAAGTAAGAACTGAAATACATGCTATGTACAAACGATAGAAATTTATCATTTGTACATAGCAATTTCCAAGATATTGTCGCGAAATTTGCATTTCTTTATTCGTCTGCACAATATATAATATTGTATGCGGTCACTTAATCACATTTGCTAAGGTTATTTCTCTCCAATATCTGTTACATAAATCATTGGAATATTCTTGGAGTATATAATTTAAGATGTAAGACACTTAAAATGCAAATGGACTACACACGTATACACACTTATGTACGCACATGGTTGGTAGAAATCTTATATGATGATGAATAGCTATAAAAAATTACATTTATATTCTGTATAAAAGAGCAATGATTTAAAAATATGTACATATCTTGAAAAATAACAAGAATATAAAACAACAAACAGTGATCTATCTTTCTTTTCTGATAATTGTTATCGCGTTCATTAAATTTTATATATACACAAGATATATATTTCTATATCTATACTTAATCACTAGCAGTGAGAATGTCAACGTCAGATTCAAGCAATATCTAAAATTGATTCTAACATCTGTTGGCTGGCATGCAGCCCTTTAGCAAAGCATCGTCACGCTTTTATATTTAATTGCAGCAATTATATCATCTTTGTATTATTTTTGGCAATGATCTTGGCTATTGATTACAAAGAATACTCGTAACTTGGCAACACATTATTGTTAGACCAATTGGATCATTCTCAATTATCAACACGTTTCTGATGGAAACGCAAAATGCGTAGTAGACACTTTCTTGTATGTGAATACGTACTGAGTATTTTTTACCTAACTTATATTTTATATTTTGTTTTATATATGCAGGTATAGTGTGTTTCAAAAATAGGTAATCAAACTTTAAAAGCATATTCTACTCACCGTAAGAATGGAAAAAAGTCACATAAATGAGAAGAGTTTGGAGAAACGCTTTCTTTTTAAATTATAAATATTTTTTACTTACAACAGGCTAACATACTTTAGATTTATATCTTATATACATTACCTTTCTCTCTATTTATTTTATTAGAAATATACAGTAATAGTATCTGTTATCGAATGGATCTGCTTAATTTGAATCAATGTACATTGTAGTAAATTCATATTCATTACAATGAAAATTATCAATTTTGATTTAAACATTTGAGAATTAAGATAATGTTTATCAACTTATCAAAATATCAACTTATTCTAACATGCAATGGGCTGATATGGAAACATCTTAAGACTCTTATATCTTTGTATTATTTTTGACAATAATCTTGGCTATATAATTGTTTATAATATTTTTATTGCTACTATGAAAATACTATAAATAATTTCGTGTGATAAAATACGAAATACTCCGAGAATTATAGGACATGCCATGATGTCGAAGCGAGGCATGCATTGATGCAAAAAAAATCATTTCTAAAAATCATTTCTTAATAAAGTGTTTTTATCAAAATGTGTTATAAATAAAAAAATTAGAAAGGAAGTGAATCCACATTTATATCATTATTTCATCCTTAGTGCTGAGTAAAATATGTATCTAAAGTTTGTCCGTTTATTTCTAAAACACTTTGTATATACTATATATATATATATATATATATATATATATATATATATATATATAATTTATAATAATTAATAATAAAAAATATATAAATATATTTAAAAAATAAATTATATATTAATATAGATTAAGTTTTTAATATATTGGCACAAAGTAATCGATTTACAGTTTTCTTAGTAATAAAAATTAAAGTTTATATTTATTATAGTTATTGCAAAAATGTTAAGATTATATTAATATAAAATGAATATATTAATTTTCTTTTTATTATCTACTAATTTTTATGGGAAAAAATAGCATTACTAAAGATAATGTACAAGGCATAATTTTATTTCTTTATTTATATTTGTATCCTATATATAGTAAATTGCTTCGGAAGTAAACTAATAAAATTAGCTTTCTAAATAGTAAAAATTGTTAATGTTTTGCGATTTTAAATCTCATCGGAAATAAAGTTTTCTTTAAGTGTTATTAAAGAAGATAATTGATTCAACATTCTAGGCATCAACTACAGGATAGTGATAAAATGTTATTTTATGATTATAGTCGAAGGACATATTGGCGAATCTGCCAGTCATGGTCCGAATTCAGTTTTTACTAATATTTTGCTAAAGGACTGTATCGATAAAAATAGCAGGCCGTTGATCGAATCGTATCTGATCTAGTCGCATCATGATTTATACATACATGTATAAAATGCCACGTGTGCGTGCATGCAACAAAAGGTAACAGAAAAGCTCATGATCTCAAACTATTTTGGAACCTGTAGAAATATATTTCGATCACATCTCGCGCGCGGCCATTGCACAGCTGCGTCACATAATAAAGCTACTAATTATTAAGATGCAGTTAAAAAGAGACAAGGGCATTTTGAGCTTAATCGGATTGGAATAACATTATTTTTTTTAAATGAAAGTCATATGACACAGTGTGAACAAAGGTCACATAACTTATTGTGATGTAAACAACGATCATTCGAAAACAAAGGCAAGAGAGGGAATTAAAAATTAAAACTAAAATTTATTAACAAAATTTTTTAACTTTTTAATCAAATCTCATGTTGTAATGCATATGTCTCTGTACAGGACGTTATTATGTTTTTTTTCTGAGGTCTGATTATCAGTCAGTGATCAAGAGACGAAGAGAGAAGTAGAATTCTACACTTATATCAAGACACAATATTTTCATTAACAATAAAATAATATATATTTTTAAATTACGTTAAAAATGTTTCTTAATTTTTTCATTGAAAAATTATTTTATATGTACATTCCGAGATATAAAATTCTATATCTATATTGTGGTGAAATCAGTACCATGGCCACCTATAATCGTAATGACGCTCCTGTCTCTATATATAGTATATTTATATTTTGATCTTTCCATGACCCTGGTAAATATCGCTATCTGTCACTAACTCTCATAGTCAAGACGGCTTATCACTGGTTTTACTGTACCAGTTACGATAATATAATCCATGTAATTCATGACCGAGCAATGACTACATGCGTGATACATTCGATTTAACATTATTTGTGTAATTCATTTCTAATTATTGTGCCAAATGGGCTATTGCTGTGTCGTAGTTGATAAATAAGAATTCATAATAGTTCATGAATAAGAACATTTTTAGAATTATATAAACAAGAATAACATAATTGCTATGTGTGATTGTAAGTACCGATTTTAATTCTTATTAATATAAAACAAGAATAACATAATTGCTATGTGTGATTGTAAGTACCGATTTTAATTCTTATTAATATAACACATTTTGTATGATATAGCATTCTGAATAATGTAGTATCTTTATCCATCTGTAACGGAAGAGATCTTTATAGTTTATTTTATAAAATGTACTACATAGATTACGAGATAAAATTAGAAAGCATGTTTTTCATATACATATATAATTCATATTGCATAATATATAAGGTTCTGAGTAGACGGGCGACTTACAATTAGTCGCGCCACTTAATCGCGTGATTGAGCAACATACTTCGATTTTTCATGTATTACAATATTTCATTATTATTATATTATATTTTCTATTAATTTTATATATATATATATATATATATATATATATATGTATGTATGTATGTATGTAATTGCAGATTATTAAGCATGTAAAAAGTTTAATAATTTTAGTATTAAATATGCAAAAATGGATAAAATTTTTTTATTTTATTTGTCAAAAAATGATAAAGAGAAGACTCATTTGCAATCTTTTATATTGTCTTAAATTACAAATTTTAACTTTCGTCTTTCTTGTCTTTTATTTTTTTCCATCTCCGATCGGTGACAGCATTTATTTATTTAACTGCTCCATCAAGCATCGCGTCACATTCTCTCGGTCGCTTTTGTATGTGCGTGCATTATATAATATAAACTTACAAAGTTCTCTTAAAAAATGCACACATACGCAGCAAATGGAGCGAGGCATTGCATTTATACATAGCGTTAAATTCTTGCACACATTTGTCAGATCAATGTAATTTTGAAAATTACTGTTTGCTACTGTATTATATTAATAGTAATCTGTTCTCAAGGCAAAAGGGATGATACAAATATTTGTATTAACATTAGAATTAGATCATTATGCAGCCTGAATAGATTACAAGCATTACAATAACAGACGGTATTCTTTTCGCTCTCACAATCTTTTCATGCGATATATACGAAAAGAACTTTAGAAAAAGAAATTTACAACGTGTTATAACACGTTGGATAGAAATGACACGATTAATAATTGACAACATTAAAGTAAACATATGTATAATATGTACATATTAAGTATTTTCGAGATATTTTCGATTTTTTCTTTCCAATGAAATACTGTCGAAGATTTATCATCATTTTTATATTTACGAATACATTTTCTAAACGACGTTTTTCCCTGTAAAAATAACTTTGAGATTACTAATATACTAATAATAAAGCAATGACGAATTAGCAACGGAATAAGCGAAACAAGAGTTTGATTCTCTCGTTAGGCGATAAATAGATATGTTAAAGAATATAATTAAGATTTCCAGAGAGTGTTGTAATATAATATATAATTATAATAAATAAATTAATAAGACATGGACATGGATTGCCCAGTGTTAAAGACTCACCATAAAACTCAGCGATACATGCTAAATTCCAGTGACTTTTTAATTCTCATCAAAAGTTTAAAAAGAAGATTCTTATCTGATTTACTTGGAGGCATTTTATGCAAGTTGCCTGTACTCTGTCGAGTGAATAACCAGTGACATTGCAGTAAAACAACTTGTCAAACGCGGCGTAAGGATTTTAAAAAGGCGAATACAGAGGGAGAGCGTTGGTCAGACATAGATACGTGTTCGTCCTGGACAGCACAAAAGATACAAAACGGGTGATATAATGAAGAAGAAAAAAGTAAAAAGACTGCAATGCACAAAAAGCTATATATAAGACTAATTATTGCCTCGCAATAAAATCAAGTTAATCTATCTATAAAAATAATCATTTTGATGCCTCAATCATGTTTAATCATTATAACTGTATTATAGTTGAGAATTTAAGAGACAAATAATGTGTAAAATTGTGAAATTTACTTCTTATGCAAATACGTTATGTTACCAAGATATATCAAAAATATAAAATATAATATATGCGTCTTTTAATGAATTGACTTTTAAGAAAATATATGATAGTTAGATAATGTTATAATCGCGAGATTGAGTGAATAACTAATTATATAAAATATATTTGTATAAATAATTAAATTGAGACATAACATACGTGTACGAAAAATTTGATATTACATTTGAATATATGAATAAACGATATCTTGTGTTTTAATTGATTGTGCGATACTTTAAATTACCACTGAAAATTGTATAAAAGTATATCGGTATATTTTGATTTAATTTTTATCCGTATACTCTTAACGAAAGTCGAGCAGTGTTCAGTTAAACATGTTTTTCCAGACATTAGAGACTGCGTGAAAAAGATTAATTCTTAGAAAATCAACACGAGATGCTACCATTAACAATAAGACGCGAGATGTGTCCACGAATCTTGCAGCAACATTTTTCTATTGGATCGTGAAAATTAAGCAACTATGATTATATATTGGCAATCAATCGGAGACTCCGAATTATTTGGGTCAGGAAATTCGAGACGCCAGAGAAATATGAGATGCGTTTTCGGAATATAATAAATTTTGTAAACGACGATTTTTTTTATTGGACTATGAGAAAAGGATAATTACTGCGTTTATAATTACTGCTTATCGATCAATTATTCCGTGTGGATTAATTAATAATTAATACATATAAAAAATAAATGTATAACGCGCGCTTTGTTATATTCTAATAGAATTATAGATTTTCGTCTTGAATTCTGCCGCGAATTATAGTCTCTTATTTATTACTAGATAATATTTAATCATATTTATTAAATTTTTATCAAAATGGGAAGGAAGAGACGATTTTCTAAAGCAATCGCAGTCTCCATTGTATCGCTAAAGAAGAACTTCTCTAATTTCAATACATAAATCGAGACTAAAGATAGACTTTGTTGATCAAGAAATCTGATATTTTATGCGGTAGAACATGGTGGGCTCGTATTAGTCCTTTTTCATCTCGATCGAGACGCGGAGACTAGTTGCTTTCCATTTAATAAGACATGCAGATTTTGTAAGAGAACTTGTACCTGATGAAAATCTTAATATAACTTGATCGATAACTCAATTAATCCTTTAATTCGTACGTTGTATATGATGCGAATTACTAAGAGAATGAAACATAATTTAACATTAATATTAATATTGATGTATAATTTAATATTAATTAATAATATCATAGTGTAGATTTAATACATTATGCATTTTATTTTGCCCGCTTTTTATTCTTAAAATAATATGAAAAAATGTTTTTTTTTTCAGAGGTCATTCTATATTTATATATACCGATTTACCTTTTGTAATTATACTTTTGTACACTTATAACATTTCTATTTTCAATTTTTTAGGATTTTTAAATAATATATGAAATAAAGAAAAAAATGATGCACGTTTTTTGTAATATTCTAGTAAAATTAATTGGAAATCAATTTTGTTAGTATATATTTTAAATGTTATAAATTACAATAATTAATACTTTATTGTTTTCTCTATATATATATATATATATATATATATATAATATTTATAAAAAGTTAATATATATAGAGATGAATGAATAACAATATACAGTCGGACCTCTTACCCTACGACATTTTCGGTCCAGAATCTTCCCCTTAAACCTCTGATTCTACGACAAAAATTTGAGAGTGGGGGTATAATTCCCCTTTCACAGTCGTAGCATGAGAGGATTTTTTGTCGTAGGATAAGAGGTCCGACTGTATAAATAACTTATCGATTTAAATTTTATTAGTAATAGAGAAGATAAACTTATCCAACTTTTGAGATTTAATATTCCAGTGATTACACTTAATATGTGACATTTTTATATTAAAATGTGTTTATATATCAGAAGATATGTGTGTGTTTCACACAGTTAAATATATGCTCTTTGACACTGTGGCGATTCAAATAATGAGTTTATATATTTGTGCTTACATCATTTTTAATTTGATTAGTTAAGATTTATGTAGATTATTAGAAAATTAAATTGTTGATTAAATGGAAAAAAACATGCGAAAAAATTGACTGGAGCAATATACAATTAATGCAATTATAAACATTATTTTAAATTATTGACTGTATAATATTTAACATATTCCATATAGAGCGACTAAATTCATGGTATCCCTAGACATCCGTAATTAACTATCCTAATTAATTGCAATCTAATTGCCGTGGTAATTAAAACTGTCTAAGTTTTAACTGACACAAACTTCGTTAATAAATTTGCTTGCGCATTCTTTATTTGTACGATATTAAACTGTATTTATATACATATTTGTATTTAAAATTTTGAGGAATTAAATTAAAAACCTGTTTATACTCAGAAAATAAAAAAAAAAAACATAAAACAGTTTTTTAAGATTATATTATTATATACAATTTCTATAAAGAGTTATTTAATATTCATTTTCTCAAATCGATTCTATCTAAATGTTGTTTTTGAATTTTTTTCATAAACACCGATATTTTTTCGAAATCATTAGATTTATGCTGAGTTGCGGCCTAAGCACAAATCTCCTATTATAAACAGAGATTATATTTGAATTGACCGTGACACAAAATGTCACGATAAAAATATATAGCGGGGATTAAGAACGTAGTGGTGAAATTTCGCTTTACCGTTATAACAATGATTGAATGTGATACAAACCATCATGGCATTTATTATGATGTTTGTGCCTAATGAAATAAGATTATATATTAGAGAAATATTCTCAATCGGTACAAGAGTAGGTAATTCATCGATTATTTATTATCTGATTATTACAAATCGATAATGTCTATTATGCCATTAGGTTATTTAGTCTTCTATAAAAAAGAGCAATTTACGACAATTGTGACAAGTAATTCGTATATTCATGTTTCCGACATAACGTATGTATGTGCAAATAGAGAATTTTTCGTTTTTTATTTATAAATATTTAGAGGTATTATTTTTTTATAGATTTTTATAGATTGCTTATAGATTTTAATATTATTTCTTATATATATAATATAATACATCCTATGAATCTCTAGTTTTTGTTATTTTATTGTTTATTACATTAATTATATTGAAATATGTATATACATAAGCCGTTTCTCGATTGGAAGGATAGCCTACACGAGATTGTGTAAACATTGCATTGATTTCTGCTGTTTTTTATCAGATTCTTTTTATGCAGGATTATCTTCTTTGTGATTGTACAGTCATGTGCTTGTCGATATATCGCGATACATAACAAAGCAATTTCAAATAATGTTATTCGACAACGTTTGAGAGTCGATGCAAGAGAATGTGTATTGTGATGTTTCTTTCATAAATATTTTAAATTCTTAAACTAGGTACAAAAATATAATTTTTCTTTCAATTCTATTGTTCAAAAAAATTATAAGTACGTATAAAAAATGTATATTTATATAAATCATATTATATAATGTCAAAATAAATACACGTCAAAGAAAAAATTTCTTTAATGCTAATAAATGAAACTACTCGTATTTAAATCATTTGCATATAGACGTACAAGTATAATTTTTTTGAAACTCATTATGTATATACATGCATACATGTTTGTATGTTATAATCGAAGCTTCGAAAATTAAATCCTAAAAATGATCAAAAACGAGACATCGATCAAAAAATTCGATTATATGGTGGATCACTATTAATGTTAATATTTTGTTTTATCACGATCGTCATCTGAGGCTTATTCTCGATTATGTTTCAAATCGGATCGTCTAGACTTTAAGCGTAGCCAGTACGGTCAGAACGACGCGATCCTCATCTTTGACGAAGGACAGTGCGATCGACACAACGAGACAATATGATAACCAGCTCTCTCGCCACGAGAAATCGGTGCGAGTGAGCCTGTTCTCTTTTCTTTCGTAGACGCATAAAAGACGATACAACTTCTCCGGCCGTGGAGTATTTCTACAGAGTATAAGTCTCTAGTTTATGCTTGAGACCGCAGTTAAACATTGCGATGACTTTTATAGGCCTGTATGCGAATCCCACACACTCACGCTTGATTATACGATGTTACCTGCTGCGCCGCACGTTTTCACTTAAATGCACACGAACTTAACGCATACACGTTGCGTATTCGCACGCATCTGCCAGTCACGCACACCGTTACGGCTGGGATGTTACTCTCGCTTAGGGCAGGGTCGCCGGTTTTGAGTGCAAAAAAAAAAAGAATTTATCTGCTGTCCGAGTTGCTAATACTGATTGCCATAGGACAGATGCATTAAATATGATTAAATAATATTGTGAATAATAAATAAATAATAATAATAAAGTATAAATAGTAATAATAAATGATAAAAAATAAAATGAGAGTTCTATATTTTATGAAAAAAATATGTTAATATATAAATAAAAGTAAAAACGAGTGAGTAAGATAAATAATAATAATAAAGTATAAATAGTAATGATAAATGATAATAAATAAAATAAAAGTTCTATATTTTATGGAAAAAATATGTTAATATATATAATAAATATATATATATATATAATATATATATATATATATATATATATATATATATATATAATAAAAATACAAATGAGTGAGTAAGAGCCACGCACAACGATGATTGATGCAAATAAATTATCATTTAATTAACTCAAATATTTAATATCATTGACGTTAGACTTTATACTATTTAACTTGAAATTTATAGTTAAAATTTTAAGAGAAAAAATGGATATTATCTTAATTTTATTTTTAAGTCTATTCATAAAATAAATAAAACCATTAATAACAAGATCTGAGGAAAGGCCAAATTTCGAGTATCAATCCATGCGACATAATAATCGAAAGTGGCGAAATCTTATATTTCAATGTATAAATTTCAATGTTGTTAAAAATATGTCAAACAGATTTAACAATATGATTAAAAACACAGATTTAAAAATTTCCTATACGGATTTAAATAAATTAAAGCGGTTTATTCAAGAAAGTATACAAAAATGCTCTTCTGAAAGAGTTACACACAAATAACGTAGTGTACTAAATCTCATGTATGGATTATGGTCCTATTATCGAATAATTTTACTATTTTATTAGAGATACAAAGTTATTTTCTTTTTTCGCGCAGAGGAGAGATGTATGGTCCTCGACAATTGACTGTTGTCGGATGGTGACCAATATTGGTGACGATACATCTCAGATTTAAATCCCGAGTTATTACAATCTCGTGGATATATAATAGACATTATAATTTTATTATTAAATGTAAGTACATATTTTGTAAGTTTCTCAGAGAAGATGGAATAATATTCATATTCTCCTCGTTTAATTGGTTCATAAGCTCAAGGACATCGGTAATTTATAAAATCACTGAAGAATACAACGCAGAAAATTATTTATCTGCGATATAAATTACAGTTTATACCGCGGATGCTGTCAGATAACTGTGACAAACAACCTCGGCGATAGAGCTCGTAAAAGAGCATGATACACCTACGATACATGTGCACAAATTTGTGCATTAAAGGCAAGAAATTAAACGGAATTCTTACAAGCAATAGACAATAAACGGCCGTGTGTTCTTAGTGTCGCAGTTGATGCTGAAAAAAAAAATATTCCTATCTTCTTCGATACCGGTTGCCAGGACGGCCATTTCACGCACCTCTGAATGCGACCGTGAGAGAAAGCGTGCAACATGCAACGCACTTTTTCCGACATCGTTTCAGTGTCTTCTCGGGAGAAGTTAATCGGTCTAATTAATTAATCATAGAATCCGTCGCGACAACGAATTTTTATACTCGTGCATTCTCTGTTAATGCAAATTTATAAACTCTGTAATTTATAAACGCGGTTGATAATGGAGTTTGGACTTTCATTTTAGCGCAATTATTTCGCGTCTCAAGATTCTGCAATTAGTAATAACATCTCGCGAGATACGTTAGTCTGTGGACAGGAGTGTATAAATATATTATCATTAATGCTGATGCAAAATTATACAGTCGTATTACGCAATAGATATCTAGAAAATCAGTACGTTAAAAGTTTCGATAACCAATCTATTAAATTAACTATATTGTGTATTTTAGAAAACTAGTACTTGTGTCTTTATATTAGAGAGAAGAATATAAATATAGATATTGCTATATATAATATATATAAATATATTTATGTATGTATATATATTAATAATACATAAATAAATACGCATTCAATTTTTTGCATAGTTTACATTAAATAGAATTATATGGAAAATTAATAATTTAATTAATTGTTAAAAAATTATATTAAATGTGCCATACTATTTTTTAGTAAAAATTTTTTAGTTAAAAATTAATAGCCATACATTGGTATTACTATCTCGTGATCGTTGAAAAAATCTTATTGTTTGTTGCAAGAGTTCCGAATGATAGTCATCGATGATGTTCACTTTACGGATTGGAAGCATTCAATGAATAACGAGATAAGATTTTTTGCAACTATTTAATCTGTTGCGCTTATAAAAGCAAATCAAAAGTTCTTTTTTTTTTGCCCAATTTTTTATTTGAAAACGACGAAGGCTTTGTGTCCCAAAACGAATATTCGAAAAACTTTGCTAAGTCATGGCTAATGCACAAAAGCGTGAGCAGGATGCATCATGAGAATGACCGTTTTTTTGCGTATCATTGTTGAAAAAAAGATAAGTAAATGAACGGACATATTAACGAAAAAAAACCAGAAAAAAGTTCATTAATAGATCGCATCAATAAAGCAAAACGCGGGTGTGATCGCATTTTCTATGGTCGTATTTCACAGACGCAAGTAACAAAATCTTCGCCTCTGGAAAGGAACATTCTTATGTCGCTTGTATATTGACCTTTTGAAACCGGCTTTATTTATCTTGATTCTGTTATAATCGCCGTATCAAATTAGTATAATATTGCGAGAAATTTCACGATATTATTGCATTGAAGTACCTGACACAATTTTTACAGATACATCGTACTTGTTCTCAACCCAATTACGCATTCATTTTTCTTTGCTCATTCCACAAATCTGTCATCACTTGTCTTTATATCGTGTGTTTACGCGTTCATATAGCCCTCATATATCAAGCTGTCAGTTGTTCTGAAATCCCGTTATACTATGCGGCGTTTAATTTTGCATAATAAACAGAGTATGCCGTTATAATACAGCGGTTAGGTTACGCGGAAGGTAAAATTTGATATACTTGTTGATTGAAAGTGCGCGTTTGTTTCATAGTTATTTCATAATGATATTGTGCGTGCAGTTAAGTTCTTCAGTTCGTTGTTATCGCAAACGAGGCGTAAGCGGGAGAAGGAAAGATAAAAAAAGCAATGTGCACATATAACGCAGTGTATGATTACCTACATGCTTATCCTTTTTACCGTAGACGTCATAAACAACATGTATATATAATTATTGTAAAGTGTCTCGTATCACTACCAGCGTAACTCAAGAGCAATTTACATTATATATTCAGTAACATGTTTTTTTTAATACATGCATCGAGCAGAGTACACATTTTCTTTACATTGTGATTGTGTTGTGTGAGATGTGAGAGAGATGCTGTATACTGTATAATGCACCAGCAGCCTATAAAATTATACAAAAGACTACCGTACGATATATTATTATATATATATTATAGACATAATATTATATATTATGTATAGATATATCAAAATTATTGGAAAAAGAAGAGTAAAATATATGACGACGTAGATTTTAAATAACCCTGTTATTCTGCAACTCGTTTTATATAAGAGATTCAGATTTGTTGCAGATTATTAATGATGACTTTTTTATCAGATAGTTAACAAGAATATATATGTTTGTCAAAGAATAGTAACATATTCAAATAAAATATTGAGTTATATAAGATGTATGTATATTTACATAAACACGTATCTCCAAGTATCTGTAATTAATTTTTTGGTCATTTTACAATCTGTTATAACGTTTATTACGTTAATTATGTAAAAAAAAAAAACTTATGTACATTTTAATAGATACGATGGTAATTAAGTTATTTTAAGTTTTCACACGAACAGATTTTGCTGCGTTAAAAAAATTCGTTTATGTCATTAATTCAAATATGTGTGTGTTTTTGTATTCAACCACATGAATATAAAAAAATAATTATTTTTGTACTAGTAAAGTTGATACGTATTTATAAATTAAATTTTTATTATATTACATTATTATACTATATTATTTTATTATATTATATTTTATATTATTATATTATTATATTAATTTT
Source organism: Anoplolepis gracilipes (assembly GCF_047496725.1). NCBI lineage: Eukaryota > Metazoa > Arthropoda > Insecta > Hymenoptera > Formicidae > Anoplolepis > Anoplolepis gracilipes. The sequence continues at coordinate 12,446,231 of NC_132973.1, forward strand.
AAAAACTGTATGATTTGTTGTAAATGTTATGCTATATAATGCAATAAAGAGACTAAACTGGTACACGTTATTAAAGAGTCCTTTCTTAACAGCTGTTGCTCTTTAATATGCTTAGTGCTAGTTCAGGCTCAGGCCAAGATGTCGCACAATGTTACACACGATCAAGAAGATTTTATAATATGATTTCTTTGACATTGACACACTTTATCCTAAGTCTGACAATGTGAGTGACACTATCGCTATTATATAAGACAAAGTGCAAATATTTATATGTATATATATATATATATATATATATATATATATAAATATATGTGTGTGTGATACTGTAATGTGTGACATAACCTGAAAATCAGGATATTTTTCTTTTTGACGAGATATATATTCGTCCTCTAATTATTATTTTATACAATAATATACATTGAATAATATTACTCGTTTGATATCTCATTTTTCTTATTTTGTAGAGCGAAAGTCTAATGGATCTACAAACTCAACAGAAGATTTTACAATTTGAGACGTTTGTAAACGATGTATTAAAAGCTGATCTTGCAAAATTGGCTGAAAAACTCGATGCTAAGAATGCTGACGTTACTGAATTTCTACAACTGAAATCGGTGATAACTACGTTTCAAAATACAAATGTCGAAAAAACAGGTTTCAAGACCAAAGTCGATATAGGACATAACTTTTTTATTCAAGCACACATTCCAGATGCTTCAAAAATTTTACTAGACGTTGGTTTAGGACATTATGTAGAATTTGATTTGAATGAAGCTTTAATTGTTATAAATATACGCATCAAATTGCTAGAGGGACAGATTGCTCATTTGCGGAAAATGATTGCAAGAATCAATGCTCATATTAAATTAACTCTTTTGGTCATTAGAGATTTACAAGGAATTGAAGAAAATAATCAATAAAACATTGTAATGAACAAAAGATAATTTAATAAAAGATTCAAAAATTATCCAATGCTCTTTTTTGTTCATAAATAGATAAAAAAATAGTATATATGTTAAAACTTGTTACAATGACAGCACATATAAATTTTGTAAATTTATTAACAAGATTGCATTTCAATATATATTTTAATTTTAATTTTAAAAATTTATAAAGATCTAGTGCTATATATTAAATATTAAAGTATTGAATATGGCAAGAATTGTTCTTAAATGTATCAAGAGCCTAACTATAATAGCATTTCTTGATAACATTATTATTACTTAAATCTGAATATAATTATCTTTAGCATAATAAAAAGAATAAATTGTATTATTTAATTTTCTGTATTAGCAAAACATATCAGGCAAAGAAACAAAAAGGAAAAATAATTTTTATTTGTACAATATACGCTAATGCAAAAATAATGTAATACACCATATGTACAGTAATAAAACATTTGATACATTTTATGAAGCATTAGTGTTGTAGCTTCATGTCTTTAGCCAAAATAAGATGGCATGTTTAAAAAGTGCTTCTTCCATTTCCTTTATCAAATTTCAGATGCAGCCACTTATGCAAATATGTGCAAAAGTAGCCTTCCTAGCATTTTTTCCCTATTCTCCCTCATGTGTACATCTTGCACTTTGTGACTTAAGCTGATGCTCTCCTATAAGAGTTTGAAGCTTGCATGATATGTTTCAAGTGTTTACCAGTGCATTTATGCATATATTAAGTATAAGGCTCTCCTATTAGGTATACAGAATATTCATTCACACAATCTATTCATTTACTAACTCTTTAAGATTTTGCAAAATGATGCAGTTTTTCAAAAATTCTGTCCTATTCTAATTTCATTTCACAAACTATTTAAAAAATTTTTAATTACTGTGACATCTATACTTAGATCATAAGTCTAAAAGTTCGTTTCTTGTTTTTATTTATTGCTTGATTGTGTTTGATATGATTGTTAAATTTTGTAAAGATAAGTATGACCCAGTGTACATGTAATAACATTTATAGTGTAGTTGAATTATTGTCGAATTATATCAAATATATATGAATTTCATTAATACTATTTATATATAATACCTTATAATAAAATATTTATTAATTTATATTTATGGTAATTGACGAGTAAATTTATATAATAATTGTCGAAACATTTTCTATAGTACAAACTCTATATGAGCTTATGCTCATAAGAGAGTCGGTGACAAACTCGATACTCGTATGATAGTAGTATCATCGGATGGTAATATATCATTCCTTCATTGACATAGTATGATGATTAATTTGAATCTTTTAAAGAAAGAGATTGTACATTTATGTACTGTTAGTAAATTCTAACTATTTTTACATATTATTGGTTGACAGTAAATATTCGGTATACATAGGAATTTCTTCAATGATATTACTTTTGAAATATCTAGATGGCATCGAAAAAATTCATCGATATTTCTTATATATTTCTTTATATGTATATATATATAAAATATATTGTTCGATAGTAAGAGAGAGAGAGAGAGAGAAAGAGAGAGAAAGTAAGAATTGGTAAATTAAAGAAAACAAAATATTTATTATCTATTTTAAAAATTAAGGAAAATGTTAATATTTCGATAAACCTTTTTAGTTTTTCTTTTATAGACATTTTAAAATTATAATATCTTGAAATTCTCTAATTCTCTTTTATAGCATATCTTAATTTGTGCTACATATTATAACATTTTCTACAATTATTTGATAATTAGCGTTATATGTTTTTTAACACTATAAATTAATATATTTTGTACGAATGTACGTTTTATATTCAGTTATTACATTCTATGAATTTAAAGAAAAATACACCATCTATTTATAGCTCCGCTTTTCAATAAAAACAAATTTTTTGCGACCAGTTCCTATTTGCATTTTGATTCTGCAAGAGAAAAAGAAGAGAAAAAGAAATAAAGATTCCGGATACGGAAATCAATTCGTCCGGTTCAATTATGCGAAACGTAGTAACTAAATCTGATTAGAAGGGAGAGATTGGACAGTAAATCTCTAATATTAAGATAAAAAAATCAATTCGTGATTCGGCTCGTGGTCTTAAGACATAGGTACGAAGTTGAGCAATCCACATTTAAATAACTACGAAGAAGCCATACATCTATACGTCTGGAATATAATTATTTACCATGGCTGTACACACGATTGATATTTTCTAAAAATGATTTTAGAAATATTTTTCGGTACTATTATTAATATATCTTATATATCTTATAATTGTCTAAATTTATGATAACGTATTATTTCATAAATATAATATACGACAGATATATAGTTAAAATTTAATTTACTTTTTTTGGTATAATAGAATAATAGATGCTTATTAAAATTAAAAGATTTTTTTCGATTTGCATAGCATGTATTCTTTTATATGATTTTAATGATAATATCATCTATCTAAAATTAAAATATCAAAAGTTACTTATAATATTGATATAATTTGAAATAAATTCTAAAGTGACATGTATTCTCTCTCTCTCTCTCTCTCTCTCTATATATATATATATATATATATATATATATATATATATATATACATATATATATATATGTATATATATGTGTGTGTGTGTGTGTGTGTACATTAATGCGAGAAAAAGACAAAAATATTTTTATTGAATGATTTTTATTATATTTCTTACTTTATAATATTTGTATTGGCGATAGATTCTTTACAGGGCGCTTTGCACGTCCATTACAACCCTGCATTCTAACTCGAATGAACCCTATTAGGGGTTCTTGGCCTACAGATGAGTGTAAAGCACAATAGATTACTGACGCGGAGAGTTGTTACACGAATATTGGTTATACAAGTGTCTTTTTCAAATGTCGACAGATATTTTTAAATTGGAATCACAATGTGAGAAAAATTTTGCAAATCTTTCTTCGAAGGTATGTATCCTAATTTATTTGATTTTTAATATATTTATCTTGGTTCATTGTTTTACATTGTTCGTAAAATATCTCTCTGTTTGAAATATGCTTCATTTAATTCATATTGTAAACATTTCGGTAGAAATTGCTGATTTTGACAGATGATCCATAATTGCGTCGATTATAACAGCTGACTGTTATTAAATTCAACAATTTAAAAAAATTTACTTATAATTATAATTATTTTTTTTTGTAGTATGAATTTTTATATCTAATATAATATATCTTTTGTTTACTACTCAATTATATGTTTGCATCTAGATGTTAACCGAGTCTTGCATTGTTGATTATTCCGCTAATTATAAATAACAATTGATTTATGTCTTGATCTATGTGTGTTGTTTATTCTAGAATATGGAAATTATGAACATTTATCACTATCTCATCGAAGAAATTTCGGGTAAGTTAGATGAATGAGTAAGTAACTGAATAAAAATATTATATTCATGGAAAATAATATATGTATAATGGATAAAAATAAATAAACATATTTGTCAGGATATAATAATATCACGTGGAAAATACATTTCTTAAAGTTATTTCTTTGAGTGTATGAGAGGCTCTCTTTATTATTAAATGTATAGATATCCAGACATGTATAGATAGCATACATATATCCAAAAGATATTCAGAACAGAGGTCATAACGACCTTAGTAGCCATGATACTGACCGGCTTCATTGCAATATAGGTATGCAATTTCATACTTCAAAATCTACATAGAAATTAACTTTTTCAATAAAAAACTTTTAAAAATATATAACTAATAATAAAACTATTTAAAAAAATGTTTAAAGTGATTAAAGCTTTTTATATGTTTTATTGCTAATGAAAATATTGTACATTGTACATTGACAAATGTAGAATTCTATTCCCCTCCCCGTCTCTCCCACGGTCATTGACTAAATGACTAGCGAAAAAACATAACATCCCTGATACAGAAGACATCTCGAAAATGTCTTTAGGGGATGTCTTCGGAATGTCTTTTGAATGTGCATGTCTGGGAAATATTTTAAAAATTTCTTGTTTCTATAACTACAAAATTTTTGAAATTTTTCTATGCATTATTTCGCGATGTTCTTACAATCATTTTCATGAATTTAAATACGTTATTGTACGTGTATATATTATAATATATATTTTGAAACTCTTGAATTTTCTTTTTCGTTTTGCAGATCCTAGAGTTTCTGATTGGCTGTTTATGTCAAATCCGCTTAGTATAGCACTAATTTCACTCGCTTATTTATCTTTTGTACTTTATTTTGGACCACGTTACATGAAGAACAGAAAACCTTACGCGCTTAAAAAGACTATGATTTGTTACAATATTTCTGTCGCAATTGCAAATCTTGTTATATTTTATGGTGTAAGTATACTCAATAAATTTTATATATATATGTGTATATATATATATATAGGTGCATGTATATTATTATGTGATAAATATTTTTGATTGTAAATGTTTCATTTTACTTTCTATTTATAATTTTAGGTTTAAAATTGTGTTTTTAATATATTTTCTGTCTTAGATACTTACCTCGGGTTATACGACGCATCTTTCCATGGGATGTGAGCCTTTTGTAATTTCAAATGATCCTATGTCGCTTAGCGTAAGTAACTCCATTTAAAGTCTATAATAAAATTAAATATTATAAATTAATTTTTGAAGCTTAAAATATTTGAAATAAAATTATTTAATATTAAAACATTTTTACAAAAACTTCAAGAATTTTTAACATAAATAAACTGAAAATTTTATCAATATAAAAGCATTTAATATAGAAAGTTTCTTAATAAAAATTGTGTGCATGTATATATATATACACACATATACATGTATTTACGTGTGTGTCTACGTTCGCGTGTATATGAATTTTTATTATTTATAGATGGCTCGATGGGTATGGTGGATTTTAATTCTAAAAATCACCGAGCTTGCAGATACCGTAATTTTTATCCTTAGAAAAAAATATAATCAAACGTCATTTCTTCACATATATCATCATACAATTACTCTTTTTTTGGCGTGGATCTCTTGTAAATATGCACCTGGTAAGTATTAGATGAATAATTTAAATAATTTTGGAAGAAACTTGAGTCAATGATTTATTCGTCTTGTTGTCTGTCGAAAAAGATTTAAAATAAATTATATGCTATAATTATATTGGCTTAATATTTTAAAAAGATCTATTTTCTTATATTTATAATCAGATAAATAATATCCACAGGTGGCATGTGGACCTTTATAATGTTACCTAATTGCGCCGTGCACGTAATCATGTACATGTATTATTTCTGTGCTTGTTTGGGGCCCGAAATGCAAAATATAGTCACTCCTTGGAAGAAATATATGACACGTTTGCAACTGGTATGTAGCAATTAACGTCAATTTATATTTGTTATATTGCGGTGTTCCGAACCAAAGTTTTTAGTCATCGATTGTTAAAAATATTAATTAGATTTTTACGTTCGCTTTTTAATAGTTTTACAAAGTATTCCAGATTCATGCGAGCATACGAGAAAGCGTTTTGCGTGATATGTTCATACATGCGAACTTCATTGTGGTTACAGCGCTTCCCATAACTTGATAACTGGCTTTTCACGAGGGATTGAAAAGCTCCGTAAGCGCTGCTTGCAGAATCACACGTGTTCTCGTCGAATCCCAATTCGGTTTGCATTTGAGCGTAACAGCGAGTAGCGGGGTAAAATGGGTGGACGAAGGCTCGTGGTACCGTTTTTAATTAAATAATCCGTTACCAGAGAATTTTTATTTCCAGCGATATCGACGGAACGATTTATCGGGTTACGTAGTTGTTTAATTTCGCGCGGAGCTTTTGCTCTAGAATTCCTGTCAGAGGTTGGACGAGGGCAAAATGCTTTTCTGCATTATAAATATATATATATATATATATATATATATATATATATATACATATGCCTGTATGTATATACATATATGTACATGCACACTATATATATAAAATTGGTCATAAACATGCACTAAATAAATATTAAAAATACTATATTCATACTATTTTTATGTGATTCGTAGCAAATATTTACATTATTTTACTTCTACACTTTTTAGATGGATTTTATTAATGTATTTTGGTTTTACCAATTTGAATATTTTATTAATATACTTTAGTTTGCTTATAAATATAAAATAGTTTGCGAATAAAAATTATGTTATATTAAAAACTCATATTAAAATTAATAGATAATATTAATAGACGTTTGATTATATAATATTTAAATATTTTAAAAATATAAATATAAAATTTTAAAAATTACAAGCACATGTCTCTTCGTATGTTTATCATAGTGAAAATCGACATATTTCTTATTTTAGATCCAATTTGCTATCATGGTGGCCCATACGTTCCAAGCACTTCTACCATCCTGCGAGCCAGCGCGGAAACCATTAGCATACATTTACATGTCTCAAATTGCCATTATGTTCTATATGTTCTTAGACTATTATAGGAAGTCGTACTTGAGAAAAAAAATTGAGTAAACGAGTAATATCTTATGACATTCTAGTTAGCCAAAAAGTATGAACATCAATTTGATGTATTTGCATGGAATTTATATGAACATTAATGCGTTTGTGTAAATGAATAAAGCTACTCTCTTAAATACTCTTTTAATTTACAGTTAGTTTAACAAAGAGAAACAACAAATTTGATTATTTATAATAATCACAAATACAAATTAGATAAGAATTTGCAAAATTTAAAGAGTTAAATTGTTATTATCAAAGATACAAAGCTTTTTTCATAATTACATATTTGTATATTTGTTTATTATATTTATCAACATATTATTTATATTTTTTTGTTATGCTATACGCATGCCTGATTTAATCAGCATAATATTATTTTATAGTAAAAAAATACCGTTGAAAATTTTTTTAATTTATGCATATTAATTTCATTTGCGTATATTTGCGAATATACTTTGAAATTCTACGAAATATACTTTTATCTCATTACTTTAATCTCACAGACCGTGAGATTTTTATGCAATAAATAAAATATAGTTTATCATTCTCTCATAAAAAGAATTTATACCATTCTTATTCCTTATTAATTATACGTTGATATAATTATCGTAAAAATAAACAAAGCAGGAAAATAGAATCAAATATAATTTATCTGATATCTCAAAAGAGAAGGATTTAAGAAAGACATACATAAAGAACACACATAAGTCATACTATAAGATGAGATATGTTACGTTGCTTGTAATGCTCTTGTGTTACGTCAGCTCGGATTTTATTCACAAGACTGTTTTACCGTCGAATCCTTTTCTTCTTTCTGATTTACTTTGTATTATACAATGTTCCAGATTTCATTCTGTCAGTGTCGTAAATATAATATATCGAACACGTATCGTGAAATTTGTTTTTTTCTGTTTTCGTTCTTTCTTACATCAGAAGAGAGAGTCTTTATCATTGAAAATAAAGAATATTTTGGAAAGCTATCGAAGTATTAAAAAAATGATATTTGGGAAAACTTCAATTTCTGTTACTATTTGTGAGAACAGTTGCTTAAACTTTCTTAACTTTCTTTACATGATTATTTTCCCTAAGTTGTGTAAGAACTCCAATATTTGAACGCGCATAGCTTTTTCCGTGGTCGAAAGTATCCCGTGCAATCCCGTGCTATTCCCATACGTAGTTGAATATATAGATACATATATGTTGTGTTTCATGTAGATACGCGTGTGTCCGGGAAAATTGCATTACCTACCTTACTCGACTGTTTTCCCGGCCGACTGACATTAGCATAGCGGATTAGTGCGTCCATGGCTTTAAGTCGACACGCATGGCCTCACGCCGATAAGACTTTATTAACGTCTCCTGTATTTATCCCATGCTTCAAGCGACCCCTTTCTGCATAGAACGTCCTTCCCTTTAAGCTCTCACCGTATACGCGATAGGCTAATCCTTTCCATGTATGTATAGTTTCATGTATCCTTAATATATATATATATATATATATATATATTTTTTTTTACCACACATTTTGTTCTGTCTCTTTTTATTTGATATAACTTTCATATTTGATACTGTATATTTTATAAATTATATTTCTTCTAAACAACTCTCTTACGGGAGATGCTTATTCGTGACTATGATAAATTATAGATTATTATTACACCCCTAACAGTTAAGAGTAATTATCATTTTCTACTACTTAACGAGCAATTATGAATTGCTCTTCAACGTAATAATCACTGTGCTTATCTTTTATTTATTTAGCGTGAGTAATGATTGCTTGGTGCTGAACATATTGAGGCGGCACGGTGATTTATTTACTACGGGTAGTCAAGATATAAGGAACCGAGGGCTGCGTAAAGATGTATTATATTTAGTTTACAAAAGAAAGGGAGAGACTGGCGCCAAAAATACAAGAAGGGTGGATTATTGAAGTTAAAATTTCATCAATAATTTTATCATTATTTGGCGCAATTTTGTTGAACAACTTATTTAGTCGAAACAACTTAATTTCGGCATTATAATGATATCACCTTATCTATATTTAATACGTTATTCTAATTGACGTAATAAAGTAAGAGATAAAGGCTTTAAAGAGATCATCTATACAATTAATCGGATTTACAATAAAGTTAGTGTTTGATTTTAGAATATTATGTAATTTTTAACATATATAGTCACGTTATATTCGGCTCAATAATTAATTAATAACTTTGCAGGATTTGCATTGACGTTTACTTGTAAATCATCGTCGTGAAATATGGAGCGGCAGTTCTACGTGTCGGCGTGCAATAGTTGACATGCAATAGTTGACATGCAATACCACCAAAAAAAGTCAAACTGAGGAAGAGTCTCTCGTACGAAATGTATGACCGTCACGGCACCTATCTCGCTTTACTATGGAGAAGATTCATTTTTCATCCAGTCTCTAGCTAGAAACGTGATCTCGAAACAGTGCACAGCCAGAACTTTTAGAGAATATTTTGCAAGTTTCAAGCTGTGCGACGTAGGTAGGTAGATGGTTCTATTAGAGCGAGAGAAGAATATCGTTTGCGACTATTTCGAGAAAGGAAATTCCGAAGGTACAATTGCGTTTATTTTAAAATAAAAGAAAACTTTCGAGCACATTAGAACGTGCTTGAAAACAAAGAGCTAGATTTTTTGCAAATAGAAAGAATTGCGTATAAATATAATTTTGTTGCATTATAAAAATTTATAATTGATGTTATGATATACATTTTTATGCATATTATAAATGTTGAAATATACATATATGTACAGTATATTTGAATAAAACTAAAATTATGAACTTTAAAATACCAGGGAAAATATTTTTATATACAAGACACTTTTACGGCTAAAAAGTTTTTTACATTGTTGAGAGATATGTAATAATCGCAATAATAGATTAATACAATGCTATAATTATTTTCATATAATTTTATCTATATTCTCTATTTTTTAAAAATTGTTTGACTCAGAAACGTAGATATTACAATATCGATCGCGCAATTTCGCCATAGTTAGCGTGCGTATGGCAAAACGCATATGGTAATATCGCGACGTATAATATATGGTAGGAGCGGCACTTATTTTCGGAAAATTTTAATACTGCACCCGGTGTCATTATTACCAGCTATGCCTCTTGACGACGGTGCAGCCAATTCTGTGAAATTTATAATAGCACCGCCAGCATATAGTCGCCGCTCCCATATTACGATTTTCCGTTACGATCGCCGTGTTACGACGTAATTGGTTGCTTAAATACCAAAGTACATATGTACATAATTGTGTAGTATCTATTCGAAATGGCATTCTGCAGATTAGGCGATATAGTTTCGGCTCTTTCGGCATAGCACTGACAATGGATCGAAAGCTCGCTCGAATTACCTGTCTTTAACATATATATCTTTTGGTGCCAGTAATTTACAGCATCGATTTGACGTATGCAATTCTAAATCAAGTTGTTTCGAAGCGTAAGTTTAGGAAAATAGTCCAAAAACCGTATCGATCTTATCTTTAATTCATCGAACAAGCTTGCAAAAGAAAGTAATTAATTTTTACTTAATCCAATTTGCTTCTATTTATTGCAGCTAATATAATGCTTATTTAAAATGTCATAAATAAGTAATAATTTTTTTCATTAATTATTTATTTTTACACTTTTTACGTTTCGGAAATATTAGTCGGGTCTAAATAAATGCGACATTATTAATCGCATATCATTAAAAATCCACAGATGTTTCGAAGCGGTCTTTAAATCTTATCGAGACAATTTCGTAGATGAAAGATTATACCATATATTGCGGAAATCGTAACGCTGCCGGAACGTAATAGAGGAGTCCACCGTATTTATGATCGGTGTAAAACATCGGGCCCATGCCGACTCGCTTGCAGCGAGAAAATTTCACGGCAACACGTGGCACCACAGCGGAATTTAATAACATCGCGTACGGACTCGGGACACCGTTTAGAATTTAATACTAATTTAAAAGAGATTAGTTCCGTATCCGGCGCCAGACAAGGATCACTACCCTCTCAGACAGCCCTTTCGCAGGAGAATTTCAGGGACAACGAGCGAGCGCAGAAGCACAGTTCCCACGGGGGAAGCGGCTTAATTAATTGAACTTAATTTAAATTTAATTTAATTTCCTCTATCTCTTTGCACGTCGTCGGAAGCACACGCGTCCGCTGCGTGTCTTATGCGTGGCGCGTACGATAGCACAATGAAAATAGACGGTATTTATGAACGGCATAAAGGCATAAACAATACCTTTGCAATATAATACTTTTTATAAACTGTGCTACGAAGCTACTACCATGAAATTATTCTGCTCAAGAAACGTATTATTTTCTCAGAAAATTAATTAACTATTTCAGTGAGCTAATTGATTTCCTTTGCCTAAAAATCTTTACGCAGTTGTAACGAGTTGCTATTAATTGCTGTTATTTGTTGAGAGATTTTCTTTTTATGCGCGAAAAAAAAAGAACTTTTAGAAAGCATTTCTTACTTATTTATCTTAAGTTATGATTATTGTCAATTATCGAAAAACTATAAAAATCTTTTCACTGCAGCCCGCTGCAGTCATAATTTCTTAACTAAAACGTCAGACATACCAAAAGCTGGCGAAGATTAATGAACGTGAAGCGAGGAAGACATTACGCGAGCTGAGAATGGGAAAGAAATGCTAAAGAAATCGGGCTCGTAGGCAACGCGTCGGCTTATTTCTTTCCGTTGCGATTTTACATCTTAAGTGGCGAAGAGCTTGTTGTAGTTTGAAAGGCACGCATAACGCAAGATGATTTACTCCGGCTGTAAATCATAGGCTGCTTGTGAGAGGTACCGCCAAATTTACCACAACGGCCCATCGAGAATTTCGATTTCAGGCCGCGCACGCGAGCCTTTTCGCGAATATTGAGGAAGTTTCTTTTTCCGTCCGGAAATCCATCCCGAGTAAAACTTGGATTGTTCCTTCTTCTCGCGATGCGACCGTGTTAGAATGAAACTGAGGGTTAAAAGTAGGGATTCTAAGGGGTGAGCGAGGAGAGGGGAGAGAAAAACTGATTGGAATAAAAACTTTGAATATTTACAACTAGAATTGGGGATTTCGAGCAGCCCATTCGAATTTATTAGAGAATATCGATGAAATTCTGTGTCGCGCAGGATTTAAGACTTTCAGTTGAAAGAACGAGAGTAGCTGCATGTGGCTAGAAAAATTCCAGGAAAGCAAGGTAAACGAAAAAGTTTATGAGTCGTAAGATTCGTGCAATGTACATAAACAACATAAGGAATATATAAATATCTATGTAATTAGTGAAAGAGTAACATCATTTTTAAAAAAGCTGTTAATTTATCCTTGGATGAGATTAAATGCCGATATAATATAACATTCAAAAAGAAAGAACGCTTGCAAAACTTTCTCTTCACACAGATAAAACTTATATTATATATTGATTCGTGAATATGCATCGGCAAAGTACGGTGAATTAGCCTGATCCGCAAGAAATGTTCGATCACTTTGTCAGAGGCTCCTCCCTTTCGATTCAAAGTTTTTATCTTAACTAGAGCCGTAGTTAAACTTCGCTGGAGCAATTTACCGACTTGTATAAAAAATGGATACTAACTTTTTGTTTAGTGCCTTGCTGCCTCTTGACTAAAGGAACTAGATTTAGTAGCTTTCCGTAATTTTATAAAACCTGAAGAAGAGTTTTAGAAAAGCGTAATCTTTTTTTTGCGCATAAACTTTCTTGCAGTTGAATGGCAATAAATAATAAATTTATCGTTTGCTATGTACATATCGTGAATAATGTGTTTTATTATTGTATACTTGTTATGTCACAGATTAGAAATGAAAATTTCAAATAAACATTGCGTCAAATGCACTAGCCAACATTGATTTTAGTTAATGTACAGAATTGTATTATGTGTTTAGAGATATCGGTAATTTTAACAGATCAAATAAAAAAATAAACTCACAAACATATTGAATTAATTGCCATGATGTATATTGATACATGTTGTAGATTATATAGAATGAATAAACACAAAAATTTATTTAGGCTGGTTGAAGTATCGATTAATTGAAACGATCTATTTGTAATAATTTGATTAATTATATAATAATCACATAAATTTAGTTACTTTTATTTGATCGCATAATAATTAATTTATATACATATATATATATTTTAATAATATATATTTATATATTATTATAATTATATATATACACACATATATATATATATATATATAATTATATTTTCCCAACATCTCTCTCTCTCTCTCTCTTTCCTTCTATATATAATGCATTTACATATTTACATTATTATTATATAATTATAGTATTTTATAATATTTATTATATATTAATATAATATTCGTTCCTATAATCATAAGCTTTATATTGAAAGACACATTTTTTATTTTATTTTATTAAAGAATAATAATCCATCATAATCCATTTAATATGTAAAAAAATAAAAATATTATATAAAATTATATTTATTCTTTTATACAAAATTTATTTGACTTTTTCTTATAAAGAAAAGAGATCAGACATTCACACACACATCGTTTCTTAGATACATAAATAGATTCTTTATGCGATGAGCGCGGATAATCTGATCCGTTTAATCGTATGCTCGATATCGCTACTACCTCTCACGTGCTTTATGCAAAGACAGGGATCTGATATCCGCGCAAATGATAATGCCCTGTATCCTGTTATCGCTAGGGGCAAGGAGCTACGGCGTAACAACTCGTCCTTGAGATAAATGGATTACGACCTACTACGCGTATCGAACCGAAATTAATTCAGTCACGATCGTCGCAGCACGTCGAGAAGAGGAATGTGAAAGAAGGAAGATGGACGGAAGAAAGGTAGAAAAAAGATACATCTTCTACTTATCTCGACGGCATCGTTGACTGTGAAAACACGGGGAAGGATAATAGAAAGTGTCGTTGATGGTACAGCTAATGACGGAGAACGAGAATAATGTTATAATAAGTGTAGCGACGAAGTAGTATTTTATAACACGAATAGTTCGCGCTTCTAAAGATTTTAAATGTTTTCGAGAACGTTAAGTGACTCGGAGTGGAAGCCAGATAGCATTTTATTGTCATCACAAAATACCGCCGTCTAGTCGTTCTAGGAGATCGGTTTAGTACTTTAATGGTGTTATATGCATACATGGTAGTTTTTCAGATCGAGTTTAGTGTAGTAAATCGCATTGAATAGCGTAAATAAATTGCTTACCTTCATTTTAGCATTCAATGATTTCCGGTTATCTTCGGCGTAATAAGTTGAACACAGAGAACGAAATATATACGTAAAATGTACGGCAACAGTTCATTTATCACAATTAATGTCGCATACGAGGAGATTATAACGTCTTTCTTTTTTGTATTGCGTTAAATATTTCGTGACCGCGACGAGTCGAAAACATACGACGTGTATCCTTGCTCCTGCGACGACGTGTGTATGTACAGACAGCGCGCTGTCAAGGTCAGTGTGTATGTACGTTGAGAGATCATGTTACAATCGACGGCGCCACAGTCACAGGTCGCGTAGTAGCGATGATTGCCGTGCCTCGTACCGCGTATTACTGCGCGCTCGCGCTACACAGTCTGTTTCTTATCTGCGATGTCATTGCGCGAACTTGAGTTAACAAATTGCGTTGTGCGCGATTGCCGTTCTATGTATATCGTTTCGTGTTATCCTTCTGTCTATTCATTCTGTGTGTATCCTTCGAAAAGTGAGTATCTCGTACGATCATTTCTTGCTAATCGCACAATATTATCTCTCGCGAATAATAGTATTTATATCGAACAACGGACTCTGCATAAAAACAGATATTCGGTTTAACGAAGCAATAAATATATGAAAATTATTGTTTTATGTATCGCGATATTTATAATCATTATATTTCTTTAATAATGAGTATAGATAAGATTTGAATATATCTTGTAACGGTAATATCTTGCATATCTTGAAACAAAAAGAGAAAGAGAAAGTGAGAGGAAAGAGAGAGAGAGAAAGCGCGCGCAAAGTAGTACGTTGTGAGTCAGATTAATTATTTCAATGAAAAATAGTGATATATATTGATAATTTAATAATTTTTCGCGAAATTTATGCATCCGAATTATATTACGCGTTCATTATTGAATATATTCGATTGTATATCTGCGCCTTAATTTGACTCGCGTATTACCACAGGTGAGAAGTTGCCGCTTCTGAATTTTTTAATCATTAACGGAATGTCGCGGACACGGAACGGATCGACTTGGAAAACGGCGGAGCGAGATGTATAATTAGTAAGTATATAATTAATCCAGCTAACTCAATATTTGTCAACTATACAATATATCTAGCGTTTGTATCGATGAGTTTGTTGAAACTCATATTTCGCGAGATTTATTCGACAGGAATTGTATTTTTGAATATTTTATTACAGATATTTATCTATCTATATATATATATATATATATATATATATATATATATATATATATGTGTGTGTGTGTGTGTGAAATATGATTTACTGATCTTTTTAGCACATAGATTCATATATTTAATTTCACACATGTTATAATACAAGATAGAGAAATTGCCCTAAAATGGTATTACGTGTTACAGGAGGAGAGGAGTGTGCATAAAAGTAGAGGAAGAGGAGCAACAGGTATAGCAGCGTCATGGCGAGCAGCGTGCGAAGTTAGACGCGACTCTCGAATTTCCTTCGTTCGTGATTTCCATTCCCGCGTTATTTGCGAGACGTCACGAGTGCCGAGCAGATCGTAGATTCGTTATTCTCGCATTATTTCTCCGTTGCGATGTAAAAAGTATGCATGCGAGTAATGTCGGGAGTGCCGTGTAAAGTATCGCGCGCTCGAAATTAATCGAATATTTACGATTAATATCAGGAATGTCGTGTAGGGTATCGCGCGTCATATTGTAATATGTAATAAAATCATTTTGTGCGGATATGTGTTACGTGAGTGCCACGAAGGAGCAACAATAACGAAAGAAGAGATAAGAGGCAGACCAGAAGGCGAGCAACGGCAGTCTTGAGTAAATAATTTAAAACTTATTTAATTTATTGGCAGCGCATTTTCTTTGCATCAACAATATTTCATTTAACTTACACTCTGGAAACGTATTCGAGAAATTAATCTATTCTTTCTTATTGTTAGATATGTAAAAGGTTTAGAAAGCAATTTATGAAAGATAAAGATATAATATTTTTATGATATATCAAATATTAAATATGAATAAATTATATTTATTAAGTTTAGAAAGAAAGAGAGAGAATAAATATTATTTAGCTAAAAATTAAAGAAAAATTTAAATAATAATATGATTGCAAAAATTATTATAATTAAATAATATAAAATTTTATGTAAGTTGTTTATAAAATATATTTTCAAAGAAAATTATAAATAATATAGATTTTGTTGATTAATTGAAAAATAAGTTAATAATATTTTAAAATTTAATAAATTAATTATTTGAAAAAAGGATTAAATGAGAAAGAGATCAAATTAAAATATAAAATCATTGAATTAGTATTTATATTTGTAAAAATATAGGAGGTATTTTTTTAATATAATTAAAAAAATATATATGTCAAGGTAAAAAAATTGTTATTAAAAATATTCAAGAATGAAAAGAAAGAATTTTTACTTTTAATATTAAATAAATATAACAATTTAAGAGAACAAAATTTTTAATAGTAATTACTAATTACGACCTCTATGTATAAAATTGCATTTAGATAATACATTATGATTATCTGTATGATCTGTTGATCGGTGACGTTGCGGAAAAATGTTTTCATATCTTGAGGAATGTATTGGTAAATGTATTGCAGTTTTCGATAATGATGAGCTCACATATGTCATATTGCATTACATCACTAGCGTGCGAATCTAACTCTTGCAGAGATTCCTGTCGAAAGGAGTTCTCCTTATGTGATGCTTGAATTACATATATATTATAATTTTTTTTATCTATTTTTCTTATCTATTATATATAATATACATGAAATCAAATATTATAAACAGTAGTATGGATTTTCGAAAAATAAATTTATTCAATAAAAAGATTCGAATAAAAAAATCATCACATATCGCAACGTATTTCAAATTATCAGAAAGACTATCACTTATAAGAATAATCATATTGTAATTTGCATATTGCTTGAAGAAATATTATAAATGTATTAAAAATTAAATATATATTAAATATAATTAGTAAAGTGTTGAAAATGAGGTATTAAAATAACTATATCCAATTTCATGTGTATATAAAACGTTTTATGTGAATTTAATACATATATTATATATATTATATATATTACGTACTTTATACAAGTATATATATTTTACATACGGAATATTGAGTGTTTAATTCAACATTAATTTATTGTTGGAGCGTTGGTTTTTTCGAGCTTGAATTATTTTTGCAAGTATCTCGCACTTTAACGCAGGTGTCGGCGTCGGGCGGATACCTGTTTATAAACAGGCGCGGAAAGCTTGATAACACGCGAGTGAGAAATTGGGAAGATATATATCCGCGAGGTTGATAAGTCGGATCGCACACACAGACAGGCATGCATCGTTTACGAGCGCCTAGAACAAATATATATAGCAACAGGCCTTTCTCGGATAATTCAGTATACCGCGCGTAAGTAATATAATAGAGAACGGAAGGATAAGGTACGGCAACTGTGGTCCCAGAGTGTAACAGCGGGCCCATCAACCTTCCTTTCCTCTCCGGCCGATTTCCCTTCTATTTGTCACTATGCGGGTTGGCGAAGACAGCCGTAGAAACTTGAGGATTTATAGCCTTTGCGGCCTGCGGATTTTCGTTTTCTGCCGAATGACACGTCGGCGTCGCGTCGCGTCGCGTCGCGTCGTACCATTTGAAATCTCCGTGCTCTCGCACGACGATATCCCTCCTTCTCCCGATGAAGACTCAATTAATATTTATGGGGATGGCTCCAGCTAGTTTCGTTTTCCGTACTCTCTCCCTCTTGTTTCTCTGCCGCGTCTTTCCTTCCAAGTCCTATTTCCAGCTATTTCCTGGGATGGAAGTTGCAGCATTGGTTAAACTCTATGCGGTAAAAAGGAATAGCCGTTCGCGTTCGTTCCGACGTTCGCTATCAGTTTTATTCGCGTACTGGGATTCTTCCGAAGTATCGTAACGATACCCACCCATTTTCGAGCGAGTTTCTCGAGTACGGTTTTAGTTTAGCGTATCTCGTCCCGGCTTATCCGCGAGTAACACGGCGCTGTGTAACACGGATGGTAAGTTAGTCGGAGCTACATAAATAGCGGCTTATCGCGTTCGGCCGGATATTTTTCGACGTACTTGAAAAAAGAGCGACCGACTATTCGCACACACGTCGCTTTTTCTCACTGTTCTTTGCATTCAAATTTTTTATTGCTGCCTTAGTTTTCTTTCCGCTGCACAGGCAGCAAAATTGTATTCCAATGTTTGTATTATTACGATTTGACAGGCTTTCTCTGATATTGCATTTTGCGTACTATATGGTACATAGTCACGACAATGAAAGTTATTTTCGGAAGAAAATACTTTTCGTTTTACATTGTTTTATATTTTTGAGATTCTTATATTTTCTTGTTATTTTTCTTCAAAAATATAGTCTAATTTTTTTATTATCGTTTATTAATAATTGTAACTTAAATAGTTTTGCAAAAGATATAATGTTATGTTTTAATTTTTAATAGTTTTAATAAAATCTGATTTTATATATATATATATATATATATATATATATTATGATACTTAGAGGTAGAATATCGTGCAATATGAAAAAATGTAAAAGCGTGTATTGCACTTTTAAATTCAGAAAATATAATTCAGCGTTATAAAGGCAGATGTTTCGCACGCTTCGTTGTACTACTTAAAATTCCCTAAGCAGCTGTGGGAGCTTCACGAGATCGAGAGTAAAAGAACGACGGATGGAAGCAGTACACTAAAAAGTCTTTTTTTTCACACGATGCAGCCAATGTCGGGCCAAGGTAGGGTCTAGTTATAAACCTCCGTGAAAGCGGGAACGAAAATTCCCTGGGCGGAAATAAAAGTAAATTAAAGCGCACGCGGTCGGTTGTTTAAAATGTAACAGCCAATTACTGACCTTTCGGTAGTACGAGGTCGTCGGTCGCACGAACAAGCAAAGCTTTTTGCTATTTTCCTGGTGATTTTCTTCGAGAAGAACTCTCTTCGGTTTCTTTTTTCTTTTAATACAATTGCTCATCCATTTTTATAGGCTTTATATATCGCATTTTTTCAATATAAGATAGTATTTATATTCGTCAATTTATTTCTGAATTTAAGAGAAAACATGTATCATCGTGTATTTTTAGAACAATGTACGCGGGTTTAGTATATTGTATATTGTAATATAATATTCATAAAAAGAAAATAAAATGATTCAATTGCATTTAATATTTATAATTATTATGCTGAAATAAATTGGTAAAATACATTTATAATTATTGTGCCATGCATTGTATGCGCGCTTTAATTAAAATTTTCACATATATTTACATGGTTTACGTATATTTACATATTTTCTATTTATTCTATTTTTGTAATTGCATGCTTTTATATTTGCCATTATAAAATCGGTCATGATTTAATCTCTGATGTCTATGACACGTAAAGAGAAAGCATTCTTACGAAATTATCACCGGCTTAAAATTTTCCTAATTTCGTAGCGTTTCCTTTGTGAGAATCATACTTGAACAGGACGTTTTCCGCGTGCTTCTTATCTGCAATTTCGTTCCATTTCCTTAGGTGCGCTTTTAAACTATCCAATTCGCTTCTCAAACGAAAAAGTCACCAAATGGAATGCGAAAAGGCGTTTCAAATTATTCGCTTTCTAAAGGATACGTTATCCAGGACACTATTAAGCTCGAGCTATGTGCGCATGTTCAATCATTGTTTATGCGTTCATATCGCTTTATCGAAATGCGTGAGAAAATTGTTTTACTTACAATTAATTTACATATAGGATATTGAGAGAGAGAGAGAGAGAGAGAGAGAGAGAGAGAGAGAGAGTCAAAATGTATAGTAAATTAAAATTTTCAAATATATATGCATTCTTGTATAAATTTGGAGTTGATTTTACATTTTATTTTTTTTATCATTGATTTACATTGAAAACAAACAATAGAAATTGTTCTGCATTTTGTTTTAAACGTCAATTATACATATAAATAGTAAATTTTCATTTCTCATGGATATTTTCAAAAACGAAATTTTAATACATTTTTAAAATTGAAGTTTAATGTATAAACATAGTGAATTCATATTTATATTTGCGTTCTTACTTACATACAGTTCGTAAAAAAATACTGTAGTTAAAAATCTACTTTTCTTTTTATACAACGCGTTACTCTTACTATTAATTACAATTTATATAAACTTCAAGATCTCCTTATAAATTATTATGCACGCTAACTTGGATGCATCGAGCTTATCAAACCGTTGCGGTATATCGATCCCGTAATTAAGCGATTCCAGATGTAGCACCCGTGGGAATAAATCCATTAGAAGGGGGAATTCTCTTTGTAGAAGACCTGTCGATTACATCACTCCAGTCAATTTAATAATTTATGGCCGCATAAGAGCCTTGACGCATTGATACTCGGATTTATGGATCATCAATATTTTAGTTGTATTTTCCAGTTCCGCTTTCTCGTAGCTTAATCTCGTTTTCGTTTCGCGCCGCTAAGGAAGCTCGGGTGAAGCGCGTTTATTTCGAACACGTTGCAGACGACCGCCGTCGACATCGTTATCGGTCTACTCCTATCTCCTTTTAACTTATAGCCTCCCGCCGACGCGCATTAGGAAGATACTGGAGTGGATGAATGTTGGAGCGAATGGCACTCGATGCTGAAGTGGATGGAGGCCTGTGGTATATAAGTCTGCTCCATTAATCAGCCGGCAAACGGTATTTCGCAAGCTCGCCGTTCACTCGCGCGACTCGATTCTCGGGATATTGGCCACTATACTGCGTGACCTTTCGAAAATTTATGTCGGTCTAAAGCTTCGATGGAGCTTGATCTTCTTGCGATAATAGATCGTATGTGAAAGGCACAGCCATTTCTTTCGCGACTTCCGATAATTGATGTCCCAGAAAAAATACTTGGCAATAATAATCGCAAATAATTTGTGTACTCTAGTAATGATTTTGATCTATAGATGAAAGTGGTACAGTTATGACATATGAAATTATTTCATGTTGTTGCTTTTTTAACAAAGATTTCGCAAAAGACAGGTAGATTTACCTTACACATACATACTCGATATAATATATATATATATATATATTTTATATTATTAAGAATTTCAATTTAAATTTATCGAACGATAAACCATATGGCGCGCAATTTATATTAAGCTTAGCGAGGGAAAAGTGCGTCGCAGCCGCAATAAATTTAAATTTTACCACTATGCAAGTCAAGAGGAATCGCCTTAATTCCCTCCACCGTATGCATTAAACCGTATTGCATTACGACGGTAAGAAACACCAGCGCGCCATTTCCGTCGGTAAGCCTCTTTCAGCCGCATTCGTTTCGCAACGCAGTAAAACCGCAATTTATTAGTCGTCGTGCAATTCCGTCGTTTCGCGAGCTTGCGGCTCGCTCGAGTGGCGGGTGCACTTTTTCAAGCCGCTCTACGTGCGAGTCACGTGGAATGATTGCGAGCGAGCCACGTGTTTTCTTCGATGACAGAGAGAGGTGTCGCGCGGGGGTTGTTGACGTCCATGGAATTAGGTAAAGGAGGGACTATTTATCAGGTGTGTGTATACCAGAGCAGGCATTTTCTATGTAATCTGCGGGAGTAACGTAGGAGGTAGAACGGGAAACGCGGACAACTCCGCTATTGTTCTGAAAGCCTCGATCCACGGAATTCGGTCTCTCCGTCAGCTCCGAGCGAGCCGAGCGAGCTGCCTTCGCAACGGCAGTTTCACCGGTTCCATTGTATCGTTTGTTTTTGCAAGGGGAAAGCCCGATATACTCAGTAGCGCAGAGCGCGGTGCGGCGGAGGATACTCGACTCGGTGGTCTTGGTTCCTGAAATCTGAAGACTTTGCTGACGGCTGGCTTCGCATCGGCACTCCATTGGTTGAATGCCACCGCCGCTATCCTCCGCCTAATGACAACCCTGATCTTTGCATTGTCTTGCCGGAAACGTTACGCGGCGAATAGCAAGATCCTTCGATCGAGCATCCAACCGGATGCGACTTCCAACAATCATTCAACCGAATCACTCGCGAGTACCGGCGCGCGCCAGTAGATCCACCAAAATCCTTTCTCTCGACGAAACAGTTTACGTTAGGGATTCGGTCGAGCAGGAAGGCACGTGAGCGTGCATTGTGCACTCTGAACGGTATACCAAACTAACTTGCACCGAATGGTCGCGTATTGACTTCAAAATGACGATGTTAATCTCGTCTCAGGTCTCGTCTAAGCACATTGCAAACTGTTTCGAGTTGTACCATATGTCCAAGAAGATGCGGTAATTTGAAACTATCGGTATGTCATTTAAGGTTTAATGGATGTATCTGACTGATAATTATGTTATATATTTTTTTGTGCACGTCATAAAATATTCAAATTTAAAGTTTAGAAAACCTATATGTACTTTAGTAGTTTGAAAAATTAAAAGTTGAAATGCTGCTTCATTTTTCTTTATCATTATATGAAACATTCTAAGAAAAAAGATTATTATAAAAATTAATTAATTAATGTAACGCAGATTGAAATTTGGTTATTATTTAAATTAAAATTACAATTGATTTATATAATTAGAAATTATCAGCAGCAACAAGAACAAAGAGCTTATATTTTTTAAAAGATAGAAAAGAATTTTTTATGAATACTCTCGCTATTTTTAATGCTAACGTGAAATAATAATGTACGAATCACATTGAATGGGAATAATGCGCAAAGTTTTACGTACAATAATAAAATCTATTAGGAATATCTAATGGGTATAAGCGTATGGGGGAGAAGAAAACAATTTCAAAACAATTCCATTTTATCAAACTCGAATTAATTACGCGCTAAACAAAAGTTCACCATGCCATCTCTCCGTACAAACTTGTGATAAATATGCGATATGTTACCAGGGTAATGATAAATCGCCAACGTTTTTTGGATCTATGTGAACGTTCCTCGCGGAAAACTATGAATTAGCGATAAGCTGTAGGTCGGATAGACTATACGGAAAAATAACCAGAAATAAAACAAGAGAAATATCTCGCGAGTATAATCGATCTTACTCGGTGATCGGGGATCGGGGATTGTATTCGGGGAGAAAGATGGAGGATCGGTTACGAGATCGTCAATGTTACGAAATTGAGACTTTGGGGAATGATTTCGCTAAGTATTCGATAAGAGGAAAGCATTTCCCACGGCATGCGTTAAAGTGGCAAGTTTCCCCATTATGTAACACGCTTGGGTATTACGTACGAAGCGCGTAATTGGACAAATGCCGAAGAATGGTGTATCCGTCTAGATGGGATGATCAATGGCCTCTGGGCAGCGGTGTGTGCACTCGTGGACTTCAATTACATCTTTATCGGTCGGTACCATACCCGCGTGATACATCATCCGTGGCGCCTTATATCTTGTTGAAACTTTCGAGGTCAGGTAAAGATTTAGGTTCGGCCGACTGACGGATAATCCAAATTGGCATTCGATGGATGAGCATTGACCCTTGAATTGGGAAAAGAATATTCGTGCATGCGACAGCTTAAATCACATCCCGAGTATTTGATTTAGATAATTGAATAATACGCTCACATTTTTTTTTTACATTGCAATATCATATTTTTCTGATTTAATAAAAGAAATTAATGGTATTATTATGATTTGCGTATAATTTTTAATAATTCTTGATTGATATTTCCGGGTATTTTATCGTATTGAATTTAATTTTGATATAAATTCAATATTAACATAAAATCATATGAATCCGCATATGATACATACTGAGCTTTATTTGTTCTGAAGAGAAAGAGAGAGAGAGAGAGAGAGAGAGAGAGAGAGAGAGAGAGAGAGAGAGAGAGAGAGAGAGAGAGAAATCCGTAAGTAATAGATTAATTAGCTACATTCTCAATTCGTTTAAATTAAAAATTATATGGCTCACTTCAGCTACAGTATCGATTGATTGAATGTTGATTAGAAATGAAGATGACTTTATGTTGCATATCTCAAGACTTCTTTTCCGCGGAATTGATATTCTTCATAAACACGAATAAATGTGAGCACATCTTTAGACTCTATTGTCGTTATTAGAAACGACAATCAGAGTCGCTTGTTTCTTTTTTAACCAACCGACACTGCAGTGTCAACATGCCGGAAGTCCTCTTATAACGAATCCCTTCATAAGCTTGGAGCACCTTTTCTTCATTCCACTTTTATATTCGGTTTTTTGTAAGTTCTCCCTCTGTCGACTACTCGGACTGGGCAATGGTTATTCGCGATAACGGAACCAACAGACCACACATTATATGCGAATCTCTTTGGCTGTTTCTTTAGAAAAATACACATTTTGATATTACTATAAATATCATTCTAAAACAGTCTTTCCTTTTTGTTCTGTATTTGGCAGAATTGCTGCTTATTCTCAGACTGGTCTAAAGTATAATATGAAAAATATTCCAATTATTAAAAATGAAAGAATATTCATCTCTTGATTATTATACTTTTTTTAATTTTGATCTTTACTTTATATAAAAAAAATACTTTTATTCGAGTATCTTTCCTCTTTTCTTACACTAATTTCTAGGTAAATCGATCGAGTGTAAAATATTAAGTATAATTATTTTTTAAAGAGAAAGAAAAATTTCATAAAATCATGCTAATATTATAATAATAAATTAACATAAGTACATAGTATATGCTTTTTTATATACATATTTGTTTTATGTATTATTCGTTTTACCCCATGACAAAACCATCATTCATCGTTCATCTATATATATTTCTCTTTTTTTTTTTTTTTTTTTATATAACGGTATACCTTCCTCGAATTTTTCACATTCACTAGAATCTGTTTGGACGAGTGGCTTATTCTTTCACAGAATTTCGTCGTCTTGCCTGCTTATTCATAGAATGGCTAATCCCAGTTGACTCTAGGACGATTCAACGTTTATCTGTCATTTGGTTTGCTGGAACGGAGTTCTGCTCATCTGGCTAGTGGGAGGCTTGTCGTATTTGCCATCTCTCTTTGCGCTCTACTTCATTTTCCGTTTCTGTTGAACGATAGCAGGAATCTCGTTGAACATGGAGTACCGGACGGTGATGTGCAGAAGACGACATGGATGAGAGCGCGAAAGCAATGGTAGCATGAACACGGAGTCATTTGAAAGAAAATGAAGGTTCGCATTTTAATAACGTACTTTCAACCACGCCAAATAGATTCGCTGATATTCTTTTCGGAAGTCGTCCTATCTAACAAAGTGCTCCGTTTTTATCTGTGGTAAAGAATCTCTCGGCAATCTTGGCGCATGTAATATTACCCTTTACTTTCGGTCTTTTTCGTTGGTTATATTATCTGCGACGTATGGTATATGCATCAACATGCATGCTCTGTTCGAATTCTCTTTTCCTACACATAGTCACGATTAATGGAGTTTTTTCACGAGGGTGCATAACTTTGCGGAGCTACTACACGAAAATTCGTTTGACCTGAAAACTTCGGCCAAGATTTTCGTGTTTACTTGGCCGCATCAGAGAGATGGTGCGATAGCTTCCAACTCATACGACTTGGTCCTATAGCTCCATTCACTATCCTAGACGCTACGGTTAAGATCGGTTATATGCTTTCGAATACTGTGCTATATATATCTTGCCGCAATCTCGAAGCGCGAAGATTTTAGGCAAAGATTTTGCGAATGAAAGGACCCGTGGGATTAAACGGACCTTTTTGAAAAGTATGTCGCAAAGATACATTGTCTTTCATACTTGCTATTTAATCAGTGTGATAGAGTTACAAAAAATGGTTTTCTTTAAAAAGAATATTTTGCTGCACATAATATATATACATATCTTTTTGTATTATTATTAATAAGAAATATCAAAGTAATATAATTTGATAGAGAGAACTGATTGAATATGATTTGTCAAAAATATAATACACATACATAAATATCTTATATCAATGTATCGAAAATTTATTTGATTTTTATATACACTTTTTTATTCTTTCGGGATGATAAATTAATTCATTGTGGAAAGTTTGGATTATTAACGAGATTTAAATCACTTTTGCGATTGAGAAAGAAAGGTTCGTGTTGCAACCTCGATAACGGATCGATGCGACGATTTATTTGATAAGTCAATGGAACGAATCCTAAATTGTTCGTTCGGCTCAATGTAGGTACCCACAAAGCAATTAAGAACCATGATTAACGGCCGTCTGTGCAACTCCCGGTAAAGTTTGGTCCGGTTAGCCTTTCAACCGACATCCAGTATGTTGCAAATCGCTCTGACTATACGCCTTACAAGCAAATATTGGATTCTCTCACAAACATATATATATATATATATATATTATATAAAATTACACACGCACATACGTACACACATATAATTTTAGTATGCTAAACTCGCTATTGTAGAATATTATACATAATAATAATTATATATTTTGTTAAAATATTAAAAGATCTCATCTATGCGAAATTATCATTAACAATATCATTAATAATAATAAAGTGATTTTAGTACCTTGCACTCTAAACGAAAATGTGACTTAAATTATATATAATTGTTAGTATATTACGATTTGAATTGTTTATGGAATGTGGATGCAAAACCATAGAGGT
The DNA here is from genome assembly GCF_047496725.1 of Anoplolepis gracilipes. Classification (NCBI taxonomy): domain Eukaryota; kingdom Metazoa; phylum Arthropoda; class Insecta; order Hymenoptera; family Formicidae; genus Anoplolepis; species Anoplolepis gracilipes. Next base: position 12,473,527 of record NC_132973.1, read on the forward strand.
CGTGGATATATCGCGCAAACTTTGAGTGCGAGAAAACTGTTGATAACGTTGCATTCGTCTAAAATTATTTTGGAGGCAATTAACTCGGTTGAAGTGTTAAGCGATTGTTTTAATGGGCTCTAATTATTTGGGGATGTTGTTATGAAGTTGGTAACCGTCCGGGAACGTCCGAGTGCCGACGACGGGAAAGAGCATCGTGCAAACTGGAAATGGATTTAGTTTGGAATTTCGTGGTCTGGAAAGTACCCATCTGACCAACTTAACCGCGATATTTCCCGTAAAACAAGGCAAGATTCATTGCCGTTTGCTGACCTAATAAAATACCGCGGAGAATTGTATCTTCTTTTCAGTCGATTGCGAAGTCAAATCTAAATCTATGCTCGACAATACACGATATATTATATTTAAATTGCGATATGATTTATCAAATATTATTTCATTTAGCATTGTTTTCATTTAGAACGTCTTATGCTAAAGAAAGTTTAAGAGAAGAAGGTTATTTAACTAGAAAAAAAAGTTATTTAACTGATGCTTTTATTATATACTTACGTAAAGAACTTATTGTTATATTCCAAGTAAAGTGTCCTCGAAAATACAAAATGTTCTCGGTTAAAATTTCATTTCTTATCGTATTCTCCGGTCTCTTTCCAAGGAGGCTCGAGTCTCCTATCTTAGATCATAATTCGTGGACTCGGGTTAGAGTTGCAGAGATTTCCCTTTACAGATGGAATAAAGATGGGAAGTTCGGCAAACACCTACTCTGGCGAATTTCTGTGACTTCTCTTTCGAGCCAGTTTCCGGCAAGTCTGATATTGCGTGTTCTGTTAACTAACTATTAAACTTGTACCACGGTTTGCTCATTCTCATTTGAGCGAGCTCCTTTTATTCTTTCCTAATCTTTTATCTCGTTTCTCGAAAGTACTTTGAGCTTGTCACTTATTATTGACCAAGTGAGAACTGTATAAAACATGATTATTACATAAGATTAATATATAAGAGACTTTTTTTAAAACATCAAAAATTCTAAAAATTGATTATGACTAAAATTAATTTATGTGTATATATTTTATTTTTATTTACACATATATATATATATATATATATATATATAATCAAAATAACAATTTTTAAAGTATAAAATGATATGATTTTATTACGTAATGATTATTGTAACTTGCATATCATAATAATACATTGTCCGAAAGGATACATCTATATAATAATATATCATGGCGAGTAGAGACCATTATTTTCTTGAAAAATAGCTGACATTAATGATTACATGAAATCTTTGTCGAAGCCGATATATGTTAAGATTGATGATAGCGTTGACGTGTGTAGAAAGTAGAGTAAAGTGGAGAGAGCGTGCAATCGGTACAACAAATGACACAAAGTTTGTAGTGCGATGGGTAACGGTAGAGCTTTTGGTTGAGCGCTCCGGAATTCAATAAGCCGCTTATTCTAGCACGTAATGCGGTAAGCCGCGCAGAAAAGTTTACAGCGCTTGTTAGTTTCGGTACAGTAGTGTCTTAAAAGTGAGGTAGGATATGGAGCGGCTCTCCGGTAACCAGCGCCACCCCTTTACGGTACGTTCTGTAGCAGTTGATAATATCTGGTAAGCCATTACTTCCGTTTCCCGGACGGACCCCGTAGCTTATCTTATACCGGGAGGGCGGACGAGGAACCATCCGGGAGATTTAAAGTAAACTGCAGCTGAGTATGAGGCGCCTATATCCTCTTCTTCCCTTTCTTCTCTACTCTCTCTTTCCATCTGCTTGAAACTACCCCGTTTGCACATTCAGCCGGTGGATGCGCGTGTATGTGAGGTTGTGAGGATGTGTGCGCTCGCGCGAATGCACACCTATGCACATTGTCTATAACGCGAGACGATCATTCCAAACCTCATCTTTCCTATCTCGTCGTTCCTTTACCACTCTTCCTTCCTTATTTTCCACTTTGGCGAAATCGCGTTCAATTCCAATCTTGTTCGCTTTTTATCGTAGTTTTGTCGCAACAAAACGTTTAGATTAATTCTTCCGCTTTAGATTTTATAAACTATATTGATGGATCAATTGTAATAAAATTTTGATTAAGTACATGATTATATATATTTAAGGGGCAACAATTGCAAACATTTTAAGTCCAGAGTTTACTTATTAAATAATTTGGAATAATTTAAATATTGCAAATTCTTATAGGTTTTATTTTTATTTTTTATTTATTTTATTTGATTAATTATTTTATTACATTCGTTATTTTCATGTTAGACTTTGATTTATGTTTATCTATCTTTACTTTTCTGATATTATTACATGATATAGGGCTTAAACCATCAAATCTTCAAGTGTCAATTACCGATATTAATAATTATTTTGAGTGCATTCTGGATTTTGGTCAGTTAAAAGCACTTTGGGCAGTTGGAGGAGAGGATTGTCCTTAATATATATGTATGGAAATAGCCATCTCTTCTTGCTCTGTTAGAAGCTTACTATTTGCATATCCAAACTATACGCTACAAACAGTGATTGCTATTGGCACTTTCTCGGTTGGATACAAAATCTATATGCGCGAGGGATATGTAAAGAAACAAGCACTTTACGTTTTAGTCGTTTCATTTATGATACTCGTTTTTTTCAATACATAAATTGCACACATACACATGAACTATTTACTTGGATATTGCGCTGTATCATCGAAAGATGATGATGAATAAATTTTCGATAAATAAATTTTTATTCCGATGCGGAAGCTATATTCGCTGATCGAAACGCGCTGTCTTTCTTTTTAAAGAAGTCGATAGCAAGTGGAATTTTATGCTATAAATTATGTTGCTCGTTGTAAATTGTACGGCATGTGATATATTGAAAAATGCAAAACTTGTTATCCCATCTTCCGCTCTCGTTTGTTAGAAGAATTCGCCTGGTCTTTCCGGCGAACGAAAACTGATGAAAAGGAGGATTACTAATATACGATGGGTCTCTTCTTACGCGAGCAGGCAGGGTGGAGGGAAGAGAAGTGGAGGTACGCGTTTAATTAATTACGAGCGTCTCAGAGTTTGCGGAGACTTTTCCTGAGTCTTACGATCTCTGATCCTCTCCAAGTTCTCCAAAGTAACTTACGCTGAATCGGTTTTATCGTCGCGAGAAGACGCGTCCGTTCGCCTAGCGCGTCGTCGAAGCCAAAATTGATAATCTTTTGCAAAACTATTGCTAGCCGGTAGAAGCATTATTCATGCACCGCGCCTTCATGATGCGACGAAGAGAGCCGAAGAGAGTCGCTGCGATTTACGCCTGCGCGAATAAAACAAGAGTTTTACACAGACACTTTCTAAGCTGAATTATTTAGCGAATTTTTCATCGGCCGAAGTAACGAACGCGAACTCGAGCCACCTATAACAAGCTTTTTTTTATGCTAGTCAAAATCACGTTTTCCTTTCGAGTTGCTGCCACTTCAGTTCCCAGCACTTTTAAATCTGTCCACGAACTTCACTTTCTGTAGTAGCACTTGATAAACATTTCATTGTTCGTTACTGCGCTTTATCGTGCACGCTGTATCGAACATACGCTCGACAAACCTCGAAAAAAAAAACAATAAAGTAGGAATTCAACGAAGGTGCGACAATAGTTTTACATACGCGACACGAGCAGTAAATGCGAATGCGTTTAAGAATTAAATCGAGATTTAGGTCATGTGATGTCTCTCATAATACTTTCTCAAACAAAGATCGGATAAAAGACTCAGTAGGTGAATGCTGACGGTAATTTCTACGCTTTAAAACTCATCAGCATCGTTCTTGTGCTCCAACCACTTCTGTTTTACGCTCGGGCTTGCCTGTTTCTCGCCAAGTATTCATGCTACTGAATAACTCGGTTCTCAGGTAAATTCGTTTTAAATACCTGATAAATGTAACATTTTCCTGCCACGTACTTGGAACATGAGGTATTAATGCACGCTTTAGTCTTTTGATAAAAGAATCAAGTAAGTAATGAACACTACCGAGATTTTTGATAGAAAACGCCGCGCCGTTTTAATGATGTAATGAGAGAGATAAATTAATAATTTTAAAATTTTTACATCTTTTATATAATTAATATTTCAATTAAGTATGTAAAAATATTTGAAATCAGAGGTGTGTAATCACAAAATTATAGTTTTTACTAAAATAATTATATATATATATATATATATATATATATATACATATCCTTATATTTCCTTTAAATATTGTACCTCATTATTATATTTTGTACAAATATATAAGCATATATTTGCATTCTTTATTTTTTAATCTCAGTGATTTTGTATCAGAATAATATATAACATTATATATTAGGTTTATTCAAGAACACGAATAGTATTCTACAATGTATCAGATTTTACGCATAGCTTTTGAAATAACCACAAAATACACTATTTTATTTCCACACATTTTATTATCTACATAATTATCTTCTCTCTGGACTTAAACGCTCACACTCTCTTTCTATGTACAAGAGTACTGATGTTCCGTCACGAAATGTTTGAATGCAACATGGCGTGCCATTATCCTCTTTATAAGCAGGGATGTATTTTCTGGTCGAACAGGGCTTCGCGGTCGCTGTACCCGGTCAATGTTCATTGTATCGGTCCTTTCATGTCCTACAGGCTCGCTGCCTACCATCGTTTACAATTTACATCCTCGATAAACAGCTGACGATGTAACGGCGATAAGATACGACATCACTGCCGATTTTAATTCAAATTTTGAGCATAAATCTGCCGAAACGTTTACAGGCGCGAAATCATAAAACTCCGTGGGACGTGCGACGTCGTAAATTTAATATGAAACTTCCATAAAGCATAAACATAAACTGGCTACGCGACGAGGAGTAGGAAGGAGCGGTGGTAGCACGGGCGACAAGTGACAACAGCAGGCTATGAAGGCCGTCACGGGGGTGTGTTTGGCGGTGTTGAAAAGTTGCTCTCAAAATTCGAGCACAACCGTATTTATTTAATAACGCGTCGTTCGCGACGTCTCGAAACAATTGTCTCAAACGTCCGCGGCTACTGACGATTTTATGTGTTAAAGAGAAATGTTGAACTGATGGATGACTTAACTGAAAGGAAACTTGTGACATATATAGCTGTAACTTTAGTAAAAAGAGTATTTTGCGATTTTAGAAATACTTAAAAGTATTGCATTGACTTTTATAAGATTAAAACAATTTATTTTAATGACAGCTAAAACGATATTGTTATTGAATTATTCTGTATATATTTAATTTTCTTCACACGATTTTATATCATATTATGCATTATTTTTTTTTATTTATTACGATTTGTTACTTCTTACAATGCACTTGAAATCATATGCATATATAATATGTGAGTTTTTTTTATATAATATATTACAAGAAGGGGATGAAATTACTACATACATTTTACGAGTACTCTAGAAAGAAAAGAAAAGAGTTTCTTTTGTAAAACTGTGATTTTCTCCTTTTTCAACGTAATTACTTTGTGAATGTCTCAGCTCTTATCTCGCTTGCTTTTCGAAGTGAAGGAAATTTCGTCTTTACTATAGCTTCTAGTCCGTCAAAATCGTGTTTGCGCTTGAACGCGACGCGCATTTTCAGCTCGGAAATTTGTACTTGAACGTGATAGAAAAAGACGCGGACTGCAACAAGAAAAAGAGACGCGACAACACGTGAAAGTCGGTAAAGAGACTGTGAAGAGAGGCTGTTTTCTGTACGTTTTAAAACGTCGGTGTGTTTAATGCGACGCAAAACCGAATAGAAAGCAGCATTGGGAGTTAATTCTGTTACGTTTCGTTTTCTATTTTTTTTTCTTTTTTATAATTCTGTTCTATTTTTTTTTTCGTTTACACATACGTTTGCTTCATAATTCTTTTTGTTATTCATACAATTTGCCACGAAAATTATTATAAGGCATACAAGCGTAAAATAATTTAAATTTACTAAATGTATCACTTACGATTATAATTAGGGAATATCCTTTTTTCACTTAATAACAAATTTGTTTATTTTTATATTGTATTTAATACATTCTTTTCTTTTCCCTTTTCTCTCTTTTCTTTCCTGTATATTTTTTTAAGGAAATAAATACCGTACCGAATTTTATTTCCTTTTACGCGCGAGAAATTAGCATAAAAATTAGTTTCTATTGAAAGCACTCAATATATATATATATATATATATATATATATATATATATATATATATATATATAGTGCTTTAAATATATTATTTCCGATATATAATACTTTTGATACGCATACATACAAGAATAAAAAAATAATAAAAATATTTTTTTAAACCTTCTACTTATTTGATATAAGAATATAAATATTAACGAAGGTAGGACAAATTTGATACGTTTATGATTTTCTGTGTGAAAAAGCTATGAATTTATTATGTTATTCTTATATATATATACGTATATATAATTACTTGTTATATATCAATATTAATATATATATATTAATATTGATGATAAGTCTTTGACATACTCAAAACAGTCAGCGTTCGTTTACGCGCATTATCCGTAATTTCTTGATTTCTTAATGAAGCGCATTAATGATTCTCAATGCGCAGCTTTATTTCTTCATATCTATTTAATGAAGCTTTACATGTAGCACATTAAATAGATATTAGGCGCGCATAATTAGTCAAATTCGTGCGTACGCTTCTAACTAACGATGGTATGTGCATCAAGAATTCCGTTTTCTGGTTGTCTTCGCCATTTCTTTTTATGAATAAATATTAACGTTCAAGATATTCTACGAGTTTCGTTAGAGAAATAACTGTCATTTGACTGCTGACTCATCCGATCACGAAAAATTGGCAACATCTTGCGACGTCGTATTTCCTAACCGCCGCTGCGAGGGTCAAAATTGAGAAAAAGTCTCTAAGATGGCTCTATAACTTTGATGTAGCATTCGTCCCAACTTGCCTTTTTCCTCTCCCACTCCTCTCATCTCCCTCGATCGTCATCTTCGCCGACGTCGGTAAGAATGATATTAAAGATACAGATTTTTTTTCGAGATGCACAGACCAACTCAGCAGATGACTATTAATTGTGAGTATTAAGTCTCTTACTGTATATGTAATAAAAAAAGATACTTGCGATTAATTTTATCTATTAAAACCACATTTTTGCCATAAAAATAAATTATATATTATAAAAATAAAAAATATATTATTAATCATCGAACACGCTACTGTTTTACGAATTATATTCTTACTAAAAAACGACTAGTTTTTTGTAACGAAAAATATTAACTACAAGCTACATGATATGTTTATCTTTCGCAAAACTTTTTGAATATTTGGATAAAGTGCTCGGAGCTATATTTGCAGAAGAGTTTTATCAAATCCTTTGGGGAAATAATTATCGTTTTTCAATGTGTATCTTCAATACAATTTACAATTCCATAAGTAATTTATTAATGAAGCGTAAAATTTACTTATAAATTTAAAATATGCAATTTTTCGAATTTTGTTCAATTAATTAGATAAAGAAAGAAGATATTTTTTGCCTATAAGAATTAACATACATATGATATGAAGTATAAGTCTAGTATCTTATGAAAATATTATACAGGCGTGGCAGAAATTGCAAGTTCTCTATTAAATAAAGCAAGTGTCAGATTCTTTTCTTAATAAGTTACAGTAGTTTTAATGCATGCTTGGAAATTATTGATACGATATTATTAAGGATGAGCTATGCGAGTGAGCTTCTAACAATACTTGAGTTATAATTGATGCTCAGTTTTATTTAATGAATCTATTTACATAAGCAATAAAGCTACATCATCTATAGTGATTTTAAAGAAAATTATTCCCCCGCAGATAAGATGATTCGAGAAAATACAAACACACGTTATGTTATAAAAAAATTGACGTACTTTTTTTTATCTGATTTTAATAATAATGAAATTACTTGTTAATTTTTAATTATACTCTTGTGTGTTAAAAAGAATATTTATAATATAAATTTTTAAATATATTTTGATATCTTTTTTAAATTTTAAATTAATGTAAATTACTTAATTTTTATCTATCTATATATTACGTAACTTACGTAATTTTTACCTATCTATTATTTATAACTTAATATATATATATATAGGTATATATACACATACACGTAATCAAGCTGTAACTAAAAATTCATTTCAATATATAAAATGTTTAAACTAAATCATACAATTAATATATTGCGCATTTTGCAAGTGTATTATATAGTTTATTGTTTTATCATTTTCATCTTATATACATATAAATGATATAAATCAGAAATAAATGCGCTTACAGATATCTATATTTAAAATTGCGTCTGTGGTGCATTTGAATGAAATCACAAACCATCAGCGACTGGTATACATTAATACACAAATATTAATCGTTGCGTTTCCGCGATACGGAAAGATCTCGATTGTCCATTCGAATTTGCAATCGTTATGTAGAAATTGAGATAACGTACATATGCAAATATCAACGGATATGGTGTACTTATTCGAATAAACTGCTTTGCGTCCTAGATAATTTGTCATTGCGAAATCCGCGGGGATTATTTGTCGAGCTAATAATGCGGGTCCACTGTACCTATCTGCTGTGTAAATGATAAAATCTGCGAAAACACGCGCGCACACGCACTATGAGTAATTGCGTACATGCAAGTATCGATGATCGTGTCTTTTCGTATATTATCGGTATCTTTGTTCAGATTATCAATTAAAATCATAGAGATTACACAATCAAATCGTTTAGTTTTAAATATATTTTTAAAATATTTCGTATTTTCTTTTTATTGCAAATGATGAATGTAAGATGTTTAAAATATACAATGGATTTCGATATCTAATGAATTACCAGCATTTTTGCGAAAAAGACATTAATTTAGATATTACGGATAATCGGGAGATAATTAAATAATGTTCATCATATCAATCTTCTATTTAAAAAAATTGATACTTGTATACATCGGATAACTTTTTTTTAATTTGAATTATTTATCAAGTTTAGAAATTAAAACTCTTAACGTTTTATTTTATCGAATATAAAGAGTTTTCTGTTATTTTCAGAAAAAGTTTCTATGTTTAAAGTAAAAAAACTTATTTATTCTATGTTTTTTAGCTTTCTATTTTAGTCAAATTACTTACATAATTCATTATATCAATGAGAAAGCGATTATTAACGGCCTATTTCTCTCTTATTCGACATGTGACACTAATTTATATTATAATGATGTTATCTATGCGCTTGTATGCACACAACTATCGTAGGAGATTGCAAAGTTTACAATAGTTACATACAATATTATCGCGTAATTCATGCAAATTATACTATTACATATATATAGTTATTGCACCCTAGATATTCCTAGATACATATGTATATATGAACTTTGATATCAAATAGTTTAATTAACCAAAGTAAAATACCATACATTTATGTGATCAAAGAAGAGAAAACATTTTTGATAAAAATATTTTCTCGTCAAGATAAAGTCAAACGTATATTTATAAAAATATTTGTATACATCTCTCGTATGAATTTTAGAAATATCCATCGAAACACAAATTCTTGTATTCACAATTTATTGTGTTAGGTAGTCATGTTTTTTAGCTCCAAAGAAATATTGATATTATTGATAGTTTATTGTTAGCTCCATAATTAGTGACCATACTATTTTTAATAACCTCATATTTTCATAATAATTGGTAAAGAATAAATTTATTTTAAATTAAGGTTTGTTTAAACAAGGTAATGTACTAATAATATATACATATATTTACAAATAACGAGCAATATTATAAATAGTTTTAAAAAATTAAATTTTTTTGAGAGAATAAAATAAACTGATATTTATTTTAAATTGAAAATTTATTTATTTAGTACGACGCAGCGATAAATTTAGCGGTAAATCTAAAGTTTAAGTAAATAAAGTATATTATTATTGATTTTGTTGTAATAACGAAAGAAATCGATAAGCGCAAATAATTTAACATGCAACAAAAATACCACGGATTAACAGGAATCACGTCGAGAACTGCAAAAAGCCATGATGCTTGACTACATAATCGTACTTGCCTCGTTTGTAACGGACCGACAATAAAAACCGCGTGATACATGTATAGAGAAAAAAAGTGAGTGAGAGAAAGAGAGAAAGAGAGAGAGAGAGACAGACAGAGAGAGAGAATAACTTCCAATTTTGGCATTGAAAAATCGGTACCAAAATTTAGGAACGTTCCGAATTTCACCATGATTACCCAACAGCATTCGCGGTAAAACGCGCGCAGAAGCGTGACCGAAATTGGCGCCGCGTCGAGCTCGACGAGCCGAGAAACTATTTTCATCATTACGGACCGCACATTTTTTTTTTTTTTTTTATTTTTTGTCCGCGAGCGTTAATCCTCGGCGGCGGTCACTCGCGAGATGATATACAGCGATGGAGCAGTGGAAAAAGTTATCGGCGCGTACGGTGATGCGACCGTTGGTCGATATCGGAGGTCAGGTGAGTGCTCGTCGTGCATGCATTTGTGTGTGTGTGTGTGTGTGTGTGTGTGTCCGCGCGACGTTGGTTTGCGGCCGGGTTCGATGGTGACGATACAGGGAGAGAGAGAGGGTTTACAAGCACTCAGTCACGGGCCGCCGAGAGTGTAGCGATTGCCTCGAGTGGTGTTTTCTGTCTCGCATTTACTCGGTCTTGTCTCCCCCTCTAGTCTTTGTACTCTGATCTTACCGTACCAAACTCGATCCATACCCCTTCATCATAGAAGGAAGCTTTCTTTTCTCCGTCGATTAAGATTACTCACGTAAACATACTTGAAACGTCGATCGTACATATGCCACCAGCACATATTCACTTGACCTTTTCTCGAGTGCCAATCACTGTACTTGAATGTGGATGCGTCCACGAATACACATCAAGTATCTTATACAAGTGCGATGTCTCGATGAGAGAAATAGTAGAGAATCGATGGCAATAGACGCGACCCGATTTCTCGCGAGAGAGAGAACCTTCTTTATTGTGGTCGTTTCAAGAAATAGCGTTATAGACTTTCTTCGGATTTGCGGCGTCACGCGAATGGCAATCGCAAATGACTGCGATAATGATTTATCGATTTCGTGGTAGCGTCGTTCTGCTTCGATAAGAGATTCTTGGACGTTGGAAATCTAATTTTAGATTTAAAAGGAAATTATAATTTATAAAATATAAAATGAAAAACACAGAGAAAGAGAGAATTGAATCTTTGAAGTTTTCCCTCGTGACGCATTCTATTTAAAAGTGTTGGTCATTATCAGTTATGTTATCTCTGAGATATACACACTGTTAAGAATGAATGATTTATTAAAATTGCTTCTGATATTTCGCGGTGTCACGTATAGTTCTCTATAGCGATTTAATTACAAGAAGGCGCGCGTAAATTTTCTCAAATAAGCGCTCGCGCCATCGTGCAAATTTCGAGCGATGCAGGAACGAAGACGAGAAAATAATAGACCATGACGCATCCATGGGATAGCGTAGTAGGTATTATTAAGCATTTTACATAATCGCCCTTAATATCATCAAGGATGACTATGGACTTTCCTTTGTTATCTGCGGCAACGTCGTCGACGTCGTCGTCGTCCTTGTCGTTCTAAGTGCTGCGGACACCCACAGTTTGTCGGGCCACATTCAGCGCGTCCTTCTCATTAATTACGAGCCCGCGTACCTACGAAATAAACGCATTCCTCCCATTAATTCCGTCCGCGGTGATTAATCTCGCGCGACAATTAAATTGTTTACGGGAAGGAGACCGTTTCTTACCGGCTAGGAAATAAATGGACATTTCGTTTCGCCGCTCATGGATTCAGTTTCGTCGCTATTTCTTTCCGCGAAATTACATGCGGTCATTCCGACAGCGATGACTTTATACCTCGAACCAGATCTTCTAGTTTCCTGCGGAATATACGATATATCGTGCGATCTACGGATCGTTGCGTCAAAAATTTATCAGTACGACAAAACACGGGCGTGCGATATGTACACATATGCCTTCGTCGTTTTCCATTCTCGGCGCAGATTTCTCCGTTGTAAATTTATTCAGTTTCAAAGTCACGAATATTTGCATCTGAGTCTGACAACTCTCGGTATACATCTCGCGGGAAAAATTGGCAAAATAAATAACAACGATGACGCATGGCGTGGAGCCCTTCTGAGCATTTTCCGAAAAAGACGGGCGGTAGGTTGAAGTTGAACAAGTTTTCTATGGCTGGAGAAATTGTCCGCAATTTTTGTACGCGGCGCGCCACCCTTCTCAGTGAGACGCAAATGTCGGGAGAGAAAATGTGGGGTAAGGGAGAAAAAAATATTCGCGTATCGGCGCGTATGGGCGACGAAAGGGTCTGTCAGTTGCAGCTATAATCTGATGACTGAGTGACTTCTCGGCGAGGCCTGGCAAGGCATGGAACGGTACCTCTTTCTTCTTCTCGCCGCGACTAACCGAGTGTAGTCTCACGGCGGAAAAGGTACGGCGCACCTCGTATTTGTCACCGGGTGCTAAGGGGTTGTCGGCTTGTCGCCACATAACTCTCCGGGCGCGTCGCCCCCCTCCCTCACGCCGCGTCCGTCGTGCCTTAACATCACCCTCTAACTCAGCCTCTTATGCTTTTCCGTCTCACCGAGCGACTACGTTCGTCCTCCCTTTCGTCCCGTTCCGTGTGGCGAATTCTCACCGCACGTTTCCAGAACACAGGCGAAATTTACATTCGACCTGGAATATTTCGCGGCACCGGCTGAAATGCAATTTGTTTCGTTCTGTCTGCGTATATACGGGCTCCTTTTAACCTGTCTAAGGCCTCAGTGATCCACGTTACGGGAAATTTATGTCGCCGTTAGTTCTGACTTCACCACGGCGTCGAATTGGCCTCGGTTTATGGTGAAACTCAGCCGCAAGCTACGTAATAAACCATCGTTATTATTTTGTATTTCGACCACCCATGCTCGTCGCGTCTTCTTAATTGCATGATTATGTCAATATGATAAGTAATATAATAATATAGTAATTATTGAAGAGCCTTTTCTTTTTCTAATTTAAATTTTATTCAACGCAGATTGAAATAGCCGAATGGCTTTCAAACGTTCGTTTTTGACCCAAGATTATTTGATTTTAATTACGTCGTGATCCGTCAAGCGAGTCGTTAACAGATTTGCGAATAGTCACGTGGTTAGATTAAATCAGATTGTGCGAATGACAAGGTGATTTCCCACCGACCTTCTTTGACAGATTGCATAGCGGCGTTTTCGAAGATCAGATTGAGACCACATCTTTCAGTAGGTTGAACCTTTGACGTCCGTGATCAATCTTGCATGAAGACGATTTCCCAACAGATTCGAGACCGCGAGAATCTGCGGACATCAGCCTGCGGGGGTTATGACGCATATATCAGATTCAAAGGCAGAAAATCTCGCGTGAAAGGGTTTAGAGGAATCGAAAACGACGAATTCGATATCGATGCCATTTCGCATTTGCATTTTGGGAAACCGAACGAATTTATATTCGATGCCGTCATACGATTCGATGTTTACTTTTCCATATTCAAGTATGCTGATATCGTTTATGAAATTGTTTAAAAATTGCCCATAATTTTAAAAGATGGGATAAAAATCATTTGTAACGTGAACAAAATAGATTTTATTCCGCGCAGGAATTCTGACAATTTATTCTGAAAATATTGTATCTGACTAGTAATACATTCATCACGTATGCGTCTTTCGAGACGATAATTAAATCTGATGCTTTCGTGGAACTCTTTTTCTAATTAGCGTTGCGAGATATGAAATTAAGGATTTCGAAAGACGAAATACTGCAAAAGAATAAATTCGCAAGAGCGTCGGCGTCATGAAGAAACGAATGCGACTCGGTGCGAAGCATCTTACAGATGCAGTAGGAGGAGAAAGAGGCATTGGGAGAAGAAAGAGAGACGGCAAGGACGAAGGACTCGAGTGGCAAGATACCCCGAGATTACGAGAGATGAAACTTTCATAAAACATACTGCTCACGACTCGTTCGTCGACTTTCAGCAGTCCGCGCCGGGCTCAGGGAGAATTTAAAAGCAGAGCGGGCGCGCGGATAGGTGGGTAGGTAAGTACGTGGATATTAAAGGAGTTTAGGGGACACTCTCGCGTCTCTCTGGAGTCGTGCATTACGTTCCGACTACTGAACTCTTAGCACTCGGTCGGTCCAAGTCAACTTGTCGGGCAAAGTGGCCGAGTGTGGAGTATCGGGAAGTAGTAAGTCGATTTTCTAGTATATCGCGCAGTTCCCGATGGCTTCGACTCGCTATAGCTAGGTGACGGAAATCATTAACCGAATGTATATTTTATCGGAATATTTTTCATCTCGGAGGGATTGAAAAATGTTTTTCTAGCAATTGGTAATCACTAACTTCTGTCCCGAAAGCTTTTATCTCGCAAAATTGCCTGAACATCACATGATCATACCAAGTTCGAGTATATATACAATCACGACTTATTCTCTATGGAGTTTTTAAAGCACGATAATGGCAAAATATTTCATAATATATAATAAATACGATCGTTAATATAAATGTGCACAATTAATATATGTAGCATAATACGAAATAATTAAAAATTATATATTTTAAAAACGAAAGATAAATATATCAAAAAGCTGAATTTACGAATAATGTTTTGAGTTAAAACAAAGAAACATTTACAGATTTATGGTAGTATTAAGTAATAATTAATTTTAAAAAATTGTAAATTTTAAGTTTTATTTAATAATAATAATAATTTTGCTAATGTATCTTAATGTGCTTTTATGCAAATATTTAGTATTAATTAAACTGAATTTCAAAAATGTGCGAGAATTATAATATTTTATTATTTTATTTTTATATGTGTTTTATATATTATATATAGACCGTGGCTGTAAATGTATATAACATTATGTATACATTCGTTTATTTGTATAACAAAGTAATTATACAGAAACATACGTGACTGTCGTTGCAAATATAGCTTAGTACTTGATGTTCTAACTGACGCTCTCACAATACAAATTGGTTAACTGAATACTGGAAGACGTTGTTTGAGCATGAATTGTCTCCTTTGAGTTGCAGTTAATGAAAGCCCTTTGTAGTTAGAGTATCGTGGCATTTCAGCATTTTTACTAAAGACATTTATATATAATATTAGACCCAATATACACAAAATTAGCTTCTTGAGAACATAATTAACCTAATTAATTAAATAACTTAATTTAAATGAGTAAAAATACAATTACATTTAATTTATATTAGATTAGTTATTAAATTCATATTTATGAAGCAATTAAACATCACAACAAATAACTTTGATATGTAAAGACAAACTTATAAATATTTAAACAGGGGATCTACTCCATGGAAAAACATGGAAAACCAGGAATTTTCGGGAATTTCTTGTTTATAACTTTTTCATTTTTTTGTATCTGGAAAAATCAGAAAAGTCTCCTAGAATTTTATTGGGATTCAGGGTATTTTTTCGATAATTTTGCTCACATATTGTAGACAATGAGTCGTATGAAACTGACATCTCACTTTGTGATAATTCATTAACTATTGAATAGTCTGATTGTATTTTAGTTATTCTAGAGTTTTTGATAGAGTAAATAAATAATTCTGGCTGTTAAAAAAAAATAACTTGGAACAAACTGAGACATCGTCGTTGCGTTTCAACAGCTATTTGATTGACCGACGAACATTGCGAGTTTTGTAACATTTCGAGGAATACCCGAGCGTCGATGGATACCCGCGAGTATCAAGGGACGTGTCTAGCAATCGCGAATTCATCGGAAACGGTGGTTCGGATTGTGGGAGCAGGAAAAAGTGAGAGAACATCATGCGCGACGAGTGTCAAAAGTGTCGAATTATAAAAGTTCGTTTTATTATATATATCTATTAATCCGTGAAAAAGTACACATTTCGAATTTTTTGTATGTATATAACACGCTATATGCGATGATTTTGTTATTATTCGTGATTCGGCGACACATAGGTAAGCGAGAAGGTATACCGGTCCGACATAAATTTCAGTGTATCAGTAAATGTAATATGCATTGAAATCGGGAGTGTCATGCAAAATGTTGCATGAGTATTTTGTGAGTGCTTTTGAAGATGCATCAAGTATTAGGAAAAGATGAGCAGATCTGGGATAGCATCGGTCTTTGTAGGCGCAATCAGATAATTTATTACGTATAAGGTAATTTATTATTCTTCACGAAATTTATTTATTTTTGTCGCAATAGCGATTATCGCATAGCAATTCCACTTGGGTGTGTGTAAAGCTGGCATCTTACTTTATGAATTCTACAAAAAGTTCTATAGATAAAAATTATTTGAATATTAATTATACTAATTAGATCGCCCGAGACGCTGGGTGTAAATAAAATTTCGTGTTATACCGACGTCTCGATCTAATTTGTTTAATAAATATTCTAATAATTTTTACGCGTACTTAGAACTTTGTTCAGAAAGTATAAGTGATTGTAGAACGGCACAAAAAAATTACACAATATCTCATTTAAAGTTGATACAACAATTGAAATATAGCCTGCGTCTCATAACCAGTATTTGTACGTTTAGCATCTCGGCTAAAATCTAATCTGTTTAACAAATATTCAAATAATTTTGACGTATGGTACATTCTCTGTAAATTAAAGATGATTGCAGAATAACACGAAATCTCATTAATCGATAAAAATATCGAATTATGACTAGCATTTAATTTGACAATTTAATTTGTTTAATTAATATTTTAATTTTTACGCATAGAACTTTTTATAACTATTGTGAAACTCTTAAACGCTTAAAATCTAACAAGAAATACTTCAAAAATTATCAGCAAATAAAGTGAGACGTGAACTTGACGTCTTAATTTGTCCTAAGCATTTTTTTTATTTAATAACCAAAATTATTTGTTTAATTTATGATGAATTCTAGAACTATTAAAAATAAAGCCGAAACTTTCAACAATTAGTGAGTTTCCACGAAGTGAGACGCCAGTTTCACACACAGCCAGCCAAACAAATTATATATTATACGTTTAAAATATATTATAAATGTATATATAAATATTTTTTTTTGTTTATATATTTCATGTTTTAACATAATATTGAATATATAAAGTACATAATTTTTGTAATTTTTAATGATAGAGAAATGAAAATTTTATACAAGTAAAAAGTTACCTTATGAAAGTTATTCAGGTTTTTTTAATACATTTACAAATCTAGCACTTGAAACTTGAGAGATTCTATGTGTGCTTTGTATGAATAAAAAAAACATTACAAAACGCTTGTAATAAAAAAATTATTTTAGAGAAAGTATTAAAAAATGTCTTGAAATTATTTTTTTTACTTGAAATTTTGAATAAAAATACATGAAAAATCAGGAAATTTTCAGGGAATTTTCAGTGAATTTTTAGGGAGTTTTTTTTTTTATAAGATTTGAATAAACATTCTGTCAAATACAGTACAATGTTTTTGGAAACGCAATTTTATAAGAACATAGATTTTAATTTAGATATAATGTAGGATTAATTCCAAGATCTTATATCGTGAAGTTGAAAAATTGTGATTTTCTTAAGCAGTCTTTGTCTAATATTTAGAACTTGTATGGCGACAGCAAAATTCATTAAAGACGAGCACGTAGCGTTGTCAAATTATTTTCATTTTTACGGGATTCTCTTGTGATTAATGATTTGGGAATTATGCGCAGCTTTTTATGACATAGTCAATATGAATGATAAATTTATGATAATATATTACAAATTGGTTTCTCTCTTTCGCTTTCTCTCTCTCTCTCTTTCTCTCTCTCTCTCGTTAAGGGTTTGGAAGCGAAAGCACTTTTGACGTCATAAACATGTCAAATACTACGCGTCGAATACTATTATTCAGGGATGCCCATCAAGTTTGCAAACGAAATCATATATACGGTCAGTGCACAAATTACGAATCAGACAGTGCGCATAATGGAAATATGACCATTAACATGGTTGAACTAATATAATAGAACTATTATAATAGACAAATATATAGTCAAATGTAAACTGATAGAGATGCAAATCAGAGTATAATATCAAATGATAATGAGTGTAAACAATTATACACTGAAAATGATAAATTATATGATTTCATGCTATCATGTATTATAATTGTTTTATATATATATATATAACGTGCGCGCGCGCGCGCGTGCGTGTGTGTGTGTGTGTGTGTGTGTGTGTGTTAGTGTGTGTGTGTATGTGTATGTGTATATGTATGGATTCTTATATATATATATATATATATATATATATATATATATATACATACATATATATATATATACATACATATATATATATATATATACATACATATATATATATATATGTATATATATGCAGAATATAATGGTTAGAGTGCTCGAAAATAGCAATTTTAATCGACAATAACACTCTCACTAATTTGGTGATGGAAAGGAGTGATATGTGCGCAAATTACATTACACTTGATACATATAATAATATTTTTAAAATACAGATATAAGTAAATTATTTTTTAGGTATATTTTATTTTAATTATTTTAATTATCTATCGATACATCGATATAACGATATAGACATACAAAAAAGATATTATTTATAGCAATATGTTTAAGGCTAGTAGAGAAGGTTTGAGTAATATAATTAGGAAATTTCAAAATAGTTGCATACCTTCTACAATGATAAAAATTGAAGAATTGTAACAGTTTTATTCATTAACATCAAAATTTCATTTATTAACGAAGCAGACCAACTGCGAACGCATGTCACTGCTCGTATATATTAAAAGCCGAAATGTTTAAGATGATGTCGAGTGAAATGGGGAACAATTTTGCTCAAAGGCTGCTGGGTTCTTGCAAATGACAGAGCGTAAAGTGGCCGTGTGAATTTTAGTTTCGTTAGTCGCACCAGAGAATTTCGCGACGTAACATCGCAAACTTAAGTTTACGAAATTTCCTGCTGTGAAATTACGGTGTACGTGCATGCGCATCATCATATCACTGGTGCATTCGTGGCAGAAACTAGCTGGAGAATTAATGCGAGCACGACGATATAGCTATTCGTAATTGAAGAACTGCCTTATCAGAACTACAGTAAGAAAACGTTCATTAATTTTGCGCGTCTTAAAAAAATTATTTTGATACTTGATATGTCTGTATAAATTATGTACATCCATATTTATCTACAAAAAGTTATACAAATTTATTTAAAATATGATAAAAATTTAAGTTTCTTTTAAATATAATATATTATTATGTATTAAGAATAAAATAATAAAATTAAAACAGAATTTTTTTTACTTTTTTTTACTCAGAAGTATAGATATGTAAAAAATCATTTTCTTACATTTAAAAGTATTTTTATTTTACTGTGATTAAATGTGTAATTTTAATCATGTGTGTAAACCAAATCAAATCAATAAGCCACATCAAGATACAAATCAGTGAATCAGCTATATAAATCAACTGCGGTTTAATCAATAGCATGTTTGGTCGAAATACATGTTTGGTTTATTGGATATTGCGCTCTTATCGTGTAATAATATCGTATATATAAACCTTAGTCTACTTTTTTTACAAGTATTACAAACCTCATATCAATTTGAATGTCATAAATTTCGGTCACGAAATTACGATATATTTTGGCGGCAAATTCATACAAATTTTCAGATTAATTAATGCAATCGCAACAGGGATTTTCAATACAATCCGATAATCTTTCGGACGATCAAATCGAGTATAACGTGTCATTGTTAACCCGTTTTCGCTAAGTCTATTTACAACGTATTTAGTACGTGAGAAATTGTATTGCATTACCACCTGCAAAGCTGTAACGCTATATGTAACAGAATATAGTAATGCTGTATCTCGTTTCGTAAGCCTGTCAGGATTGTGCTGAATGTGCGAAAAGTATGAGATAACTGACGTATGCATATTGATGTAGACCAGATTAATGATATTATATTCTATTTACAATCTACTTTTCCTACATATATTAATTCCTACGCATATATGATATGAATATACGTGCCATCTCTTTTTCGTGGACTTCTTTCTCCCTTACTATTTTACAGAGAAGAATTCATGAATATATACAATAATTTTCCAGGACGTTAATAAGCGGCTTTGCCTCAGTACATTGTGTAATTAATTATCTTTCGAGAGCATTTCCTCGCGTGACCGAATATATAGTTATATTCGCTTTGTATTTAAGTCTCTTGTCTATAGCAACTATATTTCCAGCATTAGTTTGTTACGGTTTGTTACTTCGACCTTTGCTTAGCCCGAGGGCGCAGTTAGTACGCACCGTTCAACTGTATTGTTTTAACGTTACGGATTTGCGTTTGTGTAATACCGGCATCCTTTCAGTATCGCACAATGCAGTCTAGTTGTAAATAATATAAACATACGTTGTAGAGAGAGCATTATAACAAAGAATCGATCGTATTGTATTCGCCAGTATCGATCGATTGAGCATATTGGGTTTGTATATTATAATTTTTCATGAGTGTGATCAATATGATCATGTCATCATTTCTTTGAATTTCTCGTTATTTATGTGATAGGTTTCGTCGGTGAGTGCTTTTATTTATTCGTCGTGTTAGTGAGAGAAGATTGCCTTATATTTATCTGCAATCTCCAAGAAAATCGAAAGACGTTCCTTTTGATTATGTGTTTGTCGTAACGTTGACGTGATGTACGGCGCGCTGGGGTCTGTTTTTTCGCGTTCAGAAAAAGAGCTGTATCGACGTCAAAAGAATTCATCCAGGCGTGAATCTCTTCAGAAGCCAGACGTCCCCTTTGAGTTTTTGTCCTGCGCCACCATCGCCGTTTTATCTCTATGGTTAGTAAGGTAAGCATGACGCATATGTGTTATGCTGGTATGCGTAGAGTAAAACAATTTTTCGTACTCCGTCGCTTCTCGTCCCCTAGACTTCTGATGTGCTTTTTCACGCGACACACTATACATCACTTTTGCCACTGTTTCCCTCAAATAATAAATGATCTAATCGAAAGTATTGTGGAGGGATGTGTGTGGTCGGGGCTCTGGGCAAAGGAGGGCATTCTTGCGGGCGTTTAAAAAACACGACATGAGATGTTAACACAGCCATTTATCTATATATATATATATATATATATGTATTCTTTCTGTTGTGTATAAATATAGGTAACGCGGAATAAATTCAGACGCAATGTCGCTCGTGGAGATGCAATAATAAGATTTTTAATAATTTTTATTTTATTTGTATGACGCGACGATCTCGTTGAATATTCTGGCAAGGAATATATGTGTTTTGTAACTTTTATATATGAAAACTTCGCATATATATATCTCATTGTCTTATCTGTACTAACAATAAGTATTATTTTTATTTTAACAACTATCGGCGCGGAAAATAGTCCGGATTATGTTTTCAATACATTTTTGTTCTTCATACAGATAATATATAATAGATAATAATTGTCCAACTGCATAGACAATAGCTTATGCAGTTAATTAACGGTGTCTCGCGGTAATTTATCGTGCGTTTAACCATAAATCTCTCGTTACGACGGCCTTACGAGGAAATCGTTGTACTATTCACGCTTGACTACCAATTTTCACGGATGTTTATGGCTTTCGAATTGCGTAAGATGTGCGACAGCGATCACTCGTGTATGACATGTAGTGTACATGTAGATGGGTACGTATACGTGTATATGTAGACGAACAAACATGACATGATATGCATTTAATATAAACTATATGCATGCAAGCGATTACATGACTTTCTACGACTTTCTACGATTAATAGCAAAACGTATATGAAAAAATGTTTTTAATTTGCAATTCTGGATTCATAATTAAATATGAGAAGCAGAAAAAATAGACACATTCACTTTTCAATCGTATCGTTGTGTAAAATGTTTCAACATCATTAAATATTTTTAGATATTTTTAAAATTGCATTAAATAATAGAAAAAAATTCTAATAATAATCTACTTTTTTGCAGCTAAAGATATTATCGTACATTATGCATTACACACAAACTCTGAAATTCGCAATAACGGATTCTGTTTGACAAATAAGATGTAGTATTCGCAACGAATTTTAAATCGACTATTGGCTAAATTATTGATTTATCGATAGTTATATTTATATTCACAATAAAACTTATATTACATTTAGCATTTCGGTAATCTCGTATAACTTGTGGATAAAGGAAATTTCAATTAGCGTAAAAATTTCTTATAATCGTTTTCATAATTTATTATTTTTAATTAAAAAACCCTCTACTTGAAGAGATAAGAGTGTCCTGGTTTTAAAAAAATCTTTTAACAGTTTTCAATTTACCTCATTTTTCGAAAGATTTAAAAGTTTCACGAGAAGCGAGAATAATTTGGAAAGGATTAAACCAAGTGATAAATAATTGCTCACCGTAATTCCTGTGATTTGAGATGCCAGATGCTGGCGTTTCGTAAAATGCTTGTAAAGTATCGCAATGCGACGGCAACTAAGTGTATATTTCAGTCGCTTAAATCGAGCGACACCATTCGCCCGTACCGACGGCGGACGGTATCTGACCGAAACGGAAGAAACATCGAGCACAACGAGCTGCGAACAGCTCGCTAATTTTCTCCGCGAAAGGATTACATCCTCGTCGAGAGAAGCAAAATGTAGGCCAGCGTGACTGGCGAACCAGCAACGGGAAGAGATCTCAAGGAGAAGCGGCTCTTATACTAACGATAAGTGCACGTAAGAAGAGCTTGCGGTCTCAAAAGCTGACGAAGGAGCCGAGAAATAGCGTGGGCGCGCGCGCGCTTGCATAGCTTTAACGGGTGCTATCAGCTACTTTGCATTTCGTTGTTATTCAGAAATAGTCGCAAACCGCCCCGCCTGAAACCGGTGGCCCGTCCGTTGCTTTCTACCGCTTCTGTCTCGTTTCTTCTCGATCCCCATCCCTTTGTCTCCCTTCGCCAACCTGCCAACCGCTGTGCTCTCTCGGTTCTCGGCGTCCTCGGTGCTTTTTACCCGACGAGATGTTTTATTAATGAAAATGAAGGGGCTTCTTATATTTTCCTTACTCGTGGAGAGTCGGTTCGGCTCTTGTTCTCCATCTTTCTTTCTATCCACCGTGGATCTCTTGCTTCCGACACTACTGTTTCCATTTTCCCGCCGTTCTCATCGCTGAAGCGAAGGCACCGCCGTGGCTCTCCTTCTTTCTCTTTTCCTCTCTATTCTCCGTCACTTGCACTATCGCCCGCGGTGGTAATATTACTTTTCGTGTATAGCGAACCGGCCTCTCCGGGGAATGCGACAACGAGCTCTGCGCGCGAAATTAATTCAGACTGCTATCATGCATGCTTCGGTAAGCCGAGTCAGAATTTACGAAAAAAATGTGCGTCGACATTCTGATACCAAAAACGGATGTAATAATCGCAAAAGTAGACTTTGATGTTGGATTAATCTCTCGTAGGGAAAATTGTTTAGAAAAGGTGCATCGCAGCGGTATAATTAAGGCGCGAATTGAAGGATTACGGCAACTTTTATTAGTCGCGCTTGTCATAAAAGTCCGTCCGAAGAAAGCGCATTTATTAAAGTAATAATTGCTACTGTGAGATACGTTCTCAAATATATTTGAGCAATCTTTTACACAGTAAATATAAAAAAATAATTATCTGTTTTATCTAACGTATATAGAATTTTATCTAATGTATATAGAAATAAAATAAGAAACATTAAATTACATTTAAAATAAAATTCAAATTTTAAGACATATTTAAATGCGTATGTATATAAAAAAAAAAAATTATTAATCTTTCATATAAATATATGTGTTCAAAAATATTAGCGATAGCATTTCAGTATACGTACATTATGTATATACACAAAGTTAACAGTAACACATATATTCGAGTTGTCGAAGCGAAGTAGTTATATGCTGCGGCAGGCATTTATGGCGCGGAAGCGAAGGAGAGCGCGGAATGTGGACACAGCGGTCGACAAAACTCAGAAACGGTAGTAGTGGTGGCGGGTTAAAGGGTGGAGTGTATTCGTTGCTGTGTGCATAAATGCACAGTCGGACGAACAAACCGTCAGACTGGCTGAAACGCAGTTTGCAGGAAAATCAAGCAAAAGCAGGAGGCTGGTTGCACGTACGGAAATGGAGTGTCATTCTGTTTCGCTCTTCGTTGTCCACCTCGTTGTTCCTAGTCCCTCTTTCTCGTTTTTGCGCTAGCATATATATTTGTGTGTGTGTGTGTGTGTGTGTGTGTGTGTGCATACACCCTATCAATACAATTCAAGATTTACCAAAATCCGCAAACTACAGGAACCGTCAATTGCCTCTGTGCCTTCGTTTTTATTTTATCGATCGCGAATCTCTCTTCAAGAAGAGTTTTGTTCTCTGGATAAAGATTTAGTAGATCGATATCTTTGATATCGTCAGTCTTCTAAATGCGTTTCTCTTTCCATGACTTTTATTGCTTTCAGCGATGTGCACTCGAGCGCCATGGCGTCGCGTATATTTCATTCTATTCTTGTAGCGCGCGAAATTGCGAACGTCATCTGATTGAAATTCAATACTTCATAGATCAGAATTATAAAATAATGTTAATCATGTTACAGTATAAGAATTATTAAATAATTTTTATGTAGCAAAATGTGTAACAGATTTGAAGAGAAGAAAGTTTTAGGAAGAATGTTACAGTATACAGGATATATCTTATATCATTTTGATTTGAAATGATAACAAAATTATTAGTTTAATTACGATTTACAATGAAAGTAGAAAAATGAGATATAAAGGTAGATTATAAACTAAATTATAATTAATTATTTAGGAAGATTACCAGGATTAATATATTGTATAATTTAAATCGGAGAATTTGATCAGTAATTAATTCAACAGGATAATTTATCTGTTAATGGCGGAAGCAATCAATCGGTTTGTCGACTAAAGCTCAATCACACGCTGTAATCGGAACGCAATAAATACTATTTACACTCGCTGTTTTTCGAAAATGGAAAGGTTCTCTTGCCCAAACTAACAGGCGTCTGTTAATTATAATTGCTATGGTCAAAGAGCAAACGTGCAAACCGCGTTTGTCGGTCGTGTTTTGCAACGAGTTAATTACGGGAACAGAGTCTATTATCCTGGCACAATGTCAACTCATAACGGCGCAGTTGGATGCACAGTTAATACCCGAATTTAATTTCCTCTGCAGCCGCTCGAACTCTCATCCGCCGCAGCAGCTGTAATTTCATTGCCAATAAACATTAATTGTCTTAAATGTTATTTGCAAATTCAGACTAAGGTTGACCTAAACGTCGCGCAAGAAGTTGCTAGATTCGTAATTAATTATATTGTAACATTTTTGAATCGGTTTATTGTAACGTATACATCACTCGATTAAATACGTGAGTACAATAATTCAAGAAAATGTGTTCAGTTCTAATGTTTAATTATCGCTTGCGCGAGAAACGCTGTAAATTAATTTTAATTTTTATGTCAAAATCGCATGGCTTTGTGTCTTCTCGTACGGAAATCTGTGTATTACATCAGCATTGTGACCTGAAGGTGACTGCCATATCCAGTTTTGAAGTGAGACGACAAAGTTCCTGTAGCACTTTGTTCTTAAGTTTAAGTTTGCACGTACTTATTGCTCTCGCTCTCGTCGCCATCGACGCACATAAGAACCTCGCGCATCCGGAATAATTTTCACGCTATATTATCACGTAGTTGCAAATAGATAGTAACTTTAATCCAGATTTGTTGCCTTATTTTATATTTCAACGCTTTATTTATGTCTTATTAAAGAAGGATGCATAATAGATAACAGATAGACAAAGAAAGATGTAAAGATAGTTATCTAAAAAATTAAGAATATTTACAAATTTCATTTGTTTATTATCTAATATAATACTTATATTTCTATTGTTAGATTTCTATCCTTAAATAGATTTAAGATTTAAAATTATTTTTGATGATATTAAAAAGAAGGTAGGAAAAGTCAAAAATTAAATTTCATGCATGAAATTTATGCGCAGATTAGTTCCGCTATTGTGTACCATTCAGAGCGCTTATTCGAGCGTAAAAAAAGTCGTAAATGCACGTAGTAAGCAGGCGGAATAGGCACAACTGAAAGAGATAGAATGCAACTGTGGGATATAAGCAAATGTACGAGGAATTAGTGCACACATACACACACATACATGTGAGATTTTGTCCTAAAGATTAAGTTTAGTGTCAAGCCGAAGAGATGTCTACTTGCTTGGTTGCACTCTAAACGCAAGTCCTCGCGAATTGCACGCGGCGTCTTCACGAAACGTCCAACAAAGATAGTTTCTCTTGTCAGGTAAACCGGGGTAGTCGCGAAACGGTGGATGGCGATTTGCAAAGTCATCGCAGTCTCATCGCTAGGCAGCGCGCAACCAACAGCGCGAAAATTCGCTCGAGCATGCTGCCGCGGATGAGAACGCTCAGCGTCGACGCTTTCCGCAAATTTCCTTCCTCACTCGTGCGTTTCAACCGTGTATCTCTCCTAGCGGGCATGCGACTGTGCGGATTGAAAACTGTCTAGCGCGAAACTTCGATCGCGTGATTTTAAGGTAGATTTCATGCGGTAAACATAACTGTCAAAAAATACTCGGCTAGAGAGCTTGTCAACTCGAGTGTACATTCGGTGTGTGAAGTTTTCTTTATCGAGTTGCTGAAAAACAATATGGTACATTTTGCGAATAATACGTTATCTGGATTCAAATAATGTGTTTTAGCCATATTTTTATATAGAAATTTTAGAATATAAATTATTATTAGAGCGTGAGATATGTTGAAAATATTTATTTTATTTCGATAAGGTTATGACTGGACATTTATTAAGAATAACGCGCTTTTCTTTTAAAGTGATGTTAGAGAAACAACATTTTTTCATGCTAAAATCTTATTGAGATAATATATATTCTGCCACCAAAAGAGAGAGAAGAGAGACAGAGAGAAATTTTTCTGTATATACATCTGCATCTTTCCTGTATATATCTAAAAGATCCTCTATATCGCGAGTAGGATTATATCATTTTGGAATATGGAACTCAAGGCAACTTCTGCATAAGATATGAGAAGCATTTTTATGTATACAACATAGTATAAAAGTTTCCCAATGCGGTATTCAGAACGTTTCTCTGGCGTTCAAAACCTACACCCTCTTCTTTGCTACGGTTTAATATGGCTGTATTCTTTTTGCGATAACATATAACGCTCACATAAAATGATATAGCATACTGTGAAAGTTATTATAATCCAAACACACTCTTTTATGCATAAACCTACATATGGCTAATAAACTATGTTTAAACATTCGCGAAATGAGGTTTTTGATTAAAGAAATAAAAATGTGAACGTATGCAAGATTTATTAAATTTACTGCAAAGTAAGTTACATTTTAATAAATGAATTATTAATATCGTGAACTAATATCGTTTGTTAGATTGCCGAGATATTAATATCATCAAGATCTAAAAATACAGCGAATTGTACAGCATTAATATGGGATAGGGAAGATTATCATAGCGCTCAATTTACAAGTATTATAACACGTTCTCGTATTTGCGATGTTATATTGGAGAGTCTATTGAAGTTGATTGGAGATATTGACTTTCTGTATTAATCAATGCTTATGTAACTCTATCGTTCGATGGTTTGATCGACATATGTAGTGACGTATTATTTTTTTTATTTATCGCACATCGTACAGGATTGGGATACAATTCGTAGTTTAATGCACGCGGGAGCACTTTCGCTTAATATCTCAGTAACATGATATATTTCAATTATATTCCTCCCCGAGCTACTATGCTATTCTCTCTTCGCAATTAATTACCAAGTATTGGATTTTCTCATTGAGCGAAGTGCCGTACCCAAGTTCCGAGAATTTACACATGGAAACGGGAAAGACGTTTGTATGTGAGAATATGTCCGCGTTATAGATAAAGAGCTGTACAATCAATCGCAAAATTATTATATATCTTCAAGCAAATCTCATACAGGACCTCCCGAAATTACACATCACAATCACATAAAATGTCTACAAATACAAAGGCAAATCATCATCAGTGGTCATATAAATCATGCATTTATATTTCTTTATATGGAGACATTTAAGAGCCGGTTGCAATTTTATTTAACTGTGAATAAAAATTTTTTTTTTTTAATACACTTTTATGTAATTATAATTTAGAAATAGACTGTGAATGGATTAATTTATAGATTTCATAGAAATGGATTGATTTATATATTTAATTCATTAAAAGAGAATGTAAGATTAAATCTAAAACTTTAACATTATTTCTCCTGAATATGACTGTACAATAAAGCTCTCTGTGTAGCGTAAGCTCGGCTTTGCTTCGGACTGGGACACATGCATGCCTGCAAGCACCACATTTTCTAGATGTTACAAATTGAAAGATGCAAAATTCTCTTTGCCGAGTAATGCCGAAGAATGCAAAATTATGTTAAACGTCGGGAAAGATATAATTATGGATTTGTAGTGCGATACTTTTTTTATCGTTTGCACAAATCTTAAAAGCCTAATGCAAAGCTAGCTCAGAACTCGGTACATAAATTAAAGAAAGCATTCTCCAGTTGAATAGATGTGACAAAATTATACTGTTTCGTTTGTATCCGTGAGGTAAGCGTTGAACAAGAGCTTCGCGAGAGTTTCTCGTGGAATTTTTCATCTATATTGACCAGAGGGTATTATCCATTTGCTTGTATCTACCCTTCGACTACGCTTCGAACACACCATTGACGCGTAATTGGATAGCGCGCTGATTCTTTAGCTTCTCGCGATCGATCGGCAGCGAGATTAAAACTTGTAATTAATTAAAAGAAAAATTTGTTTTCGCGCGCAAAAACAAATACGATAAACGGCGAAGCCGCGGTCGACGAGGAAATAACAGAGAGTTTCGGGTCGAAACGTCGAGGTTTAAATTAACGAGTGTAACTTTGCACGAATGTAATTTTATTGAAAATCTTCGCAAGTTATAACGCATCCCAGCACAGAAGAGAACCGACGTGTCAATAAGATTTGCGGATGAGGAAATGCGGAAACAAAAGGATAACATCTAGTTGTCTTACAACTACAGCACAAACGCGTAGAGAATCGTGAATCGATAGAGGCGAAATTGCGTCGGCAGGGGTGCAATGCGGCAATCGTTCGCCCCTCCGTTTCTCTTCCGCTCTCTGTCTGACCCGACATCTCCCTCTATCCCTTTCTCTCTGCCGTCCCTTCTTCCTTCTAACTCTCTCGTACTTTTTCTTTGCATTCAGCACATTGTACAAATCTTACCGTGTCTCTGTTCCTCGATCTGCTCGTGTTTCTGTCTATTTTGTCTCCTTTCTTCGCCAAATTTAACCTCCAATTTTCACTCCACGAATTACTTTCCTTTCGGGAAATCCATGAAATCCTTTGTCTTGCTTTTACTTGACAGTCAGATCCTTCTCTGAATAAAGTTTCTTCTTTTCTTTCCAAAATTTTGATGCTAATTTAAAATAAAACTAGCTGAGAATTACGATGAAATCTTGGTTGCAAAGGAAATAGTTTCTATATCAATCGTCCAATCGAATATGGGCACACTATTTTCAAATGAGAATATTTTGTACAATTTTAATTATATTTATTATTGCTTTATATTTTATTATTTTTTGTAAAATTACAATTTTATTTACATTATACATTAGTGCTCTGTTGTATAAATCTTATCAAATTTTATTGTATTGAATATCACGCAAATAATTATGACCGTCATGCACTATAGGTTTGGATGCGGATTAGATTTGAAATGTGGAATATTTAACGCATTTTTCAAATAATAACAATTACAATTAATGCATTAGATATCACCGCTCATATCCGTCTCTTTCTCCCTGTTTGTCTCTATTTTTGTTTCTTTGTTTTTTTCTCAACGAATAGTTATATCAAGAGCGGACTCTTCGCGTACGGGGGTCTTGAATTGGTCATCAAATAATATTTACCGCGCGCATATAATTCGGACTTATGGCCCATGAGGGCTATAGGATTGTCATCGCATAAACCAATTTTAAATTTAGTAAAACTATTGCAACTTCTTCCATAGAATCCCTGTGGACTGTCGATAGACTCAGCAAAGAATCTGAACGAACGACCATGAGAGCACGCACCGCTGAAATCTTCTATACAACCGACCTGATGTTCCCCTCCATTAGGATAAAAATCAGAATCGCCAATCGCACTCATAAAGCCGAGAAGACCGCCATTCGTATGAATGATCTCCACATACCGCGCGTCGTCGTTCGATATTCTGGACCCGCTGAGGTAAAGCCAGGAAAAGCTGGATCTAATCCTGGAACAGTATAGGTTCGCGTTATGTCAATGAATATTTATAATCAATTGACTATCGATATTATTAATATATAGTAATTTTACTTAAGAAAAAAATATAAATATTATGAGCGTTATGATATAAATTAATATTGAAAAATATATATCATGAAATATATATATCAAATTTCTCTATGAAAAAAAAAAGAAAAATACAAATCTGATATTTAAATAGTCTCTCAAAATCTATGAAATTTAATGGTACTCGACAAGAAAGTGATTTTTTGTGTGCTTACATGTATGGTTTAGGGCATAAGAAGTATATATATTACTTATTTTGTCTTTGGTCAAATATCTCTCATTAGATTTATGTAATTCATTAACAACTTACCCACAACAAAATTGACTTCGCCCTGAGCATTGCGAGCAGCCAATCCAACTACATGAGCACCAAGAGAATGACCGACCAATAGAGTTTTCGACAAATCTATCCCTTGCTTCTCGAGGAAATCAATCATAGTAGAGACGAATTGACCGACTATGCCAACACGTTGGCTAGCCCAAATATAAGGCCTAATGCTTATCTTGCTCCAGTCAATGACGATAACATTACAATCCTTGCTCTTCACGTAAGCTACAGCACAAAAAGCAACAAACGTTTTACACAATTTAAGACAAAAAATTTTGATATAAATCTTCTAACGTAATTAGATTTTTATATTTATTTGTATAAAGAAATCGCATTTTTTGTTATAATCCTTACGTACCGTCGCGAATCAGAAAACATGCTGGACTGTTTCGAGAATTCATCCATCCGTGAGTTATAAAACGCGTTGGTTTGGTAGGATCGAAATTGCTATTCTTTAAAACATCCTCATCATTGAAGTAAAGTGATTGTGGTACGGTAGGATTTTTTTTCGTATATAAGGAGAAGAAGACACGATTTTCGATATCTTCTTGAGTTTCTTCTACACTCTCCATGTAATATAATCATCCAATGTTAATTGTACCAAATCCTCATCATCGTCGTACATATAGGTACGTCGTTTCGTTAATTATTGCATAATCGTTTAGAATGAAGATATTATAAGATTTCTCTTCTACTGAAAGCCCTGTACAATCAAAATATAAAATTCTTTTATATATATATATATATATATATATATATCTGTAAAATTCTATGACACTCATACACATTTCACATTTACACATTTCCGTTATATAACAGTCGACTTATTTCCATCATCATAAACTTGGTTCATCGTTAAACATCTTAACATTTAAAAAATATCATTAGTAAAACATTTTTGGGCCAGTATGTGAGTTACACCATAGCACAGTGCTTTTTTAAAAATTGTTTAATAATTAGTGAAATTTTAAGTTGATTTTTACTTATTCCAATATAGGTTTCCAACTTTTTATTTTTTATTTGATAAATCAACTTTATTGTCATTTCTTGGCCTATCAACCAAGAAGGAACACATTAACTTATCAATTTCGTCTAATCTAATGGTTATTTTTAACCTAACGACTACATAATGATTTTTGACATTTTTCAAAATACTTATGCGACTCTTTGCGTCTTCACACGTTAACATGTTAATGTATAATTGTATTGTTTTGATGTCTTGTATGTTTTCATTGGATTTGTACTTTTGGCGCTGAAGAAGGTCATAAATCAAAGATCAAGACTGACACGTTCATGTTATTTTAATAGATAAATTTGAAACATAAAATAAATACTTGCGCACTAATTACAGCGTTTTGCTCTTAATCGCCATTTTTTAAATTAATGTTTTAAATCTTTTAAGAGCTTATATTAAATTCAACAATTTTTAAAAATTTAATAAGTAAATATTGTATGTTAGAAAAAATTTTAACGCTAAATATACAAATTGCTTTGAAATATATTCTGCTTCTACATATATATCCATCAAAGTTTCAAGTTTGCGTTATATTAATGCAGACTTGCAATGGAAAGGAATTACTCTTGCTTAACTGCGTTTCGCTATAGCGACGTCTACATTCACTTACTATTAATGTTCACATAGCAAGTTTCTCATAAATTTCGACAGTATCATAAAGCAACGTCATGATGTACTTGTCAGATATTTCGTAAATGGCTATATGCACCTTTCAATATATATCGCATTCTAATGATCGCGAAGTGATGTCAAATTGTTGACAGATAGTTTGCAAACGTAGCTTAGCTGATTAGAATGTCAACGGCATGACGATTACTATGGGAGTGACACATCGCAGTCATTATCCATTTCATGTAATTATTATGGTATCTCTCTCTTATCGACGAGTAATATAATTCAAAATATTTGTTGCTTACTAATACATAAGCTGGATCAATGAGTATTAAAGACTATTATTATTGTGAGGACAGATTTGTAATATACAGTATAGGATTATTTTATTCAAAACTTGAACGCACAAAGATGTATAGTAAATTAACTTATTATTAAAATATATATTAGTCTTTTATTATAATTTTTTCAATATTTTTTGATGATTAGTTTAGAAAATATTTTGATAGATTATATTTTATGTAAAAAAATTATAAAAGATGACGTTAGATTACAATTTATTCATATATCATCGTATTTTCACTCGTGTGCATTAATATTAATAAAAATAGAAGTATAAAAGACAATGATGATATTGATAACAACAGAAAGAAAGAGAATTAGAAATTTTGAGATATAAATTGAGAAGAGCTCTTATAAAAGAAAACCGCGCCAATTATTTTTCAGAGAGGAAATAAACGAAATTCTCTTCATGGTCATGGAGTGGAAAGTTGCGAATTGGACGGAAAAGTAGACAATGGGATTTTAAAGTCTCTTTGTATGCACGAAGTGCACTGCGATAAACGGAAATGAGCAAAACACTTAGAAATTATCAGATATTCAACTAGTATTAAAAGAACGCTGAAGCCTTCTTATATCTTATATCTTCTTTACAGTGACTGTAATGTAAAACCATGAGTTTTGTGATTTTTATTCTCTAATTACTATTATTCATAATTATTATCTTTACAGTCTCTACACATAAAGTATTTTTTTTAATGACTAAGCGATGCATTTAATATTTTGCGAGATAAACTATTGTAAATGCGCAGAATTAAATTTAATCAAAATTTACAATATTACATACTTAATTGTTTTTATTTTTGTATAACATATTTACATGTAATGGTTTAATTGTTTATACGCCACTGAGAGAGGAAATTCCTGTGAAGTAAGGCATCGAAACGTTTAGCAATATGTTTTTTGAATTTGGATATTGAATA
The DNA here is from genome assembly GCF_047496725.1 of Anoplolepis gracilipes. Taxonomy (NCBI): domain Eukaryota; kingdom Metazoa; phylum Arthropoda; class Insecta; order Hymenoptera; family Formicidae; genus Anoplolepis; species Anoplolepis gracilipes. The sequence goes on from NC_132973.1 coordinate 12,507,239, forward strand.
TAAACTCACTCGCTCGTTATCGGTTGTTTGATTCTGTTTTTGGCTTTTATTATGTTTGTTTTTAGCTTGTTATAAGTCTATATAAATTTGGATGTTATTTTTAATTGTTTTTAATATAAAACACAAGTCGCGTTTTTCTTGATTGTAACTAAAATTATTGTTTATCAGATGAAAAATGATTATAGTGCGTATATACAAAATATTATTTTATAGAATGTATAAAAATATACATTTGAATACTCTTTAATTTTAATAACGGGAGAGATTTTTAATAAAGAGAGAGGAAATTGCAATAGAATATTTTATATTATTAAAAATTATTAAGATTTTTTTCACGTCATCTTCCAAATTATATTACATTTTTTTATTAAATTATAAGATATATATATATATATATATATGTCTCTGTCTAAATTAACAATTTTTCTTGTTATTATTATAATTATTTCTATCAAACTCGTAAAAATTATACACGTATAAACAGGTCTGTACGTATAAGATTATAAATGTCCTTTTTGACATTTCTCTATTTACATTAGTAATTAGAAAAGATAATTATTCATAACCTTTGGTATATCGATTGTCATTGTTTTAAATACATGAATATTTAGTAGAAGGTATTTTTGATACACAGTGTGTCGACAAATGTCTCGCGCGAAAAGGACCTTAATATCGTGTTTTCTTGTTACAACGTGCGCTTATGACGTCATGTCGTTCGGTACGGTTCTTCGTCGCAGGTCCGTCATTTGTGTTTGCTCGTTGAAACTTTACGTCGTAAAATCGAGCGGTCGAACTCAAACGCGCCAACCCCGCAACGCGATCGCGGTGTTGTTGTCGTATAAAATACCATAATGCTCCGGGCACGTCGATCGGAATCAGGTGCAACCAATTTGGCAAGGCTCCAAAAGCTGTGGCATGTAAATCCAGTTTGCAAGGCATCGGCGTTGGCAACACCAATGGAAATCAAACGCCGTTGCGTGGTCAATGGTCAGATTCGTATACAAGCATTCCATACGAGCTTGATTTTCTACGGACATACTGCAGGTGGAAACTCGAGAAACTTTTTCGGAAAGCCGCAGTTACTGCAAGTGATATAATTATGGAAGTTTTTTCAGTGGCGTAAGAATATATATATTTTTTATATATTTTAATCTTTGTTTAAATATAATGAAAATACATATTTAAAAATTGAAAGATAGCTTCACAACAAGTTATTTTACAATTTATAAAACTATTGAATACTATTAAGAGATTATGTAAAATATTTGAATATATATAATATAATATATTTTTATGTTTGTAAAACTTTTTTTTTTCTACGTAATACGATGTCTGATCTCTTTTATTGAGCACAATTTTATTTCGATTTGTCAAATTGTTTCGGATTTATTAGTTTGGTACATTATACTGTATAATATACTCGTATAATGGTAACCATACAGATACAAGACACGCATAAGTTGGCCATTTTCTTTCTAAAATAATTTCTAAAATGTTGCCACAAAACTCAGAAACGGAAGAGGTATATCAGTATCTCCATTTTCCACCGCGCATTCGTCTCGGATTTCCATATCGGAGCATTAACAGCGGAAGTGCAAGCTGCTCGGTGGTGATAAAGGTAAAAGTACCGTGGGATCTTATAGACGAATAGCACGCGATCTCTTTCGCATGACCACGTGTGTTCGCACTGTGTAAGTACACAGGCGTAGCACATCTAAAGGGACGCAGAGACGCGAATGTACGCGCGCGTAGAAAACATACTTACCTGTCGAGGATTCATACGAGTTCAGGATTCCTCGGCAAAGGGCTGTATCTGATGCAGAGATGTTGCTCACGTTTCTACGACGTTGATGCATGCGAAAAATGTTTCGAAAGATGACACAGCGGCTCGGAGCGACTGGGCAAATCTCTGGAGCGGGTGAATTTTCGTCGGTCCTCAGCAATTCGCATTGCGACGCGAATGCGCCCATGTTATACTTGTGAAAACGTGATTTCGTTACGTGAAATTTCACGTGCTGAAGGAAATACGTGTATAGAAAATGGACGGATACGAACCGCGAAGAACAGTTCAAGCCGAAGGTGAAACGCGCTTCCCATCAATCGACGAAAAAAAGGGATATTTTAAAATCTTCATTCCGCGTCGCGTCTTATCATTATTAAACAATCAACTTAAGACTCTTATATTTTTCTGAAACGACTTTAAATAAGAGTTTACCATTATTTAGATGACAGAAAAGTCTTTTTTTTTCTTGTTGGGCTCTGAAGAAAGGAGCAATCTTCAACAGTCAGAACATTCATTAAACATAATGCAATATATTTGCCGTATATATACTATATCATAAAAAGTATTATAAAAAGTAATATTTGAAGTAAAATATTGACGCACATATGATATATTCTTCCTGTAAATTAACTTTATGCTAAGATTAGATTATAAAATGTTGCAAAATATATTAAAAATAAGAAGAAATAGTTAATATACATACTGCTACGCAATTGGAACGGGTTCTTGTACTTATTTTGTTGAAGAAAGAAAATGATACAGACAAAAGTTGAATAACTTATCTATTTTTCTAAGAATAATATACCTATTTTTCTATCTTATTTTTTTTGTAAATACAACAACGATATTGTTGCATAGAAAAGTGCAGTTGCACTTTTTTTTAATAAAATTATATATTTTCTTTTGCATAAGATTCTTTTAAACATTTTCTGCATAAAAGTATTAGTGCTCGAGAAAGAAATATTTCATGAGATATTTGAAATTTCTGAATAAAAAATATATACTTTATTTAAGGAGATATTTTCCATCAAAAATTTCATCATTACATAATAAACATTTTTTTACTTATTTTTCATGTTATTTATTATATTATAATAATCACACTGTTTATGTTTAAATAATTAATTTTAATTTATTTTAAGTTTTCAACGGAAACAAATGGACGCGAATACATTTTATCTATGAGATAATCTTATAAGAAAAAGTTTAGTAACATAAATAGTGATCTTGTTGCAGTAATAAAGAACATAAAAAAATGAATTACAAAATGTTTGTTATGAAACGTTGAATATCTTTTTGAATAAAGCATGTTTTATTTAAAAATTTCAAAATATCTAGGAAAATATTTCTTTTTCGAATATTTTCTCCTAATACTTTCATACATAAAATGTTCAGAAAAATCTATTTATGCAATAATTCTATTAAAGAAAAAGTGCACTTTTCCGATGCATCGTTGCACTTACGAAAAATGAATCTAAAGAAAAATAGACATTGTTATACAACTTGACATTTAACTTTTACCTTGACCATTTCTTTCTATCTTCAATAGAACAGGTGTTATATCTCAATTGCATGTATATCTCACTTTGTATATAAAATGGATGCTAGCTAGGTTCATTGATATATCAAAGAGACATATTGGATATATCTGAAAACATATTTTCAGCTATATTACGATGGTCTGAAATTTTATTTTGATAGAATTGTTTCCGACGTTCACGTTACAAGAGCTCGTATTGTCTTTTTAACTCTGACGTCTATTCAGTCAAAATGTGAGCGTCGTGTTGACGTTGAAAAAATGTCCACTGAATGTTTACATGCAATTGGTAATTGTGCGATTCATTTCCAAGTATAGTGATATATATATATATATATATCTGCAAGAGCACGTTTTTAGTTTAACATATCGATTGCGAGGTACAATGCAACAAAAACACATATATGAAAACATAAAAAAACTCACTATTTTAATTATAGTGATTGTGAAATAACAAAGAGATATTATATAGATCTGTTTTATTGCAATTGGTGGTTTACACAGCGTATCAAATACGGTCATATGTTCAATTTCGATGCTAAAATTACGCAGGATAATAAATTCAGTGCTTTTGACGAGCGCTTTTGCGGTGCACGTGAATAATGAATATTACTTTCAAATATTTTATGATTTCGAAATTACATTGCGAGCCTTTCAAATCATATACAAAAGAGATTGGATTGCAATATATCGTTGCGTAGCAGCTTATTATATAACACGTTAATTTGTTGTTACCAAACTCTACACTCTGTACACTCTATACTCTATACTCTATACACTTTAATTTATCATTTGCATCAAACATGAGTATATAAATCAAACATTTCTCTCGAGTAAAGATTTCATTTTTTTTTAAATTAATGAAATTTTGATTTTTGTGATTTTTTACTTATTTTTATTATTAAATTATTATACCATTTTTTATTAGAGTATTACTATTTAGTTCCTAGAAAAATCATTGAAATCGATTATGTAACAATACATATTTACAAGTTAAATGCACATATGGTACAAAATATCTTGAGGCACAATGAATGTGGTATTAAGCCAAAGTGTCGGTTAATATACCGAAAATAGCTACGCATGCAGAGAGAGAGAGAGAGAGAGAGAGAGAGAGAGAGAGAGAGAGAGAGAGAGAGAGAATGCACACGATAATACAGAGGCGAGCAACCAAAATTGCTGGTGTCTAGCCGACGTGTCTCGAAAATTGCATCGGTGCAAGATTATGATGGGTTTCGAGAGGCTAATAACAATAACAAGTTCGCTGATGCTTCCGGGCTATGAGAAGCATAGTTTGGCTCGTTGTAAAGCTATGAGATAAGCTAGATTTATGCTGTAAATAGAGAACTTCTTCGTTAGATTACATTCAGCTTTATCTATAATGCAATTGTCCCGATCTATAAGACGATGCTTTTAAATTAGTTTTTTTCACTATGAATAAATTAATCCTATTATAACAAAAAAATTTCTTCCTTGTCATAAAAATTTCAAACGTAATTATATGATAATTAATATAAAAAACATGGTAGGTAATAATTTATTTCCATCAACGGTTTTAATTTAATGCTTATGAAATAATATATTAAATTATTATTATGAGACAAATATATAGAAAGTGTTTTATAATAATAATTATTATAGAATATATTGCATATTTTTAAATATTTTTATAGCTCTCTACTAATGTTCAATTATTTATTTATTTTAAATTGTTATAATTGTTATGGTCTTGACAAAATGATATTGTAATAAAATAAATATATTATATGGATATTTGATTATTGAACATGCATTTTAGAAGTTGTTGATTTTAGCCAATAAAACAGTATAGTATAGTGTTGTTCAATTTGCGTCAGGGTTTAATCCGAGGATTTCGTGAAATATTTCAGTCATTATTTTAGAAAGCAAAACGTAGATTGCGCTTCGTTAGTACGTTGCATTAACGCGTACGATTATCGTAAATTTTTAATGCAGCGTTATCATGCGACGTACAGACTCATTCGTTAGCTCATGCTGATCCTGTCACGTGGTAGGAATGACATTCGTATAAGTCACTTATATGAAATGAGTTCATTAGATAAGTAGGCTTACGCTTGTGTGGGAAATGTCGTAATACAATGAATTTATAATGGCGTCATTATAAGATATTCCGATGGGCTGTAGAACGCAGATTATGAATAATATAACAAATAAAAGATGCTTTATAATAATTTTTTTTTACAATACTTTATGATGTAGAGATTATTTAAACCGTCGAAACTGCAATTTTGTTGGATTGCTAATTTTAATTGCATATGTTGTTTAAAATTACTTTTCTTTACAGAAATTTGTCACATAGAGAAATTAATATTACAGCTCTGATATATAATTTATCAACTATAATCAGACGTATCACATAGAAATTACAATGACAAGAATAAAAATGTTTCAAAACAGAAGATACAGAGTTCAAAGAGATAGAAGTAGGTAGATAGTGTTAGAAGTCGAGTAACAAAAATTGTTTAAAGGAAGACCCTTCGTCAATTTTTCATCCGCATGAAGAGAATCAACGATAGCGGCGGGAGTGCGTTGACGTGATGCAGGGCAAAGTGCAACGGAGTATTTCATATGGGAAATCATGTTGCGATACCTTCCAATCAGATAGGCAATCGATGCGAGGATGGCGCGGTGATTGAAGTGCAGCAGCGCGGAGGGTGATTGCCGATGTCAAAGGAAACCAGGCAGCAGGGCTACAGCAGGGATACAGCAGCGTCGCTAGAGAGACACTCTACGATCTCACATTCTATTTATGTCGCGTCGTGCTTACAGAATACCCCGCGAACGACAGTTCTCGATGATGGTTCCTCTGCGACGTTGCACTGATCGCGTCATCGAGAACGATCTTTCTTTTTACACGAGGTAAAATATACGTTAAGTATATAAAATACTGTTGCTTACGGACCTTTCGTGACTTTTCTCGCGACCTGAAAACATTTTCCGTCGACGACACTCTTTGTATGACGATTCATACTTACCGCGACAGTCACGAAAATACGAGCGTTAAAGAGAATGGATATTTTATTTAAAATTTATTGCACGGCTTCTCCGCGATAGAAATTAGCTGTCGGCTCGCGGCAGATAAGAAGGATTGTAACTGGGAAATTGTAAGATATATATAGGATCTAATCACACCCGTAAGACGCAAAGTAATGAAACCTACGAGATATAGCGCAACGGCAAGATCTCCGGTTGCCGAGAAATTGCTCTCGGATCTGAGCGGATTCTAGGAGACATTGCCGACGGTTCTTCGCGGATTTGTTCAGGATAAGAAGCTTTCAACGTTGTCTATATGAAATTCTTTCTAACTCTGGAACATCGCTAATCGTCTTGGAAGACCCGTTAATATGAGAAGTCTTGAAGGACGAAAGGACGATCTATCGAGAAAAAGAACACATTTTCTCTATTCAATTTTTCTATATGTCGAACTCTTAAGCAGCGATATTATTGTGCGAGTTGAGTTTGAAAACAGAACATACAATAATGTTTAAATATTACCTTTTATGAACGTATTACATGATACATGCATAAAATTAATATTTTAACAATCCCGATTATTCTTAGAGTCTGAATTTTTTTGACTCTTTATTTACAATAATAATCTTTATATTTATAAATTCTATTTATTTGTCAAATATATTTAGAGCGACAGAAAATTATTATTTAAAAGATTATTGCGCGTTTCATAATTTTTGCTTTAGCGCCGAAATGACGGACGGCAGAAAATAGTTGACGAAATAACAATTTAGCGTTCGTCTCGATCGTCAAGCCAGTTTCACGGGATTACGAGCTTCGTTCATCTGTGTCCTTACAGGATAGCCGGTGTATGTTATCGCGTTGCAATACCGATCTCCGAGATCTCTTCCTTCAAGTCTCTTCCTGTCGGCCAAACGTGGCCATCTCGTGCACGTCCAGCATTCCAAGCTCGTCTCATTTACGATCGAGTTACAGGCTCGTTTCACGTACGAGCGGCACGTAATTCCACTCTACTAGTCCGACATGACGTCCTGGCTTTTTTCGAGAGTTGCCGCGTCGAACACTATGTAATCTCTTTTTCGCGTAGAATTCGAGACGGCGCCGTGTTTCCAGTGCTCTCTGAATGAGTTTGCCTTTAACGTTTGAGAATATTTGATTATTATACTAATATACCATGATTATAAATTATGTACGTATATTTTTTATTTGAAATTATTTATATACATATATGTATATATTTATTGAATAATTAAAGCCAAGAGATTAATATTTTATAAAAACATTTATTTAAAAATTTCTTACAATCTATCTGCATGCAATTGCCGTATTTTATCATTTCCGTTAAATGTCTGTCGATAATGGTGTGTTATTAGGATCGTCCAACGTGCACTGATAGAAGATAAGCGGCTTAAGTCGTATATACTCGAGCCTTGCTGTGCGATACATAAATACATTCGCTGAATTAATCCCTCTTGTCGCATAATAGCAGATAAGTCTCTCTCTAAAATTTCTTCAATGCATTCTCCATAGGTTGAATGTTCGTTTTTTTACAGACTAATCTCACGGAAGATTATCAGCAGATAAATGATGAAATTTTTATCGGTCTATTCTCTGTGCTTTTTTACAGGTATTATTTTCTGTAAGCGATATCGCAAACTTAAAAATCGTTTAATAAAGATCGAGTGACATTATCGAGATTGCAAGTTGGCTGACGCGTAAGTGAATTGAGATATGCAACTCGTACTCAAATGAAAAGATACTAACGCTCATACGTTCTCTCTCGGTCGGTTTTAGTCGATTTAGTTGAAAATCTGTATGAGCGCTTACACGAGCGGGTATGTTACATCATTGACATCCGCCTAGTTTATTAACATCCACTCTGTAGTCTTCTCCGTTCGTGAGTATATTAAACTAGTGAGTCCGCACGAGGTTTACCATCCTCTCTCATGCGGTACGCGTAAGTATGCGTACGCGTGTCTGTCACGTGTGTGGCACACATGTACCGAAGATCCCGCACATTCCAGCGCGCGCACAACCTGGATTGTGGGTAGCACGCCTGGATGGTCCAATGAACCCCAATAACTCAATCCAACCTCGAGTTAACGAGTTTTCCGTGCAGCGACCCTAACATGCCTATGTTTTAAGCGATATCTACGTGTTACGTTTCGATATTAAATGTTTCCGGCTGTCCTGGCAGCTAATGCCAATTATTAATTAATTAAAGTTCGAAAACTTAATTTTCTATGACGTAATTTCATCCGCATCTGGCTCTTAATAGCTCGCGAAATTTTGAATTTGTGTTTTCGTATTCACAGTCTTATTAATCTCTTAATTTATTAATTAATCCTATTTACTATAATCGTAAAAGAGAGGAGAGTTTTTTTTTTTAATAGATTGGTATACTTGAGAACTTGGATTAGTTGCAATTAAGAAATTTACATTTAACAAATTTTAACGACGCTACCGATAAACGTTTACATGCATCGCGATTGGTTTTATGATTTTTTTAGATTCAGAATTGTTTTTGCAATTCAATTTGTACGGAAGCAGAAATAATATTAGCGTCCGTTTTTCTGTAATTTCAATACCGCGCGCGCTTCGATGCGGAAGATACAACATATTAAATTATGCCTCGGGGAGGTCGTGATATTTTTGTCTATTCGTGTGTATTCCCCATCGAACGATGTCATACCAGTTATTGGTTGAAGACGAATTTCCGTGGGCAGTTTGTAGAAAAAAGTAACGCAAGTCCATAACCAAATCGATAAATCGATCTCGCGCAGCGTTCGTTTCCTGCTTATCGGTTTTTCGTGCGGGATGCAGGATGCACGAACGATGCATCGGACGGGGGTTTTCATCAAGAGATAGTCGGACGGTCCGTAAGCGTGTCAAAATCAACGGTCCGAGGGCAAGAGGCGAAATGAGTTTCCGCCGAGGAGCGAAAAACGGCTAATGACGTGAGGCAGTCCGGCGGAACGACGTTAGTGGACCGCCGAAAAACTCCATCGCCCGAACCTTCCGTATTTAATAATGGTGTACATCATCCTCCTGGTTTAGAGGTGATGAATGTTTCCCAGCGCACGGCGTACAGTTGCGCGAGATTAAGTGCCGACGTCGTTAAAATTTTCTATTAAAATCTCGCTCGTAAAAACCGTAATTGAGGTGTCACGATAAGGGAAGCAATTGCGCAGATTCGTGTCAGGACGTGACGTTGGCGACGAGCAAGACGTTACAGAGATTGCTCAGTTTTAGTATGATGAACCGATGTTTAAAATCATAATTTTTGTGCGAATCTTGTGGTTGGAATAATAGTACTCTCTTGACATAAAATAAAGATTTCTCTCTCTCTCTTTTTTGTGTGAATTTTAAGAACAATTTGAATATTTATTATGTACTTTGCGTAAACAATTGTTTTACGTTGTCGTTATTGTTGGCATATTATTCAGATCTCTGACAGGAAACTATATGCTGTTATATACATTCGCATTATTCCAAACTGGGATGGTCAAATTGCCACATTGACTAAGGGCGCCGCGATTACATATAATTACGAGAAACTTTCAACAAACGTCCGAGTCCAACAGTCGATGCGTCGGTGTAGGTATAGGGATTGATTCGCTGTGATTTCATCGAAGCACGTTTCCACGGAATGATGGAATTCTGTTCCTTCCTCAGAACTTCGTGGCGGTAACTACAGGCGCGTGATATACTGTTTGTGAGAACTTTATACAGCAGTTAGCCGATGGCTATGCAGCTGTGCTTCCCGTCGTATAGTGCGCGGCCCTTGTGGTAATTCTCAGTCTTTGCGCTTATGTAATCAACGGAAATTCATTATAATTTTCCACGTCCCCACGATGAGGATGGTAATCACTTTATACATGAAATCGATATTGTTAGTATTTTCTTAATCATCATAAAACACATTTATATTAATATTGTATTTTGTTATAAGGTATAGTTTGAAATATAAATATAAAAAATTACTAAAAATGGATTATTAAAAGTTCTAAAGATAAAATTCTTTATTTATCAAAGAAAATTAAAATAAAAAATCCATTAGTTTGTCTATTGCAATTTGAAATATGTAGTATTGTAAGCGTTGCATTTATGCATAATTATAAGTTCGCGAATTTATGACTCAACGTTCTCGCGGATACATTCGTCCACCAACGCTGCTCGCGCCGTAGAAAATTTATCGTAATTTGTCTGCCGGGCATCGGGTATTCCGCTAAAATTCTGGAACTTCAAACGGGCTCCCGGGTATTCGAATGTAGAAGTTAGAATCCGCGAAACATCCCCTCGGTTTAACTGGGGAGTCGAAGTTCCGCCGCGGCTGCGAACAGGGATATTGTTAGAACTTTCTTGCAAGGTATGCCACAACGAGAGAGCATGTACGATACATTTGTACTTATATATCGGGACTTGGCGGCGCCTCCTTAATTGGACGCAGGCCATCGTAATATAAGAAGGAGGTAAAGAAGAAAAAAAGAAGAAGGATGGCCTGCCAGTGTGTCTCGCGTGCTGCGTCTTGACGAGGAGAGGGTAGTTATCGCAGCGAGAAGGCGGATCACGCGCTGAAATATGAAATTACAGCGAACCTGATGAGTATTTCTGCCTGCCCTCTTCAATGCTGAATTACAGCCTCTTATTTAGACGGAATTTTTTCGGAGATGTTCGATGCGCTTTGCGATTTACATTTCACATCACGATATGCAAGGTTTATAAACGGCCGGGAATATTACTCTTTATATTCTCAGCGTGACTGACGTAGCGAAGCTTGTAAATAGATTCCCATGTAAAAGTGACAGTCATTAGTTTCTTAATCAGATAGCGGAAAAGTTGAATCGAATTTTGAAAATTTTTCTAGGAAACATTCTATCAAAGAAAATCTTTAACATTTTATCGAGCTTCAAACGAGTTTCGACGTCTCGATTAAGGTCAACGTTGTTCGTAGAATGATGAAATCGTTTCTGAGGAAAATTATAGTGGGAAAGAAGCCGCGCCTTGGAATCTCTAGTTAATACTTGATCGTAGCCGGACGCAAATTGGGCTCCAGTTGTAGGGTATATGCCATTTATATCCGACAATTTATTACAAATGATTTATAATCCAATCGTAGGCAACAGTTTTTTACTCGATAGAATAAATCATAATCGCATTTTCTTTTGTGAAAAAATTATATTTTACAGTGTAACAAAAAAGCATTTTAAAATTAAAAATTATTTTAATAAAAAAGAGAGAACATAATGAATTACAATATTTAAAATATTAACACTTAAATCAATTTAATAATAGCAATACAGAAATTATAATTAAATTAAAAATATCGTGCTTACAAGAGCTATAAGAATAAAATAAAAGGATTAACTTTTAAACCATTAGAAAAATTAACAAAGTAGAATTAACCGTCATGAATAGAAATCTAACAATGAGTTTTTTATTAAAAACTGTTATGTTCAAATTTTCTTTATTATGTCATTATCTCATAAAATTATATCAAACTATAAAATTTTTTTAACAAATATTCTCCGGTCGATATAGCCGCTTGAGAGGTCGACAACGCACGACTAGAGAGTTTACTGCATGTTTAGGTCTAATCAGGATGGATATGGCGAGGTGATAATGAGGGGGTCGCCACCCCTCATGCCACGTGGGACCGAATGAAGACAAATAGCTGACCTCCACATTTGCAACTCCATGCAGCACGCTCGTCAGTGCTGATGGCCGTTGTTATATTCGATGTCAAACGTTATACCAAGCCTTCTCGTAAATATACATACATAATCCATAGGTATGAAATTAAGATCCAAATTAATAGAAAGCAGATAGCGAAGATTATATATGTACTATCCATGAGTTTCAAAATTTGGATTTTATTTAATAGAAAATAGATTTTGTATATTTTTCGTGAACTTAACAATAATAATGTTTCTTCGTCAGTGAAATAATAATAAAGATATAAAAAAAGAAAATTACCATTTTTTTTTTATTCTAATCAATTTTTCTCACAAATTTTTTATTCATTAATTTACTTATGTATAAGTAAATAAATTATTTTATAATTTATATAGGATTTCATTAATACATTCTTTATTTGAACTTATATCTATGTCCCGAAATGGAGCAAGTAACAAATGAATGAATGACCAAGCCCGTGTGTAAAAAGTTTAATAAAACCAGATCTTACAGGCTGTGAAGTTTATCTTCGCCAGAGTTAATCGCATTCGCGTAGCTTACTGGAAAGCAAAGGAGGGGAATGGAAAACGGGACGATAAATTTCCCTTAAAGTAAGGCCGCGCTGTCGGCGGGACCGAAAATTAAAACTCTTCCAAATCCTCTTCAACACTTCCGTTCGTTTTAAATCCACAGGTCGTTGTGTCCACGAAATGCAAGATGGAAAAAAATTTCGAAAATTAAGATTTCGCGGCGCGTTTTACCAACTTTGATGATGAGCCTGACAGGGACGTGAAACAGAAAAGAGGATTTGAGAGTAAGGGCGTGCCACAGCTTTTCTTCGTACAACCACGAGGTGGAACCCGAAGGGTTGGACGAACATGAAAGAGGGACGGAATATGCGGGGATTAGTTGGATAAGCTTCATAAAGCACCTCTGTTCTCGCTCTTTCTTCTCCGTTTCACAATAATCATAATAACTATTATCCATATTTTATTATTAAGTATCTTCGTATATTTATGTATCTTTGAATAATTACGTATCATGATTTGGGACAAAGCATTAATTAAAGAAAATTAGACACCACTGCATTGTATAATTAGGTAATGACAAGCGATGCAGCATATTTAATTGTTAATTTAAACGATAATTTTAATATTACGCACAGCTGAATATACTTTTAGAGTCTCAAAATTCAATTCAAAAACTTCTGCGTGCAAGTAATAAAATTTATACTTATATATATATATATATATATAAGAGAGAATGTATTAGAAAGAATCACATTCTCACGTTCGTGAATCAGATAACTGAACGGAGCATCACTATCCGTCTTTTCTCTCTCCTCTCTATCCATCGCAATTTTTCTGTCCCCTTTATTTTCATTTCACTCACTTCCCTCAAAAATGGATAAACGCCAGGAAGAATGCCTCGACACCCCGCACCGGAGGCTCTTTATTTTCCGGCATTGTTGAATTTTGCGCTCTAAACCTAGGGAGACCGCGCGCGTACTGCGATTTATCATTCTGTTTTTCGATGCGCTCTCTCTCTCTCTCTCTCTCTCTCTCTCTCTCTCTCTCTCTCTCTCTCCCCTCTCTCTCTCTCTCTCCTCTCTCTCTCTCTCTCTCTCTCTCTGTCTATCTGTCTGTCTGTCTGTCTGTCTCTCTTTCTCTCGTCCCTCATGTCCCTCTGTCGTCCTTGTCACACCTGCCAGTACCGGCCGTTACCCATCCCTCGTTGCACTGTAAAACCGCTCTTTTTTTGCTTTGCATGGTTTTTACGGAGGACTTGGGCAATTGTTCGCTTGCAGTGAGAACAACAACCGCGTCAAATGCCGGGCCGGCCGACGGATTCGTTAAGCGAGCATTTAACGAAACCCCCGGCATTGGGACTCCCGTAGCACCCTGTTTCTGCCGACTATTTTCCCCTCTTTTTTCCCCCCTTTTGTCGTCCGTTTCTGGCCACCGCAGCACATACGATCCATGCTCTTATGCTAGCTCGCTCTATGCATACAAACGTGTGAAAGTCTGCCAATGATCACGTGCGCTATCGTACACGAGATATACGCGTGATTTTGCAAAGCGCGTTTTGTTTCCTGTCCTTCTCTAAGCATTGGCGTTTTCCGACCGACCGTAGCTTTTTTTTCTTCTCGCGCCATTTTTCCTGTCTATTTTTCGATATAGGTACCATGCGATGCTTTTGATAATGGTCATACAGTTATCGCGGCAAGAGTGAAGCGACGCGGAATTCGACCGATTTGGCCGATCAACGTGGGAATCGCTAGGTTTTCCCTTTATTCGTTATGTAGGGAAAGTCGCGTTGGCAAAATTATTGATGAATTAAAGAGTGTCGAACTGAAATAAATTCGAGAGTAAAAGTACGTAAAATAGATGCCACATTATTTCATTGTTTTTTTCTTATCAATGGAAATTAAATTGATAAACAGAATGATCCAACCTTTAATACATTTTTCAATAAGTGATATTCAAATACACAATACGATATTTAAAGTGGATATTATACGATATTTAAAGATAAATAGATCTTTTTATTATTTAATAAAATTTTTCATTGTTTTTAAAAGGAGATTATCGGGCAAATTGCGTAAAGAAATAATCTTAATAATAAGTAATATAGATAGAGGTCTTCCTGTGCTACTAGCTTTCTAATTCAATTATATATTAATGAAAATAATAAAGTGTTGCATGCAAGCGCATTTGCGCACGATATGTATAAAAATTCTTGGTATAACTTGCTTTAATCAACTTGACGGAACATGCAATATGTAATTTAAAAGTCCATCATATATAGCATGCAATTCTCAAACTATGTTTTACAGGACCCTAGGACTTCGCGATTTTCTTCCAAACATGTGATGAAAAAAATATCGTACTAGGTATATTGTTAGTATATAGAAAAAAAACGAGTAAATTATATATAATAATTAGAAAGTGATAATATATACTGAGATTTAGCGAAGCAGCTTGTTCGTGAACATTATGCCAAAAAATAATTCTTCACAAAATAAACGTTCGTGTTTGTGTTTCATATTGTAAATTCGCAGTATAAGGGAAACGTCGTCACGCGGATCGTTTTGTGACACGCTTACGTCTTACTCGAGAAGCTTCGATTACCCGATAAAAAAAGACAGCCTCCTTTGCTGTATAACGTCAAAGGAGTTGGAAGGAACCGCAGAAACCGGCAGGAAGAAGCGGTAACCAAGGTGGAAGTCAGAAGATGTTCGGTAAATACGTAATACACGAGGGAACTGGTTTGGTTTCCCGCCGCTGACGTCACGCAGCATGTTACGCCCGAAGAAATAGTTTTACAGGTGGTTTTCTATCTTGTGGTTGTAACCACGACATTCTTGTTGCATAACTAGAACGAATATGGCGAAAACTGTCATCACCTTTTGTCTAAGAAAGCTTCTATAAGAGCTGCTACTGTAAAGTATATTCCTACCGAAATTAGTTTATCGCTCACGTTCAAAGTTTCTTTTCTGTGTTCAAAATTTCTTATCTGGTTTTATTGCCACAAACTATTTTGTGCATTTTAAGTCTTTTGTTTCTATTTAGCGTTGTGCAAAATTAAAAACATTTTAAAATAAAAAAATATATTTATGAAATATGTTTTAAATTATTAAACAATAAAATAATTATAATTATAATTAGATAATTAAATATGTTTATAAAAGTAATAAATAATACACAATAAATAATAATAAATGATTATAATCAAATAATAAATAATTATAATTAAATATTTTAAATAATTAAATAAAATACGTTTATAAAATATGTTTTGAATAAATTAATTTGTTTTAAATAAATAAATAAATTGTTTTCACAATAATTAGCAAAATTTAAAAATGACTCTTGTTTATACACATGATTTTAGAATTATGTCAGGAATTAAGATAAAAATTTTATTTATTTATAATTAATTATCATTATCTTTATATTTATATAATTATTATTATATTTATAGAATGAAATCCTACAGAAGATATTGAATCGAATGTTAAAAAAAAATTATCAAATACCGTAAAGCAAAAGTTGGGAAATATGTAAAAATATGCGTGGAAATCATCTACTTTTCCGGCAATTTGACGTCAAGCGATAGGTTACATTTCGAATAAATACGTGATTTTACAGATGGTTACGCATTATGATGCTTCCATATTATATTGAAGAGAAATATGGATACATAATCGATACCTCACAGAGAATGCGTAAGTATACTGAGTTTAAAGCCGAGATGGCTTATACCGGAAATCGAGCTTCTTCCTTAATTACACTTTATTATAATAGCAATATTGCCCGTAATTAGATACTTCTCAAGACGATTAATTATGCCACGGTTTATTAGCATCCTTAAATGTCATATATGTAATATTATATATAGTAATGTATATATTGATTAATATTGATAATATAAATATATTTCGTGAAAATTATTATTGGATCTAAACAAGATTAAAGCTTGTTATAAAAGTATAAAAATATGTAGAAAAGAAAACATTTTCATTAGAAGCAATTTTTTTAACACGACATCATAAGAAATTTTTTTTTATCAATCATTAATAGTTAACGTTGCACTTTTCATTGATGATGTTTTTCATTATTGAATATATATTTGTCGGAACTCTTGTGAGAATTTCAAACATATTTCGTAAAGTTACGTGCGGCTGTAGGCGCATCGAATTTTTCTTCTGGTCCCGTCAAAGTGTTTCACGGTAACGACACAAAAAGATGACTATAACTCTAAGTTTCTTCCCCAGCCAAAGAACTCCCTTCCGCCGTAAACTTTTCGAAACATGCAGCCATACGAAGTTTCAGTTGCTCTACATTTGCCCTTGCATAGGTTTTATTTGAATATTATAGTCACGAGCAATATGGTACTGCTTCAGGTGATTCTATTCTATAGGCAGATTCTTTTTACTTTACAAAATCTTTTTACTATTTTATCTATTGTGCGGAATTTCTTCAGATATTCAATATAAAAGTGCATTTTCGTTAAAAAGAATAAAATGAAATAGATATTACAATGGAGAAATATATATTTAATATCTATTGTTATCGCTTGGATTAGAGTTTATATAAATATACAATATTTATTCATAAATTGAAATTGCATGCTTCAATTTTGCAGGGAATAGTTCACGGTATCGTTTTATGAGTAAGGAAGGTAATTTTAGTTTGAAATAACAAAGCAGTGTCGCAACGAATAACAATCTAATGGAAAAGAAATGCAGCAGAAAATACATTATTGGTTTGATCTGTCATTTTATTTATTGAACATTATGTGTTATAGCACGATACTTTACACATTTACGCTATATTTTATTATTTTGTTTTTAAAGATTTTATAAACCGCTAATTAAACAAGAAAGTTTATAAAATTGATTTAATGACGAACATTTTTTTTACAATACAATTATTATTAACAATTACAAAATTTATCTAAATTTTTGCCAAAATACAAATTTGTAGAATGTGATCGATAAAATGTATATGTAATATTAAATAGATATGAAATATTTTGATACGAAAAGAAACTACGAGTGCTTGGTTAAACTTTAATGTTTATTTGTCCATGGCGCTATTAACTTCTTACGTGTAGTTAATTAATCCATCGGGAGAGATGCGAAAGAGGGTTTGCGACAAATTGATTCTCGACGGTCTTTAAATTGTTGCCTTTTTAATTTTCGATTATTGCGTTGCACAACTAATGGCACGCCCGCGAGCTCTTAGAAGTCGCGTATCAGCCTCCGCGAGGGAATATAAAAGTGCTTGGATGCGGTCGGCTTAACGAGCAACAGCGTCCACCGACTGTCTCTCCCCTTGGTAGTCTCGGCGACAACACTGTGGCAAATTAAATTAAATCCGCCTACAGGGCACAGCGATCGATAGATTTTCATTTGGCGTGCAGCGAGTTCCGATTAGGACGAAGAAGAGCGCGAATGCAGGATGGAGAGAGAGAGGAGATACGTGGACGGAAAGGGGAGGAGGGAAAAAGAGCAGGGAAGAAAGAGAGGCGGAAGAAAAAGAGAAGAGAATGATGAGGGCAAAGTGAAAATATTGCCTCGTGGCCCGCAGGCTGAGCTTTCCACCCTCTCGCCATCTGACCCTCCCTCCGACAATCCTCCCACCATCGGCACTCACCCTGCCGTTTCTCTTTCGTCCTGTCGCCGCTGGGAGAATTTCCTCGCTTAATCTGCCGATTTATTCGCCAATCACGCAGTTCGTCCTGAATTCTTTTGCTGCGTCACTTTGCCGTCCTCGTCGTAGGCACGGATTCCTGTAATTAATAAACGACATTGCGCGCGACGATTCAAAACTCTCGGGATTTTTTTCTCTCACAAATATTTGAATTAAGATTTCAGTGATATACACCTGTCCGTAATTATCAGCGATAAATCTTACTGCTTGGCAGGCTACCTATTTTTCATAAATCTGGATCACGTTTTTGCATTAGCAGACTGTTGGATCAAAAAATATAAGGATTTCTTTTTTAATTCAAATATTCTTTGAATATTCTCTTCTCGTAATTTGCATATATGTATATTTTTTATACAATATCTATATTGAAACTTTGTCAGATGTTACTAATTGCATCTCAATACACGAGAGAACATAAAGTAAATGCTAAAAATTACATATGTGAAAATTTTATCATATAAAATATAAAACTGTTTTTTAGATGAATATTCTTATTTTTTAAGAAAAATAAAAAGATCAAGTTATATCAATTGAAAAATCAATAATTATATTGTTACTACATCGATGCAAGAAAAATTAAACTACTTGAAGAAAATCGCTACGTAACGAAACTTCTTGGCATTTGACGGAAATATGTTTATTTGAAGTGTGAAATTGGGAACACAAACTACAAACTTCGAATTTCGAGAACTGTTAGAGAACTCTTGCTCAAGTTATAATTTAATAAATATTTGGATTATGTAAAGTATAACTTGTATAAACTGTAAACGCGATGAATTTAAATAAAGAAGCACAAACATTGACCTGTTTATCTTCTATGTTTTATTTTAATTAATTACTGATAAGGAAATATCAAAAGTTCAGATAATATTCAGGGAGTTGGAAAGAAGAATACTCTTTGAAAGAAAATAGAAACGTAAAAACATTTAATTAGATTAACTTTTGAGGAGATACATCACATTTAAATAAAAAAAAGTTGTAATAATTCTATCTTAAAAAAACTTATTTATATATGTAATTTTTTATTGTTAATTTCAAAATGCAATATTGCATTTTACATCTAAATATGTACATGTACTTAGAAATAGAGGTACAGAATCTCTACTTTGTGTGAAAGAATATAGCGCGTAAGTCGTATCCGGTGCGTAAGTTAACGCTGAGCAACATGGGTTGGACGTGTTAATACTTGGCTTAAGTGTATTTGACGTTGTGAAACTGAGGAGGCAGAAGCTTCGAAGTTCAAAAAGTGCTCGAGGACCTGTTCGAGCTAAAGACTAATAAAGACGGTAACATCGTAGGGTAAGAAGGTAAACGCAGTGAAGGCAAGGAGGAGCAAAGAAGGCGCATCCGCGCGCGTCTCGGCAGGTCGGCTCGAGATATTCAAACAAATGAGAAGAGAGGTTAAAGTCCTCAGAGCGAGAAAGTAATTAAGTTGGCGCGCGGAAGCCCAGGGGGCTGAGGAGTAGTGCTCCGGAGTAGTAAAATTCGTTATTACCGAGCTTAATGGCGCGACTCAAAAATGTTTAATCTACCTTCATCCGCGTCTGTGGTCCTTCCGCCTTTTGACTTCGGCCATAGAATTTCGCGGAAACGCGCAGTTTTTAAGGGAGTCGTGTCTTTTTACCACGTGACATTTCCGGAAGACTTTTGTAATCGTTTAATTGTCTTGCTTTTACACGGTCTTGCTTTTACATCTATTGAAAACCGTGTAAAAAACAGCGTCGCGGGATAATCCGTAAAAACAAATTTTTAGTTAACATTTTCTCCTACGTCACTTTGAAATTTATTTTTAACTGAGGAAAAATATATCGGAATTGTTGGCGAATTAAAGCAAATCGTATGAAAAAATTATAATATTGAACAAGTTTATACTTAGTATTGATTCAGTTATAAGAAATTTCGAAATTCGTTGCTAAAGGTTATAAATAATGAAAAATTACTGTCATTTACATTTTGAAAATAAATGTGGAAACATTTTAGATTTATATTCGCTGTTTAAAAAAACTTTTTTAAATTGGAACAATTATGTGTAATACATACGATGAGAGCAATCCATTTACATCCAAAATAAGAACACGAAACGTTGTTCGTCACATACTGATATTAAAAGAATTTAACAAGATATGGTAAAAGATTGAGAATACTTTTAGACGAAATTTAGGATAATTTTATTTGCTGATATATATATATATATATATATGACGTAAGGGTAGATATAGATAAGAGATAATTAAATTGTGTTTTAATTTTTCTTTTAGAGATTGCTTGCAGAACAGAAAGATATAAGAGGATTACTAAACCAAAGAAGAACAGCCTATTTATATCACCGACATTTGATAGTGAAAAGTTGAAATTCACAGAACAATTTCTTCCTAAATGTGAATACATAATGCTATCTTTATTGTTTTATTTCTAATTCAAACTGTTTTTTTTTTTACATTAAATGCTTTTTTATATTAAAACATACAGAACGTAATCCTTTATAGATTGCGTCTTTAACAATATAAATTTCTCTTTGCATATGTATCTAAATTTAGTCTGATTATTATCATTATATACGTTTTATTTTGTACATTTACTCTCTGTGGAATATTGTAAGCGCGACTCTGCTTCGTTCGTGGTAAAGTTCGTAAATGTCTCGTAATTTTTTCGTCACAAAAGCTACGACAAAATTACAGCTGACGTTTTCGCATTTTCATCTATCATATGCATTTCACCGAGGAGATTGCGCGAATCACAGCACGAGACGCATTTTGTTCGACAAAACCTGGTTCTCCGCGGTATCGCGCGATATTAGGGAAGACGTCTTTCGTAGTTAGTCTACGGCCGATAATATTTCAGAGCGATCCGAGATGGAACCTCATTTTGTGGTACAGTTACAGCATGTAGAGGCATTCGTGAATACGGTAGAAACGCCCATGGGAGCCCATTCGCGTTCTCGCGAAACTCTCTAACCACCGATGCAATCTCGTATCTCGTTGCGTCTCGTTTGCTCTTATATCGTTCGTACTTTAAATTCAAAGGGCATAGTTTCGCACGTTACATATCGCTGTGCGTTATATCATAATGCGCGGAGATAGCCCGGCAGATTTTTCACTGAAGAACGACGATAGTAACGCGCGTATAAACACCATACTGAAAGGATATGTTAATTGTCTATTGTCCGTCTTCATACTCTATTGTATTATCTCTATATTCTAGATGAATATACACGGTCAAAATTTGCCTTTCTCGCTCATTTAGTAAAATACGAGATTATTTGACGGTTTATGTAAATCGAGGCAGCATGAAATTGACTTTGACATTACAATTATTATTAGCATTTGATCAAAACGTATCTTATATAATACTTAATAGATAAATTGAGATATAATTCTGAATTCATTTATTAAAAAAAAAGTTCTTATAATTACAAGTTTAATATTAAAATATATCTAATATCTATATAAAACTGATTGCAATAATCTCTATTTTTTTACGAGAATATTTTTTCATTAAATAAAAATTTAAATGATAAAATTTCTATTATATATAATGTTGGAAAAGAAAATAACAAGATTAAGACAACTTTCGAGAGAAGAATCAAGTGGTAAAAATAGAATTAGTTTCTTTATTAAGAATTCGCATTCTCTCACAGCTTTCGTTGCACGAAATCGTAGAAAACCTTTCTCTCTGGAGACTTAATTAAAGGGATGATCCTCCCAAAATGTCGTCGAGACTAAAGTAAAAAGCAGTGTAGTTAGCTAAATCTAGAATCTAGAATGTTATCTTTAGAAGCCATCGTTACATTGCTGTGAGTTTAGTCGCGCGTTGGTCTATCGAATGTTCAACTTCAATTACTGATAAATCTAAAGGAATTCACGCATTCCATGCAAATAGAAATAATCATGTTTTGGATTTTGTTAAATAAGAAAATATTACAGTAAAAGATTTTAGTTAGCCGATTCTCACAATCTTCAATAAAAGAAATTTTTTTTGTAATTCTAAAAGAATGTGATAATTTCGATTGTCTATTTTTCTAATTTTGCAGTTTTATAACAAATCGTGAATCGGTGACAGCTTGGCTGTTCGCGGCTTTCTTCAGATTTCTAGTATATTTCATGAATACACCAGTCTGGCATCTCAATAACCAAGTCGCAACCAGTTTAGGACGCGGTGGCGGCGGTTCCTCATGTAACTGTCGCAAACCGTTGCCAACCGGTCGCGACAAGCTGCTGCATTTTGTAGGTCAGTACCAGGTTCGCCGTGAGGATAGTTGACAGTTTCAGGGGAACGTGAGAGGGGCCTAGTGGGAAGTAGTCGAGAGGCAACGCGGGTTGTACGTGTCGCGAACAATGGCCTCGAGGGTACACGGCAACCTGATGTCACTTCCTACGTCGGTGAAACCGCCCTAATTGTCCCCAACCGTACTCACCGACCATCTACCATCTCTCCGACAGCGTTCGCATTGCGAAACTTCGTAGTCTCTTTAGTTATCTGTTTACTTACTTAGTTTGTTCGGAGAGGAAAAAGTCTTACAATGGACGAGACATTTGTTGCAAATCCGGATTGCGTTAGAATAATTATTTCAAAAATAGAAATTTTTTTAATTTATCAAATATTGTTATGAATAAGTAAAGTGTTTTAAAGTAAAATCCAAAAAGTATTTCGCGGTTAATACAACAGTTATTTTGAGTCTCTCATATGATATGTGATTTTATGGTTATAAAATCAACATTAGATTCAAATTATTATAAATATTATATTAATGATAGATACAAAAAGTAACACGACGATACTAAAATAACTAAACTACTGAAATTTAATTTTATGTGATAATGAACTTCGATGTCACATCAAGCTTAATAAGGGGATATTCATCAGCTGTGATTATGATAGCGGGCAAGCGTATAATTAGAAGGACATGACATGTTAATTACCTTCATAATCTATGAGATAATTTCTGTTGAAAATATAATTATCTATTGAAAACATTTTTTTACAACTTATCGTGCAGAAATAGAGCGAGAAAAACGCATAAAATCGTATTTAATCACTTTATATCTATAATCGAGCAAATAAAACATATATAAAAGCTTAGTCTTGTATTATAGTAAAATGGTGAAATTACTTTAACATATCCTTATTTTCAATCTCTTTCGCTGAGCTGGATGCAACCGCTCTCGACCACGTACGTCGCATTGGTACTTTTTTCTAGAATGTCTCATCCGTAATTCTATGTCAACGTTGGTCATATCGTTAAAGTTAAAACTCTTATTACATTCTTTTTAAAGTGGCTTAATATAAGAAAGTAACTTTTTACACATAATCCACGTTTATATTGATAAAAAATGGATACTTAGTACAAGTTCAGATGAGTGAAAAATGCAAACGATATAAAACATTGTTTATGTGGCACCGTAGTTTTTTAGGGAATGATATAGCTCGATTAAACAAATTCAGGTTTAAAATCCCGTACGTACAGGAAACGTTACAGTGCTTAACCAGCTCGTTAAAATGGAAGATTAAATGTTAAATAGCATTTATTGCAGTTACGTTCGCGTACAGCGACGCTATCCTATTCATAAGCCGACCGTTTATTCCAGTGGCTTTCCTCGTTGTACCTATTCATTTATGTTATTTCCACTAAGTTCACGTTAGCTTTATTTAAATTTCAAGCATTTTGATTATAATTTATAATAAAAAAGATTATGTGAAAAAGACTAGTGGGTCAGGAAAATCTTATCAAACGTCGTTAGGCGGAAAACATTATTTCTTAAATTTAAAATTAATATCTATATATCTATATATTTTTAATATAAATTTTTTATAATACATTTTTAATATTTTTAATATAAATATTCTTATTATATTGCATTACGTTAAACAATAACACATTTTGCCTTTTAATAAAAGAGATTTATTGTGTTATTTAACTAATTGCTATTATTGAGTAAGTATCACGTTATTTGATTAGCTGATTTTAATCGTATCAACGAACCCATGAGCTTTCGATAGTTTGCTCGTTGATCCATTTAACAGCTTCGTTTTCCAACATCCTGAGAAGCAGCTAGATGAGGGCGGTTAGAACCTCGATCAGAACCTCGAACAGAGATGCGATTTACATCACATCCCTTCCTTTTCTACCCATTTTCTCTCAATCAGGATCACCCACCTTTCTTCTTTGAGGCTTATTTGATCAGTCTCGACGAGACATTTCGTGTTTTTTATCGATAGGGGCTTCTAAAGCTTCTTTTTCAAATTTAAATAAGGCTGACGTGTCGCAAGTTTCTGAAGCGTAAAATAAAGTTGATAAAAAATATTCAAAGAGATGTGTATTCGAACGACACAGTATATATTTCTTCGTTCAATAAGCAAGAACAAAATTTGCAGTAATTATTTTATAAAATATTTACTTTATTGCAAATATTTATATTTTTTGTCGTAAATATATTTGTTAGAGAAAGAAATTATAGACACAAAACTGTTATTTGTTATTATTGGTATTACCTTATTTAATATAAATAAACATCCTGTATCATATATTTTCTCATAGATTTTGATCGCATATGTATTTCCGTTTAACAAATCAGTGTGCACGTTTACATAGGTATGCGGTAAACATACACGCTGCCGTAACGAAGATTATCCGAATTGAATTTGTACGATTCGCGTACTGTATTTCATGGCGTTAGAAAGGTTTTGACTACATGTCCATTTCATTGCATCACCCTGGAGCACTGATGCAGCGGTCTCGGATGTGAATGTTGTGGATGACACTAATACCAAGTAATACTCTTACGGCTTTTAACGTATTAAAACTTTTATTTACGTCCAATACCATTTACAGTATGTATGTTTTCTTCTAAAATTTTTTTTATTTTAATTTGTTCAAGCAGATACAAACTTTGCTTTATTTGTCAGAAATTTATGATTGAACATTATCTTTGATAAATGACGATTAATACATTTTCAGCAACAAATTTTTCCTTAATCTGTCTGTTATATACATATATATATATTTATTTATTCCTCAAAAATGAAGATATGTGAATAAATGGTTGTAATAAATTAATTAATTTAACAGACATTCTGTGTACAATTCGAATTCATCGCAGCAATAATAAAATAGAATAATTTGTACTGATCTATATGCGAGATCGATTGTTTTATGAAACAGTGGACTTGTAACTAGAATATATTATTTTACAATACAAATGTAAATTTTGCTTTATAAGTACTATTGCTATTTTAATTGATCGTTCTGATATAATCACTATTGAAACAAACGGAATGTGCATCATTCGTGCGCAAGTATAAATCGATTTTATGGTGGCTTCACTCTAACACATCTATGTTCTTCTTGTTTATGTTGTGACATTTGATCACGTGGTGCCGAAAAATATTCGCGTGGTTCGCGAGATTGTGCGCTCTCATATACATTAGAGGCGGTAACAATTTTGCGTTTGTAAGCGCCGTTAATATCGTCCGCAATCTTGTGGAAGTCGGGACAACACAGTACGCGAACTTTCCGTAACAATTAACAAACTACGTCGCGCTCGGTGCTTTCTCCATTCCGTCGAGTACTTATTGCACGGCTCTAAAGCTCCTTGCGCACATTCGTGAGTTGTGACACTTAAATACGTGTCACCACCCCCAGCGTCGACCAGTCGGAGGTAACTTGATGTAAACTATTTCGCGGCGACTGAATAGCTTGGGCTAACGATGCTTTAGCTGCTTCCTTTCTCACCTTGCCACTGTTCACGTTCACCAATCCCTCGGTGACTTACGTGTTTATTAACCCCGGCTCGAACCGTTCCCGCGCGACGTGGTCTCTAGACGGGGTCCATTGCGGGTTGTGCCAGATTTTACCTCATTGTCAGTAATTTCTGCTTTCAATTATTCTGTTACGTGTATATTCATATATGAGATATTTTGAAGGCCTATCTAAACCCGATTTGATTAGTATATTTTAAAGGGACGAAACAATAAATTTATATATATAAAATATTGACAATTGAAATTGCATCTTACATAATCGAATAAAAGTATGTAATATTATAAAATTATAAATATTACTAAAAGTATAAAAACGTTATATTGGATTGAAGAGAATTTTCTAATTATATGTACGTATATACGTGGAATGAAATTTTCGTTTAATTTCACCTGCTTCTTTTAGATATAAAAGCTAACATCACAAATTGTATATGTATATACCCTTAGCTGCATAGTGTTTACGTATTAGCGCGGCATGAGTACGTTCCCTCTGAAGTTCAAACGTTTAATACTCATATGTAGATCAAATTGATCGAGATTAGAAGCGGCTCGTTATTGCAAATTACAGCGTACTTGAAATTGTATATAGCACAGCAATTGAGGTGCAATCGAATAACCGTACGCATGCACCATTAATCTAACCGTATGCAATTCAAACCGTCGATAAATTAATTGCAACAATTAATAGGGAATTGACATAAAATATATGCGACGTTATACATTTTTAATATACCCCATGTTTGTGTTCTGATGTCGAAAAATTGACAATTTGCAATAAGATATAGCAATACCATATTAGAATGCGTATTTCATATCTATAGTTTGTATGGATCTTCGTAAAAAAAGCAATATTCGCTAGTGCTGCACAATCTGTGGTGCGACAAAATTTGCGCGAAAAGTCATCTTTTATCGTCAAAACTGTCGGACCAATAAGTTATTTATCAACAATACCGGCGAGAGTTCTGATCCGACAATTTTTGATCCTACTATATCGTTTACGATATATATATATATATATATATATATATACACGATCAATGAACAAGAATTGTTCCGCAAATCTCTGTAACGTGCAGCAGTTATAGATGAGATTCTTCATTACTTGCGGATTCTCCCCCTTTCCTCCCCGCGCGAGGCACTTCCTTGACAACGCGTACAAAGTCATTTTTCTCTGTCATCTTGAAGAAACGGAACCTGATGTAAGTGCGCGAATGTAAATTCCGCATGCATGAAAAGAATAATTACATTTAGCACCGCCACTGACCCGATTGTATTCACAGCCGTTGGCTGCACGTTAAATGCATTGAACTTAATGCACCAGCTCTTTTCACATTGCGCACTTTCTGAGCCCGAGCCCAACATTTCTATTTGTGTCAAGCTTCTTTCATAGTGCTCATCAAAAGAAATAAATTTAGATTTTTCAATGGAGGTTTATTTTGATCATTGAATTTCATGTTCCGTTTATTTTATTTGATCGTAATATTATTTGATGATATTCTTTGATTAAACTGCACCGAACATTTACAGCGTACTATTATAAGAATGCTATTGTATAATAAAAAATATAATTGTTGGAAAAAATGGAAAATATTGCAGTAAAAAAAATAATTGCTCTTTTGCTCATATATTTTTATGTTATGGTTATAATACTAATTATTTTGAGAATAATCAAGTTCTGAAATTTTTTATCGCTGATGTTGGTTGATCGAAAAAGATATTTGCTACAACAAAGCTATTTTATTAAAAATCTTTCGATGTGTTTTTTTCTCATTAACTATTTTTATATTTATTTATGAAAAATATTTTTTTATTTAATTTCTATTTACAAAAAGTATATAAATTATATATATATATATATATAATTATGTATATATAAATTTATAAAAAGTGTATGTACATAAATTACATATTGATTAAAAAAAATAAGTTTATAATATTATTAAATAGATACATTTATGTACAAAAAGGAAGAAGAAAAAGTATGAGGAGAGGAATAAATAAATTTATTAGTAATAAATATATTTGTATTATAAATAAACTTATTAATAATAAATTTACTAATAATAAATATATTTATATATATGCATATGTATATTTTGAATGTTCCAAATGGCTTCTCTGTTATGCAGAATATTCGCGATGGCGAAAGGAATTCTTAAAGATAAGAATACAATAGTCCCTGAAAGAACATAAAATATATCTGTGACACTTGCAGACGCTTCGATATCTTTCCCATGTTAATTTTATTCTTACGAGAAGTATTCGTCCGGCGCGCGATGGTTGGCCGTAAGACTATTAATAAAAATTTCCCGAGTTTTATTCTCTCTTGCCCAACCGCACCCCGTAAACCGGGGGAGGCTCACGGCAGGCTGACTCTACCGTTCCTTATTTCTTTTAGCTTCTCTTTATGACTACCAACCTCTTCTTCCTCGTGCCATCCTTCTCCTAACCTTCTCGTCGCTTTTCCTCCCTCGACCTTGCTCGGACGTTCGCGAATGTAAGTGCAGCAAAAATTCTTCTCGCGAGTATCGCAAAACCCGCGCCATTAATTTTAAATCCAAGTAAGTCACCTCTGCCGGGGACAGTGACTAATGACTCATATAACCGGTGCGCGCGCGGTACAGCCAGACGGTCCAGCCGTCTCTTTAGCCACGAAGAAGCGCCGAGGGGACCGATCTTCGCTGAGAGGCGTCGAGGGTGTGCTTCGTGATTCATAGAGTCTAACTTTTCTCGCCCTCTCGAGGTTTGAAGAGTTCGTGTGGTACCTAGGATGACTGATTATTATCTCGTCACTTGTCTCACAGGCACAATGCTTAGCGCGTGCTGTACGGCAGGCTGATTTGTCGCGACGCTAATTACAAAATCCTGTCAGAGGATTTTAATTGTTTTCTTTTTAAAGTGACATAAAAGAGGATTAACTGCAATCGAAACGATATTTTCGATTATCTCGCTTTCGTAAACTCTGTAATTTTGTTGAAAAATTCAATAAAAATGGTAAAATAGACTAAAAGTTTGACTATTACAATACTCTTAAACACGACTTACTTAAGAATTAGACTGCTAAAGTAAACCGCGTTTACACTTAGAATACTTCAAGTTACTAACGTTTATTGCGTTTTTATTAGCATTACAGCGCGGTTAAGAACTGCATAATTAACGCCGCACAAATTAACATTATGTATAAACTAAGCTCTTATCTACATAACGGAAATAGTCGCAGATAACGGCTTAGTTTACGCATAAAGTTGCGTGTTGTCGTATCTCGACTCGGAAAATCTCGCAGAAAATCCGCGCCAGTCATAAATATACCGAGATGAACGATTCGTTGTGCAACTTTGTATTTAATCGTCCGTCCGGCCGCTCTCCCGTCCCACGTCCCACCAACCCGATCCTTCATAACCCACGGAGTACTAACTAGAATTACGGAACAACGGAGGAAACTCCGATAAGTCGTACGAACTACGTAATCCGCACTCGAGTTTCCTGAAGTCTCCGGCAACGTCCTGGACTCTCAGTCGCTTTGCGAACTTATCCATCGAACGATTTGTCGGTATTATCGAATTTGCATGAATCCATCGGTACTCGAAGACTTTCACATTCGAATCCGAGGAAAAGCTTATACGGCGCCGATGCGTAATGCCCTCGACGTCAAGAACACGGCGGGCGAATTCGTAAGCCAAAAGCAACATAAGGACACCGTTTGCATAGAAAATGTT
This sequence comes from Anoplolepis gracilipes, assembly GCF_047496725.1. Lineage (NCBI taxonomy): Eukaryota > Metazoa > Arthropoda > Insecta > Hymenoptera > Formicidae > Anoplolepis > Anoplolepis gracilipes. Next base: position 12,536,939 of record NC_132973.1, read on the forward strand.
GCATAAGTAGAGACGGCGGTTTTATCGTTTCTGAAATACCGTTCCGATTTTCGGGTTGTGCCTGAGTCGTATGTCCGTATTCTCGCTGACACTTTATATCCCTTATAAATAATCCCCTCGTTGTTTTTCTTGCCATTTCTTTTTTTCAAGAATGTCTTTTACGTTTAAGTTTTTCAAGATGGAATAAATGCCAGTGGAATTAAATGTGAAGAGCAGATTAAATAATCGAAAGATATGGTAGAAAACTGTGCTCATCACGTATTTGAAAGCGTATTTGAGCGAGATTACGTTGACGTGTATAAAAGAAATCGAAAAAGTCCCTCGTGAAGGATTTTGTCATCATTTGCTTTACATTCGCCAGTCATGCTTGCGTATTTACGAGAAAACTTACGCGAGGTGTATTTTTCTCTACAAAAGCCGAATAAGCAGTTCCGTTAGAGCTTTCTCACAGCGGTCTCACCTTTGCACTCTGTCATTCTATTCACAATTATGTACAGAATTTTGTTACACTCTTGTGATGAAAATGCAAAAATTATATGGTCATAAGCCATAAACAAAGAACTTGCACGTATGTTACTGCTTGTGTACTTATTATATTGCATGTCGTTATAGTCTAGTGTCACCTTAAAAAATTTATTTTTTTTATGTACATTCTCCGGGCACATCTTACGTGCAATGTACCAGTAATTCAATAATGTGCAGAGAAAGAGGCAGATATTGTAAAATTTTTTAATTCATATTCATACATTCACAAGATATTACTATAGAAATATATAATGTAACAATCTCTCTCTTTCTCTTTTTCTCTCGTAGAGCGAATGTATGTTATAATAATAACAGTTGGCGAAAGGCACGCAATCTTTTGAACATGAAACGATAAGATCTTATCGAATAGGAATGAAAAGGCAATGAATTGTTGAACATTCGTACACTTATATATATATATATATATATATATATATATATATATATTCGCAGCCGAATATTACGAAGCAAAAATAGAGGGGCATGCGATCGAAAGACACACATCGGCGAAAGGACCGTTTCGTTATTGCTTGTCCGCGGCGCGATGGAACAATTATGAAGTGATATGTATGGGGAGGGTCTGAATATTCAACGCGAAACATGCTATTAGCTTCCTCTCATGGTGAGGCTTGACGTAGCGAGTTAGGTCGCCGACGAGTCACTTCACGCACACAAGCTATTCATCATAGCTAGTGTAATGAAAGCTAATTTATTGTTGGCACTTTCAAGAGTCTTGAGAGAAGCGATATATATATACATTCGACTAGTTAATCGGTGCGGTTATTGCCGAAGGTGTTACATGTATAGTAATACCTTGAAGCAGCAAATTATTCTACTATATTTTATTGGAATATTTGTTGAAACAATGGTTTTACAATGGCTTTTAAAAGTAGTTTAATGTTTAAAGAAGTACAGAGTTCCTTAATCATACTCATCATTTTAAATATAATATAAATGTAATAAATATAAATCGTCCTATATTAAATTTCTTTATTACAATTTTATACACATTTAATTAATATAGAAAGTTTACACAATATGGATAATTGATAAGAAATGTACATCGTAATATATACAGTATTTAGTTTAAATATATCACTCATAGTCAGTTATTTTGTTAGAGTTATAAAAAATATTTTAAATAAAAATAAATGAATAAAATACCTGAAAAATCAGGGAATTTTCAAGGAATTTTTTTACAAGATTTGAGTAGACACTCTGAATATGCAATAAAATGAGATTTTCAGCAGTTATAAGGTATTGTCACTTGTGTTGCTTTTAGGTATATGAGTGGGGAAAAAACAAAGTATCTTTAATAAAATTTTTCTTAAAATGTTGTAGATAACATTTTTAAAAAATTTTAATTTTTGTTTAAATTATTATATATAGATAAGTCATTATATAAATCTTTTTAAATTTCTTAAAATATAATTTTTATTCGCGAAACATTTTATAATTCATAATTTATAATTTTATAATTTATACATTCAAACATTTTATAATTTATTATTTTAAAAAATAACTGAGTGTGTATATTTAAATTAAACACACTGTATAATTAGAATACAATTTTTTCCAGTGTGTAATTTGTTATTAATTCCGGATTAAGGAAGTCAAGTATGTAACGCTTGAATCATCGGATCGAATGATTAAAGTGAGAAGCTATAATGTACGATTCACATAGTAATAATCGATTAAAAAATTGAGGAACGGAATATTTGGCATAAAGTTATATAAAGCATTAAATATCTGAATGTAATGGTATGTGTTTATTTTTATTTCAGAGCGCGAGGCACGTAACACATCGGCTGGTATGTGGCCTTGAAGTTGTTTACGCATATACGTACGTGTACTACGTGAGCTGTGTCATTCGCGCGACGACACTCGAGTCGGCAGGTAGTGATCCAGTATACCACGGATGGTATGTCTCGTCTTCGCATATTTCTTTGTCATCGAGGACCGTACTTCTGATGCCGACAAAATGAGATTTCATTGAGAATGCTAGACAATGTTTTCACGTCAGGTTGCACGTCGTCGTAGCACGAGATGACACGGTCACGTAAATGTCACGTACACATATGTTTACGCGGTTTTAAATTTAGGTTCAAGATTCGACTGATTGAGAGTATGCTTTCCTTCGACAATTGGCTTGGCTCGAACTGATTAGAATTCGGTCGACATTTGAATCGTCATTAATAGGCCTTCTTGTTCTATCTGTCATATATATCGCGTTGATATGTTGACTGAATTGTTTAGGCTGATTTTTTTTAGCTCGCTTTGAGAAAGTGAGTTTCCATTTCTTAAATTGTTTAGATGGTTAGCATTAAAAATGGATATCTTTTTTTGTCTATCTTATGATATCGCCTGATTAAATTCATTGGTGTTTCATTCACATGAAATCATGTTTTAATGAATTCGATTCACTTTCAGATGCGTATATGCGTAGTCTAGCGAATCTGATCCTATCAATTAAATCTGTCTGCTTTTGCTTCGAGCTTAATCTTTGCTCAAAGTATCGTTGATATCTTGATTTGTTGGAGAGCTTAGAAGTACGGTGTGATTCTTGAAATAATAATGCGAAATGGGATATTTTCAATCGTAGATTCAAAAATGTCCATTAATTTTTACCGTGAATTTTGGAATATCAAGAAAAATATCACACGTCTTTTTTTATCGTATATCTTGTAATAAACTGTAATAATGAAAGAAATTTTTCATGAGTGAACTACATAAATTGTATAAACTTCTCGCGAGTGAATGTGTAACGTATGATCCTGACGTACTCTCGACGGAGACCTGAGAGGAGGAAAAGGAGGCCTAGGAGAGGCATCGGGCGTCGGTAGAGTTACTTTAAGGTAAATAATTTATTATTTGCATATTAGTTATTAGTCACGGATGTGTATTAATTTGATTAGTTTATTTGTTTGATTTAAATGAGAAAGATTTAGAGAGGAAATAATGATATTAATATATAAATATATGTTATATAAAATAATAATAATAATAATAACAATTATTTATAAATACTTGTACTTATAAATATGTATAAAGAATAATTTTCTGAAAATTATTATATATTTATTTTATGAAATATTTGTTTATATAGAATTGTATGCATCAAATATTTGGCGCATACAATATTTTTTAAAAATAATTAATTTGGTCGCTATAATTTGGATTTTGTATTACAGATCAACGTGCCGTCAACTCTGCTGCTGCACATCGATCGGTGAGTAATAAACTTTTATTTTATCACAAAAAGGCTAAGTATATAAATAGTATGTCTTAATTTTTCTTTATTGCATATTTTTTATATACTTGGTCTATTTTTATCTTTTTTCATTTTATAATTATAATATTCGTATGACTTTAAATCTTTCGAAAACAAATAAAACCCATTCAAAGTCCATTCAAAGAATTTATTCGAAACGAAAAGATATGTCGTGAGTCTCAACCAGCTCGAGTATTACTAACAGCAGCATACAACCGGATACGATCAATATGCATATTATGAACTCGCAGCACATCTGAGCGGTGCGTAAACAAACAGGGTAGGTTACAGCCGGTGCGTTACGTGTCGATAAACTGAAGATTAACTCACCGAGAAATTGAACGGCACTAAAGGGCGTACGCGAGCCGTTAATAAAAGCGAGTTATGAGCTGAATTCCGCGCTGCCGCGTGTCTCTCGTTTCCGCGAAACGATAAACGAGAGTCGACGTTCTCCCCCGCGCGAATTGTACAAGGGACGTCGTTGTGTTACGCGCGCGCGCGCGCGCGTGTCAGTACGATAATGTCGGAATAAAAGTTCGCGGAGAGAGAGCATCTGGATCATGTGGCTGGTTATAGCTGACAGTGGGCGAAGATAGCTCCATGAGTAGACGAGCAACCGCGACGGGGATGCGACGCGACGCGGGCCGCTCCCTCGATTCTCGTTTCACCAGCATCCCGTGAACCGCAGTTAAAAGCACGAGCTATAAATCAGAGTGGCGAAGGAGACGAGGACGGAGAAACAGATGTAGACCGCAAATGGCTGGACGTATAGTCGCGTATATAAGGGTGAGCGAACGACGTGGGAGTAACGCGACAGTAGGAGGAACGGGGTTTGGGGATGCAAGGAAAATACGTCAAAAGGATGATGCCATAAAACTGGGCCGGGCGACGATGTCGTTTCGCATTTTAGTGCGTGGAATTAATTAAAATGCATATTAAACGAGCCGAGACACGGTGACCCTCGCTCTTGGCGTTTGCTCCTCTGCCAAATTGAAGCAAACTTATTTTTCCCCTTCATCCGCGTTCATCTTCGTCATCTCTTTTAATAACCGACCAACCGTGTCCACGCCGTTCTTTTTTATCGTCTACTTTCGCGGTCTGTGGTTTTCTTGTTTACTTTCGGATCCTAACTTGAATCATAATCCTTGTCCCTTGATATTACCTTGATATTTCTTTAAACCGATTTTTCCTCGATATCCGCAATAATGCGTCACTTACACTTGCGCGTTATAAGTAGATATTCACGTTGTAACGGACATTCATAATATCGTCCATTACATTAGGATCGCTTTAAATAGAAGCGTATTTTGCTGTTTTAATCGAGACTGTGAGACTATTTGAATTTATCATGCCTCGCAATAGACGTCGCGAAAACAAATATTTAAGTCACTAGAAGCTTCGTAAATTTACATTTTATAAAACGATTCTGATGTAAATATTCGCAGCGATAGAAACTCTCATTTAATTAATGTGCGACGACAAAAATTCAATCGGATAAAATAACGGACAAAATATGATGAGTTTATAATTTGAGTTTTTAAGAAAAATATAATCAAATCGAAATTCTCACGCCAAGCACAATATTTTGTAGCGTAATTGCGCGTTTGAAAATTATTCGCAATATGCAATAAGTGCAAAATTGTGTTTTTCCTTCCACATGTCAAAAATTCAAAGAATTCGAATTTTTTTTAAATTTTATTCGAGATTATGAAATCGTTGTTTTTGGCAGTCGCTCCGAGCAATTTCTCGTTGCAAATAGTATTGACAATCTATGCCAAAACTGGGAATTTTCGTTTAACTGTTCTCGTGCGAACAGCTCGTCGAAAGACGATCGCAAACTTCAAAGGTACTCGCGGCAGCAGTCGATTGCATACCTCGAGAAATTCCAGGAGTTCCGCGAAATCTCTCGCCCGTTTGCCTTAATATCAATGAAATTGAATGTCCTTTTGAGATGCGTCCTCAGCTGACAGTAATAAAAGGTAATAAATTGATGAAGGGTCTGGCAATTGGGTACGCTTTAGTGTGCATCGCCACTCGCGCGTTATTTATTGAACAGCACATAATGAAATTGACTTGATTTATTTAGAAAGAAGAAAAAAGAGAGAGAAAGTTTTGTTAAAAAATTAATAAAAAATTTATGCAAAATTTATTTATTAAATATTTAATAAATAAATTTTTTATCACATATTTATTAAAAGAATTTATTTGTGAAAAATAATATTCTGGAAAATGTATTCTTTATATTTAATTTATCTTTAGATAACTCTGTACCGTATAACTTTGAATATATTAACTAAATTCTTAAAAAAATTTAAACGCAGCGTCGCGTCGTCGTGGTGAATACTCTCGCAAACACTCTCTCGTTTAAACTCGTCATATTCCGATTGCTCGATAGTGGACAGAATCTTTCAGTGGATGTCTCGTTTTAGAGATGAGTTGTTCTTTGTTTCGATAAAACGTTATAATTCATCGTTTGTTCTCGTAGCGCGCATGCAGCTAACACGTTCCCATATGGCGGTCGTGAAAGTGCACTCAGCACCACCGATCCTCATGCATAATCATATATTTACAGTGCGGGGATAACCTCCACCTCGTCGTTTCCGCGATTTCGTACCCCTTTTCATTCCTCCCGCATGCCCACCCTCGTTATCCAACCCTCCGCGCTCGCGGACATACCGGCGACGGGCGCATATGCCGCTCTGTCGCTGCTTTAATTAAATATTTGCATATACAGGCGCACATGTACACAAACGCACACAGTCGCGCGCGAAGACGTACAATAACATTATATATACGGGCATATATATATATCTAAGGTCGCGGCTTTCATCGTGCTCGCCCAGATGCAAAAGGGCCTTGAGAGATTAACCGCAAAGTCGCGCATTTCTGCAATGCTCGCGTTCGTGCGCACGTGTATTGCAATTTTGACGAGAGATTCGACGTGTGTATATCTCTGTGTTTATATGTGTATGTGTATGTATATATGTACGCCAGCTTTCAACGCGTGTAATCTTACGTAACAGACATAGAGCATTCTGGAAAAGAAGCAATTGCTGCAATGAAATTAATACCCATATCTCTCACGTTTTACAATGATTTTATACTTCGATATAATCGAATAACTTCTCACTACTCAATATACAATATATTGTATTATACATTTATATACTGACCATTTGTTTATTTCATTGCACGGTAATTATTCCGTTTTATTCCGTTCGTTCAACGGTTTTAATTATTTTATTCAACTTTACTAACTCGACTTGGGCTACAATCTTTATTCATTGTAGCGCAAGATTTATTCCACCGTCGTAATGCAACCTGATGTTACACACACAGCAGGCTGTATCTTTTTATATTGCAAAAAAAAAGCGCATATACATCTCGCACTCGTACGTTATTACTCGCGTGCGTTGGCTGAATTACCGGCGGCTATTATACTTCATCATTCTCGTCCCGTTCTACCGACGATCAGACTCATCGGAAGTCATGGAGGTTTATCCGCTTCCCTTTTTTTCTTTCCTCTCCCGCGTTCTCGTGTACAACAGCAGTATCAATAGCGTGGAAAGCTATCAGCGCGTTATTACTATCGAACATAATCCCTTGGAAATTTACATGAGTATCCAATTTTCGTACATCAGGCTCTTCCTGGTTTATTAGCGGCTTCCGGTGATGTTGTGTGCCCATAATAATCAATGATTCATCGATGCATAGAAAGCTTAAAATTCCTATTTTTAATAATTCTTCGGTTTTTCCGCATCTTTGCAATTGTCTTCCCGCAGGACTTCGCACGTGATTGTCATTTTACAGTTATTTTTACTTGTATTATTTAAGTATCTTATTTTATTTTATACTCTAGTGTTGTAAATTTGTCATGTTTTATCTTTTATCTATGTACAATATAATAAGAGACAGGATTAAAAAGTAAATACTATGGTGACGTGATAAAATACAATTGAGAGTAATGTCTCTTTGAATGAGATTTTTTTCTAAATTGCATACCAATTTTCGGCATACATATGTTTATTCAGAAGTCGCGGAACTTTCATGATAGAGTCATTTCTATTCACTAATACACGGACGTTGAATAAATGGATCGCCACTATGTGGGGCTTACTATCGAATGCGCTCGTAGATGCACATTTATTTGCATTGTCCCCTGTTTCCAGTACTGAAGCATCACAGACGTATTTCACGAGAATCGCATGCACAGCTCATTCACACCGGGTTATCGCCGGCTGCAATTTAATTGAAGCAGTTAGAACGCCTCTCTTCGTTTAAATAATTCGTATATATTTATCACCGATTAAGCCATCGAGATGTTCCGCGTTAGTCCGCGGAGTGACTTACTTTTCAGAATGTAATGTTCAGATCGTACCGTAAATCCTTTAAAATACAAAGACCATTAAATTGCAGCATCGCTCATATTTATGTACATAGTTTATTTATATATATGTATATATAGTTTTTCCAAAGATAAATTTACAACACAGAAATTCATTTCTTTTTACTGATTCTCCTATATATTCTTTTTTACAACAAACTATTATTTTTTCTTAAATAAAATGACTCTTAAAGATTATTTATTTGTAAATCAATAATGAAATGTTTTTAACTCAATCTTGTTTTAGCAATACGTGCACAGTATTCGTTTGCTAGGGATGATTCATTAAAATTTGACATATAATACCTAGCAGTAGCAACATTTCTATCAGTCGCAATTATTACGTGATTTAGTATTTTTGTGTTATCGAGAGACATCAGGAAACATCTGTCCGGCGTAGTTATGTAGACGCGTGCGGGGAAAGCGGTACCAACGCTTTTCATTGAGGCACATTAAACTTCTTGATCGTAATCTTGGGTCGTTGCGCGAAGAGTGACATGCACGCCTTGCGTTTAATTCATGAGAGGCGCGGGATCAAGATCAATCCTACGGCCGGAGATATGTCGCGGTTATATTTTAGCATGCACACGCGTGACAAACTTTTAACGACGTCCAGATTCCTGTATATGCTAATGCGCGGGCAAACGCTCCGGCAAACGTTCAGTATCTCGGTAATTAAAGTACAGAAATTTTTATGTAATTTATGAAATTTACACCTAGATTGCAAACAATTAAAAAGAGATATGTATGCTATGATAAATTTAAAATAGTTTTAAACGAATAAAAGAATTTATATTTATAACATCTTCCGATATTTTTCTGTATGTAAATTTTGAAAGTTGATAAAGTAAAGTATTCTATTAATTTACAAATATAATATAATATACATATAATAAGTTTTTATTGATTGATTTAATTAATCATTTAAGTGATGCAAGATAATATTGACGTGTGTGTGCATTTGTGCATACATGTGTATAGGTGTAAAGCTGATATAATTTAGAATATTAATATTTAATTGGCTTGAGTTTTCATAAAGCATTCATTTGTTTCTCTTTTTTGATAACTATGTAATGTAAAAATAATATTTCGATTGTTAAATATATTTCGTCATTTTATTAAAATTATCTAAATTATATAAAAATAACTTTACAATTGCTATTGAAGTATAAATTCAAAGTTAATACTTGATGGTATAAATGTAAGCACTGAAACTATGACGTTCGAATCTTTATCTACCAAATATGTAAACTGATGAATACGAAACTAAGGTTAAAGAGAACCATGTCAAAACATTTATTTATTGTTTAAAAATAGTTGTTTGACTATATAAGTGAACAAAGTATTTTCAAACATTATTGATTGCGCAATCTCATTAGAGATATTTCATTGGTATTTTCATTGGTGCGTTAAATTTGGAGAATTATTTTTAACACCATATGCGATTTTATGAAGCAATTTGGTACATCATGTAGAATTTTAATTTGATAAAGATTTTAGCCTAAAAATAATAATTTAAAAAACAAAGTTTTACATACTTCTAAATTGCATGAAGATTGCAAATCAATATATTTATAAAATATTTCACGATATTTCTTTTGTTAAAAAAAATATATTCATCTGCAACGTGACCGCAATTCTAGAATATTGTGGAAATACTTGCATGCCAGTAATTCTCTCTCACCTACTATTGCCTACGACCGCGTGCGTCATTATACTAGTCATCATTCATACGCGAGAAAATAAAGATACATCGATGCTATTAGCCTGGCATGTATAAATTGTGTAGTATTATTTTAGTAGCATTCGCAGTTTTATTCGTTATATTTATGTTAAAAACAAGCTGCAAATGTACAGAGAATTATTGTACAGCGTAACTATTTGTCTCTTGTTGTACTGGATAATTACTTTATCATTTATGAATTTGCGCCGGCTAGACAATAAATACCGGTACAATGCATATCATTACGTCGCAAGTGGCGAAAGTTAAAATAAAAAGAGGCATTCACTCTATTTATGGGTCTAATTTCGTGATCGTCACCGCGTAATCGCGATTATCCGAATATTTTTCATTCACTCCGTAAACCGCGAGAATATAATGTATTTGAAATTTATGATATAATAAATCGTAGGGCGAATTCGAGGTTTTCCGTGGACGGGCGCGGTCCGTGAATTATCGACTTTCCGGCTTGACGAAAATTCTAAGAGAATTCGCCTACGTCGTCGCACGGAAAGAGGAAAAGAAGCAAAGAGAGAGGGAGGGAGAAATAGGTGATTCGGGGAGAGATCTCTTTAATCCCGTCGAGAGCGGTGTAAAAAGGGACGAGCGGGAGAGAGGAACTAGGCCGAGATCCACGGGATTCCTCCGGGAACAAGAATCGCTACGGACGTTGCACTTCTGATGCGAAACGCCGCTTATGCATGCGGCATAAACTAAAAGTACGGGTGTCACCGGTGATATACCGTCGGTAGACGGTGGACGAAAGGGCGGTTTATTGTCCATTTGCATTCCATGTACTCGTACCATCTCTCTCGAATTTCAACCCGCTTTTCCGCCATCGCTTTCTATCCCGCTATCGTTCTACCTTTTTCTTTATCTTTCTAACCCGCTATCCAAGCCAACCTTCCTTTTTGACTTTCTCGCATACGCTTGTCCTTTATTTAGCCCGTTCTACGTTGTGTATATATATTTGTTCATCAAGGGAAACATTACACAATTACTTCTTTTTGGGTGGCAAATTTTTCTGTTTCATATATGAACAAATGAAAGAAACATAATGAGGGATGAGACTTTAAAAGCATTTGTCCAAAAAAGCATGAAACTTGATAATTGAACGGAAAAATTTTACAAAATTAAAGATAGAAAACGCACACAAAACTGTCACCATTTAACTCGATAAGTGTTTGCGTGTTTTTATTTTATTTTTCTTTATATCCGTCCATAGCAGTCTATTTATCTGCAGATGATATGTTGTATTATAAATGTATATTGAAGGAGCTAATAAAAATATTTCTAGTTAAAATTTATTCTTTATGAATGAATCGTATAAGATCGCAAAATAAGTAATTATTTTGCGCAGCAAATTGCACATACGAAAATATAGTTTATATGTCTATGAATATACATATATCACCTAACACTCTATGATTAAATCGCACTAATTTGCACTTTTAACAGGCAATTTTAAAATAGGCACTACTGTAATAATGATAATTAACGTTAGGTGCCGATGACGGCGAGTTAATCGTTCGTATATTGCGATTTTATCTCAATTTTATGACCCCAATGGTTAGCTGGAACGCGCCTTCGTGTTTTTCGCGCAGCGGATAAATTTTTATCGTTGCATGCTGACCGTCACTGTTAATTCATGTCCAGCAAGCTTGGTTGAGTTTGAAAATAGAATTCACAGAATTATTCTGTCATGATGAATTACGAGGATGACCGCTTCATAGATAATGATGATCACGCTGGTCGTTGACAGTTGACATTACTGACTTTATCAAGCGCAAGAAAATTGAATTAAATATTTTAGATAGAGTGTCAATTACAAATGTGCAGTTACGAAAGAAATACGAAAGAAATAAAAAAGTAGTTATCGAATATCGGTAGTTAATTTTGTTTAAAAGTTTACAAAATCTTTGGTATATTTTTGGAAAGATAAATAACTTTATATAATTAAATTTATAGCAGAAAGAAATTGTATTGACTTATAATATGGAAATATCTTTTTCACACACACTTACATTTGTTTGTATGAGAATTTCTCTAAATGCAAAATAAAGACGACTCGTCGTGACATTAAAAAACGTTCTATAAGCGATATTCATATAAACGAGGTAGATAAAAGATTAGCGAACGACATTCGCGATGTAGACAAGCTTGTTTCAAATAGTTAGAGGCACTCATAGAGATGAAATCCTAACTAATTATAATTAAGATTGATGCGATTCAAACGCTAAGAGGTCAATTATATAGACGAGAAGCAGTGGAGGAATAATAAATTGATTCTTTTTGGAAATGCGACGTTTGCTATCGTAAACAACAATCACCGGTTTTGTTTCTATTATATGTATTTCAACTCCTATAGTACAACGGCTATTATAATATAATTTTGTCTGAGAAGAAAAATATACTACGTCTGTTTATTTTTCTATCAAAGAGAAAGAAAAGAAAGAGGGTTCAATGATTCAGTTTTATAACTAGAAAACATCTTAATGTGTTATTTGAATTTATATCGATAACAAAGACGTATGGAAAATAGCGAACATTTTACTTCGATTTATGTCACACGCAGATGCAGAGTAAAATATATAAAGTTTAGCATCGTTTTACATTTTTGTCTTTCTGTTAGCATTGATAGCATTGAAAGCGGTTCACGTAGAGAGAAAGCATTTTCTTATTGTTAAACAAATTTATCGTTAAATTGCATTGAAAAATATCAGACAAAGATATCTTTCAGAAAATCTCTTTTAAGCACGCATGTGTTGAGGTTGCATTTATTTCGCCGATACGTGATAGCTCTACGCATTGTTTCTATAGTTCCATCGCCTGTTTGCCAATCATACTCGACGACAAAGACAGGTGTATTATGCCAGAATGGCTTTCATTTTGGAGGTGTTCTCTTCGCGTGAGCCACGACTGTTCTCCCTTTTAAATAAAACATTTCGAGATAGGTCTCTCGTGTCTCTGTCACCCTTATCTACTTGCTATTTTCACTGGAGTACCTCTATTGCGTGTACGAGATGTGGAGTGTTTATTCCCTGCCTTCTTTCTTAAATAAAATATTCGTGATACATTTGAGATTATAAGAATCAAACGATAGCCATTCAGATCGACCCCACGAAACGTTTCTTCAAGCGGAAGCATCTTTTGACATACACGAAGAGGGAGAGATCGTAGATGGCTGTCAATCTTACAAAAAAAGTAACACAAATTCTTTTTTTTTTTCCATCAATCGGGCGAAGGACCAACAAAAGTAACGGAAAAAGCGGGGTCCAGAGGATAGGGCTATTTGGGATAGGACAGTAGGCGGAATAAAGACACGAAAGGTCGAGAAAGAGAGGAAAGGAGAAAGGGGAGGACGGTCGAAACGGCCTCTTGACCCCTTTTGCGAGGGTGGTCGAGTGGAAGTGGGGTCGATAAATCTCGGTAGCGGGGGTAATCCTCGACGAAGGTTCGTCGGCTTGATAATCGCGGATGTTGCTCCTGACGATAAGGGAGGTTCTCGCGTGCGTTCCAAGGTTTAGTGTCGGCGTAATTCAGGATGAGAGCGTGCTGCGTGTCGACGAGGATCGTCGTGGATGTGTTCTGGAAAAATGGGCTTCCATATCCCGGCGTGTCTATGCCAGGTCATAATAGTTGCTGGAAGCTTCGAGTTGAAGTCGTTGGAACCGAGCTTTTTTGCCACTCGTTTCCCGGATGATACTACACGGAGAAAAAAATTTTCTGCTGCAATGGGTTGCATATTATGCTGCCAAATATTCAAAATTTAACGTGTCAATTCTTGTGAGAAAAATTATGAATTGTATCACTGCGGTAAATCATATACTGAATCTTTAATTTTGTCGCAAGCAGAGACTGTGAGCTCAATTAGACATTTAATATTAGTTTATACAAAATGATAGAAAGTGAAATAAATATAATTAAATACAATATAATGTAAATTATTATATTTATGTATTATTATATTGTTGAAAGTATTTATATCATTTTTATATCAGATCTAATATCCCTTAGGCAACCTACAATTGAGATTAAATTCAAAAGATCTTTGATAACTCATAGTAGTTAAACATATCAAACGTTTGAAATCTACAACCTTTGATATTTGTTAAAGCTTTATTCAGTTCACGATAGTGTTACAAACTTTATCTACAAAAGCTGGGCAAACGTAGAAGTAATATACAGGACGCAATTGAGAAACGATTCTCCATGTAGTTTACGACAGGTCTTAATGCACAGTAACATGGTTCCACGAAGATGGCTTCTTAGCTGCATTGTATTGCCCTGGGGAAACTTGACTTAAGGATATGCTTTGTGTTCAGACAGCACGAAACATGAAATCTGTCATATATAGTTTCGAACGACAGAAAACGATGAAGGGAAATCGTAAAGGATTTCTCTAAATGGAATCTTATATCTCTTTGAAAATGATGTATTCTTAAATAGCATTTTTTGGTTACAAGATTAAATCCAATCTCGCACTTAAAATGAATAAATTTTTAAATAATACAAAAAATTTATTACACATATTGGAAATAAAGAAATTGTTCACAAAATTACAACTGAATCTGAAAATACCTAAAATGTCAATATTTCGATGCGAATATATATATATATATTTAAAATCGTTAAAGACCTTTAATTATTTATACAATCAATTATTTAGAAAGCGTGGTGTCTCATCAGTCATAAAGTGCATTTCTTTTCTAATTATGCGAAACATGCGAATAAAGAATCACAAAGACAAACTTGAGGGTCTCTCGTAATGAAGAACTTGGCAGTAAATCTCATTTTTTCTTAATAAGGTAACAAACATCAAAACAAATGGACAAATCGCATATGGCTTTCTGCGCAGAAAGATGTAAATACTATCGTCGAAAGGTTGAGAAATTGATGAAAAGACGGATTTTGCAAAAGCACTTGCCGCTAAGCGGATAGCCCGCTTGTTTCTCTTCTGGCCACCTTGCCATTTTCGTATTTGCCCCGCGAACTGCGGATTAAATTATTACGTATACCGGGCTTTACTGAGAGACATACATTGCAGCCGCTAAGCATCCAATTACAGCGTTGAATGCTACGTGTTATATGCGCGCGCGCGTATGTGTGTATGTGTATTTCTCTGTGTGATCGCATTCGACCACACCTATGTTTGTGAGTACGTATAGTGGCCGTGGACGCTCGCGGATATAGAACGCGGATAGAGTAAATTGGAGGATGGTAATCGGACTCCCGCAGTTTTCCCTAATTCGGAGACTCTCTTTCGTACTATAGTTTTTCCGTCTCTCTCATCCCACCGACCATCCCATCTCGCGTGTAACAGCAAGAAATGCAGAGATTTATAGGCAAATCTGTTATTTTATGGTAAAAGTGATATTTATTGCGTGTACATGTGCGTTACGCGCGTGTTGCAGGAAATAAAAAATTTCACCGAAACTTTTATCCTGAGCGCGTTGAGTTTTAGAGGAAAGAATATATCGGTGTTTTTTTTACATTATCGTATTCCGTTGGTGCGTCATTATACGCTTAAAACATAATAGTTCCGACTTGTGTGTACGCGACTTTTGTTTGGAATATTTAGTTTCGATGTGATATACGGTTTCCCGGAAAAATTATTCATACAATATCGGATTTACGTGTGATCCGATTTATATGTTGTATAAAAGCTTAATTATTAACATTTACAGATATCTGAAATACTAAATTTCTCTCGCTCCACATTGAAGGGAAATATGCTTTACATGTGTTATTACGATTACATCCTATTTAATGCATGAGCGCGATATTACCGGAAAAAGGACGCGGAAATATGCAATTCCTGGTCGACCAAATAAATAGAAAGGCAATATTGTAACTTCTACGAACGCGCGGTGGAGTATACGCGTGTCACTGTATCGCCATTAATTCCGCTCTTTTGTCTGCGAACGATCAGAGAGCGCGGAAAATCCTGCGTAAATCTTCACGGGTGAGACTCGAACGTGATAATTCTTGATAACATCGCCTTCCTACATCGCTCGATACGTGTAACAGGATTTCGATTCAGCGTCACGAGTATTCAGAAAGCCCTATAACGGCTCATAGGTAACTATAACTTAGCTTAAGGTTAATCGGCGTAATATTCAGATTCAATATCTCTGACCGAGATGGTTCAATCTCTGTAATTAATTGCGAAATGTACTTTACAGTTACAAAACGAGCTCTTCGAGATATTATTCACATATTAGTAGTATTTAAAAATATAATTATATATATATATATAAAACATACATATTTAATATATTAAAAATATCCATTATTTCCTATTATTCTATGTATTTTGATTAATAAATGCATATAAAAAAATATACACATATGAACGTATCAAGTTTTTGTAAGATAGACTTAATAGAGTATTACGTATTTATATGTATGTATCACATTTCCATTAGAGAATTAAAAAACGTTACTTTTTATTACGAGTTTGGAATGCGTATTTTGTGTCACATGGGAATTTATTCGTTTTCGAGAGATTATATCTTTGTTAAGAGAAAATAAACAATACACATTTTTCAATTTTTATATATGTACAATATATTAATCTGACCATTATGTGAATAACATACTGAATGTAGATATCTAACTACATGTGAAGATTCCCTTTGGATCAACTTTCTCTGTTACAATGAATATTACTACTTTTATAGTTGAAAATCTTTACTTTATTGCGATTTACGTTTTGTATAAATGCAATGCGATATGCAATTCACATGCAATCGTAATATGGAGATGATTTAAAGTATTCACAGAAATATTTCGCCGTGCTTGTTTAGAAATTGCGCTTTCTAGCGTGAAAGAAGTTTACATACAGTCAGTGCTCGCGTAAAAGTAAAACATGAATACGATAATTTTTGGAAAACGCAAGAAGATAAGCGGTTGTGTTCCGCGCAAAACTGTATCGAGGAAAATTCTCGGAAAATGTTTTGCGAGCGGGTTCTCTTCGTTATCCATATTTCATATGCATTCCTGGCTTATAGAAGTAAAAACAGCACACTTTTTAAAAATATGTTTCCCGCGATTTAAAGTCAGATCACTACACGGGGAAGGTCGGATGTGAACATCCATTTGTGTTTACTTCGAACCGTAAAATTTTTTTCACAACATTCATACACAAAAATATATCGTTTCGCGCAATTTTTAAGGATTCATCTCTGATGAAAAATATCATCTGTTGCGTTAACCTACAATATATCTGTTGAAAAAAGATTCGTTCAAATTTTATGCTTCACAATATCTTGTAAAAATGTTTGGTCGCGTGTTTAAAACGCTTAAAATATTTCTAAAAATAATACGTATATATATATATATATATATATATATATATATATATATATACGTAATATTTTTCTCACCTTTACTTTCTTGTCCTAGACAAGTAATCACAAAGATGATATTTCTTTAATTGAATGCACACGCGCATATGTACACCTACACACACACATACACACACACAAAATGCGGGAAACGAATTGGAACTTTAAACAAACTCGCGGAAGGAATAAAACTCAGCGACTACTCCTCGCGAGCTGACTTCAGAGCTTGCATAATGAATTTCGGAAAAGGAATTCCCTATCGTATTCTTGTTCATTGTTCTACGCTTCTCACGCTCTTTGATTCTGAACAAGGTAGTAGAAGATCGATACCGAATAGTTACATGTATTTTGCCAGCAATCATTCTTTCTGTTGTTACTTTGGCGGAGGATTGCATTCTCTTCTTTAAAAATATACACTCCAAAAAAAGCATCCAGTTTATATATTGTTTTAAAATTCTCATCGTTATATTGTTTTTTTTTAATTTCGCTATTTTTACTTATTACTAGAACGGCGAATAATTTGCGACGCTGACGGTATGACATCGTGCCGTGAATAAGAAATTAATGTTCTTTTTCTGTCGGCACATCGCCTTTCGCGAATTAATCCGATTGTTAATAAATGAGCGAGCCATCCAACTTTACAGTTACAAGCGTAAACTTCATCAGGAGATTCCGATTACTCCTCGTGGTAATTGCTGCCTGACACTTCTTTACTTCATTTCCCTTCTCCACTCAACTTCCGTGGTGTTACTCTCTTCTTTTTTCCGGTTTTCCGTTTTAATTCCCGTTCCTTCTTCTCACGTTCGTCCTACTACTTTCTTCAGTTGCTCTTTCACTCGCTCTTTTTGCATTCGTGTTATCTCACTCGGAAAATAGAAGTCGCTTTTATTATGACATAAAAATAGTATGGGCAAGAGCAGCCCGAAACTTAGTGAGTCAAATTATGTACAGAGAGTTTATTAATTAATTTAAATAATCTTGAAATTATTGTTGAAGTAGAGAAAGAAAGAAAAAGAGATGCATTATTTTATAATATTTAATCAAAGCACACTTTTATCTCGATACATTACGCTAATTTAATAAATTATGCATGCAGCTTTTCAATCCTTTATTTATAGTCGTTGGAAACTGTCAAAAGCGTTACGCTGGAGGCGATCGAGATAATTAAATCGTAATATGCCATGTTGCTATGCATAATATAATGAATTTGCTGATTGAGTATCAAATATGTAAACTAATAATAATACGTATTGGTATAGATATTGTTGGTTACGCAACTTTTTGTTTGCTATAATAAATTTTTCGATTAGTTTAATTTTGTATTAATTTGTATTTTTCGATTAATTTAATTGTGCATGCTGTTTGCTTTTTGCTGCTGTATTTATTACGTATCTGTTATGGCTGTTTTTATACTGTATATGATCTCATATATTTACATATGTTTGTGAATATCTCATTAAGAAATTATCATCTTTTTATACTGTATGTGATATCATATATTTACATTATTGTGAATATTTCATTAAGAGATTATCAACTCCAAATTTGAGCGACAAAATCTTCCATCTGATAGCGTTACACTTTCATGAAGGGTTAGTCATAAGGATTGACCGCCGACCGCTTTTTTTATTCCTCTACATATTACATGTATAATACATTTCGTGACAAAATACATATACAGGGTAACTTTCATCTTTGTCAGTTTTACGAATAAATCATAGGTTTATCTGATAAAAGCTCACGATTATGTCTAACTGGCGTTGATTACGTTTTCAATTTTTTAAAATTTTATATAAAATTTTATAATCAATTCTATATGATATTTAAAGGTTACGTGTATATAACGCAATTATATTTTCGGATAGTTACTTTGACCAGGCTTATATACATATTTGTATGAAACATTAAATCGGAATAAAAGCATTTAGAGAACGATAATGATACAATAGATAGATATGGATTATATTTGAAAGAATAATTGTTTTATTATGGTTTAATTGTTAATTATAGCTGCAAGTTGATTGCAATTTTGCGAAAAATATTCTTATCTACTACGGCTAGAGATTCATGTTATCTGTATACTTTTGATTCTTATTTTTTTGCAGTATAACAATTGCGATCGCGTGCGATGCAGTGCGTGGGTATTAAATTATTTTTAAAATCTCGACGGCAATCTCAGGTTGCGAGAAATATTCTAATGTTCTCAAGTAGTAGCATTCCGTTGTTGGAAGATACGAGAGAAGGTGCATGAGGGAAATACGATAGAGTATTGTACGGTACGAAATAAGGGACATTTAACGAACGATAAACACACTTTGTATCACGCGCCGTGATTTACTGGTTAGATAAAAACTGTGACAACATTAAAAAAACTGACGTAGTTAAAATGTCAGTTTTACTTTGATATGATCTATTATATTTATAAAACAGTGAAACCCCCAAGACATATTTACTTACGTTCTGACGACAATGTTATTCATTGATTAATAATGTCATTATCAGAGCTTTCAACGAAATTGATAGATAGATCAAAATTTATGTGACTATTGAGTTTTCCGCGCTATTTCGTAGAAATAACCTTTGTCCGATAATAATGGACACCCCCTTGTCGTTCATAGGGTTTTGATTGCACCCTAAATTCAGAGTTGGCTTTTTCCTCGCTAGTGACAGATAAACGTGTTAGGACATCTCGATAACTGCGATGTCCGAATCCTCCACGTCGGGCGAGACTGGGTTTCACTTTTTTTTCCTATTGCGACAATTTGATTGAAACGCTGACGCGATGTTTACGACGCCGTGTGATATGTTGGGGGCATTTTGATCCTATCGGGGATTTGAAAAATGAAATAAAACCCTTCTCTCTCTCTCTTTCTTTCTCTCTCGCTCTCTCTCTCTCTCTCTCTCTCTCTCTCTCTCTCTCTCTCTCTTTTTCTCTTTCTCTCTCTTTCTGGATGTATCACCATATCGGACAGTTTCCACTAACCGATTTAGATATTACTTTTGTCCAAAATTTATGTGCTTTATACGTATATATTTGCCACTACGATATATCGCGTATCTCGTCATCGTACGAGTGGTCAAACTAAAGTCACAACAGTTCTCTGAAAACGCGTGATTTATCGATACGTCATTGCAATAGTTCTTAATTTAACGTTTCTCCTTTTAAACTTTGAAAATTTTTATTAGAAAATAAAAGGAAAGATTACATTATAAAATAAAATAATATTTTTAAATTATTTATATACATTGCGATTTATCACATTACAGGATTAATCGTTTTAGATGACTGCTCG
The DNA here is from genome assembly GCF_047496725.1 of Anoplolepis gracilipes. Classification (NCBI taxonomy): domain Eukaryota; kingdom Metazoa; phylum Arthropoda; class Insecta; order Hymenoptera; family Formicidae; genus Anoplolepis; species Anoplolepis gracilipes. The sequence continues at coordinate 12,557,481 of NC_132973.1, forward strand.
TTTGATGACTGACGATACATCTTCTTGTTTGACGCTTCGTGTCTCTGGTGTAGCTTTATTTCTCTTACCTTTATTTCGTCACCTCTTTCTTCTTAAGACGACAGTTGGACTGAAACTAAAACTAACTGTAACCTCCGTAATTGCGTAACTGCATTGCAGCGTGCCACTTGTATAAATTAACTCGAATCTCAAGAAGTAAGTGCTTGGGGAGAGCAAAGCGCTAGTTGACTTGCTAATGCTATTTACTACCCCGTGCACAGTGACGTAACAACATTGTGTTCCTGAAAACTGTTCTTCTAAAAGTGAGATGCGAGCGATTTCTAACTTTGATATTCGTCACATTGCCGTCGCATTATCCGCGATTTTTTTTCATTTACACCTGTCAATGCGACATGACAAGCTTATCTATTTTGGGAAGAATTAATGCGTCGTTAGTTTATTCTGAGAGAGGAGACCTCTTTCTAATGAGTTTGCAGAAATAAGCACGCCGCGTGTTGCTACAAATTCATAGATAACATCTCCTGCCTCTTTACCTTCCTGCCCTTTGTACCTTAGCTTTTATCCGCGGCTGAATCTCTCGACGTGAGGCACGTGCGTGATAATCGTCATTATTTGTCACGATTCGATTTTATTGCAATGCAGAGAACCGTTATTAAAATTTATACCAGCGGCAGTTGCGTCCTCGTGGCAATAATGTTGGAGCGATAAAATTTTTCCGAACGCATTTTTGGCAAAGTACACTTCCGTACTTTGTCTCGACACTTGGCCTTTACAGAGGATCCAACTCCAACATTGCTCGCTCAACGAACTCGAAAGTTCGTATCGCTTTCTAGTCTCTCTTTATGCCTCGTCACGCGAAAGTTTGTTGCATTTTCGCGGGACTTTTTCACTTCTTCGTCTCATTCTTTCTCTCGAGAGCTTCTTTCCTTTTCCTTTTTTTTTTTTTACGCGGATTTCCGTCTCTACGCGAAGGAGGCGGAACGCACCCTGGTTGCTCGCCCACCCTGGAGTTACCATTCGACGGGAAAGGTCGACACTCGTCGCGCATTTCCTCGCATTTAAATGAGCCGGGATATAAATATGCAACGACGCCGCTCGAAGATTTTATGTGGATTGCACCGACGTCACGGCTCTTTTCGACCCAATTTTCAAGATTGATTCGAAATAAGACACCTAACAGGATAGTGCGTTATTTGATTATTTACCAACTGATTATGCATTTTATGAAGCATAATATAATGAGTGAAAAAAATTATAGTTAATAATAAATTGAATATTATATTATGTTTCTTGTAGTTATCAATGGAAACTATAAAACATACAATAAAATAGGCGACGGTGAATGTTCGGTAACAATTCAGTAACTTTAGAAACGTAGTTTAAAAGTAATAAATAACTAATAAGCGTTATACTTTGTGCAATCTACAATCACGTTTCTTTCTCTTTATAATATTTGTTTACATAACCGCTGCAATAGAAATTTTATTTGACTTGGTATTGTAACGTAAGAAACTTAATTTCACAATATTAGAAATAAACATTTTATTTTCCCGCAAATAATGTAGTTATTCAAATATATCAACTGTTTTATAAAATTTTTTTCAATATTACAAAATTAGGTGATAGGATAATTCAATTGTCTCAATAAAAGATGATTTTATAAAATTTCAGATTACATAATAGATAAATACTTTTATTCTGCTTTAAATTAATTTATAGCTACTCTAACATATTTGATCTTATGCTTCGACTGCATTATAATCAAGCGATATTATAAATTATTTAATTCAATGAATACAAATTAGTTTAATGTAGCTTCTTCAATAGCTTATGGTTTATTGAAGCGAATATATGTATTAGACTTTCCACGCTAATTAAATTTGTAATTAAATGTATAATTTATACATTTATCGAATACAACGTATGATTCATAGTAACAGTTGAACAAATGATGCAAATAATGTAAATCAAGAATCCTTATATTGTAATTTCAAGATACTCATTTAAACAGTATTTAAATAGTATTTAAACAGTACTCCATTAGTAATACGCTTTCTCGAATCAGGCATACATTCAAAGTAACCGCAACGTCGATCTGCAATTGCAACGTGATGTAAATCAATTCGAATAAAATCAGTGCGCGTTAAACGCGGCCAGCTATACCACGTGCTTTGATCTTTTAGTGGAAATAGAAGATATAGAATAATAGTCGGTACTGGTGCGAACGCCTTTACGGTGAAACAATTACGTAGGACTGCGTATACCACAGTCAGCTGTTTATTACCACCCCTTATATGTGTCGTACAAAGATCTGCGATCGATTTCAATTTCAAGGATGATCACCAGTCCGGTCACGTAATTTGCCAAAAAGTAGGACAGAAACCCTAATCCGCTTCTGTTCTCATCGGTAAGAAAATATATCGATCGATGAACCGATTAACGGAATTGTAAGTTACGTGACTCGTTTACTCGAACCGTATCCCGTCAAAAGTTGTATGCAGGACACGTAATGTTAAAGATGAATCGACGTCGAGTCCATGTTAATAAATCTATGTTAATAAAAAAAACTAATTTAATTATTTAATCAAAAAATTAAGAAAGAGGCATCGTCAAATAATTGTGTATCATGTATGCTCTAGGGATCTGTCAATTATTTAAAATTCAAATTCTTTTCAACAGCTACATATTTGCTTGAAGAATTTTGTACAATTTTGTTAGCTCTATTGCAAATTGTTAAATACCGAGAGATCATCATTCGCGCTCGAAGAGGACGAAAAGGGAAGGGGAGGATATGAAGTATTTGGAATTTGGTCAAAACTTTGTGCACTTGGACGTTACCGGCAAAATTCATCCCCGCCTCATTTACTACCTCGTCACGGGCGCGACGTAGCACTTGACAAAATGTAAATCCGAGCAGGCGGCGACGCGACGGCTTGCTTAAATGTATACAGGAACTCCGCATATACATGCTCTACATATACATGGCGGATTACGGCCACGAAACGACGTTTGCCTCGTCCGTCCGTTGTTACCACAGATTGCTACGATGCGAATGACAGTGCTTAACTTTTCGTTCGCGCGGAAACTTCAATCTAAACTTTCCTTAACAACGTCGTACCGGCGCGGCGACGGGCGACGGTCTTTGGTCTCTCTGGGTTCTTTTGCCCCTAAATCCCACAATACAGACTCTCTTCTCTCACCCGTATCCCTCGGCTCGTATGACATTTTTGTCGCTTGGGATTCTCCGGCGTTAGTCTTCCCGCGACGATTCATCCCGCGTTACCGGGTAGTTTACCGCCACTTCCGGAGACGCACGCAAGTGGCGGGAGAAAAAGGGATCGTAGACCGCTCGAGTGCCGGTATTACATTCAGGATGAGTTCTGGACAACGACAGCGTCAAGATGGATCGTAAAAAATGATCGCCCGCGCTCGTAAAAGCGGAATCTCGTGCTCCGAGGAAAAGCTCCGTTCAAATCGAGACTCGTGCTGTGAATTCTATCTTTAAATGATATTTTGAATTTGTTAAACTAACTGTACAAGGTTGTTTATCGAGAAGAAATGTATGTACCATATTTAGATAAATGAACGCAATCATATTTCTCAATGCAAGCTAAATGCAAGCTATTGCGACAATGCGGAAAAAACACACTGTTATATTAAAATTTATTATGTACATTTTTACGAAAGCATAGATGTGTATAGTTATATATGTTTAAATTTTAAAATAGCATATTTTTTTAAAATAATAACAATTTATATTATTGTCGAAAAAAGAGAGGTTCCGATAACTCAAAAATCGTAAATTCTGAGAATACGATTAGAATCTTAAATTAATTTTCGTAAATGAACGGATGTTTAAAATATTTTTAAATACAAAAAGAAAGTTTAAATCGAGTTTTTTTGATTTTTTAAATTTCCTAACAACTAATATAATAAAGTATTAAATTAAATTCATCTTAAACGCGTCAATCAAATCACGTCTGAATATTTAAATAAATAATATTTGATTATACGTATGAGATACATAATTTATAGTATTACCCGAGTTGCGCTTGAGATGCAAATTGATGGGTATTGATACGCTTAAGTGTTTAATGTGCAATAAGAAGCGATTCTTTCCTCGAGAAAGGAATTGTTGACAGCGCAATAACTTGTGATCGATATGATCGTGCGACAAGGTTGCATTTCGCCGATTGACCGTCATCGTGTTGGTTGTGAAGGCGGATATCACGGCTCTAAATCCAGGCCGCGGGGTTATGCCCCTTAAATCCGAGTCAGGCCGACTGCCAAGAATACTTCGAGAAATTTACTGCTCCAAGTAGCAAGGGAGCAATAACGTTCTATAGGATCGGAGTTACGTTTCTCGATATTTCTTTACACTGAAATCTGTTTGTGCTTGAAATACTTGGATAACGCAGATTTAATGTTATTGATAAGATCCAGTGGGATTTAATGAACTAACTGCGTTATCAGTATCTATTATTAAATGTATATATTTAATGTCCCTGTAGATGGAATCTATATACATATACATATGTGTATTGATATAAATAAAAGCTCTTATTCAACTTTGTTGTTGCTTATCCGTAAGTCAAGTTTCTTTTAGAAAAAATAATGTAGTCACTTACTGTAAAATTCAAGAAAGAAAGGTATAGGATTAAGAGATTATAAATTGTGAATATATTAATGTGAAATATGATAATGATAGTAACTAGAAAATTTTCTGTAATGGATTTGCTTAATTCGAAGAACATTCAAACATTTATAGTAGTACATTTAGCAATTACATCCACATGTCATTTTGCTGTGCGATTAATGCATAATTATTTATGTCGCAACTCGAAATCTGATGATTAGGTTCGTGAATGATTGCGATATACCAAGATAAGACAGGCAATAAATAAACTACGCGGTTTCAAATTATTGCACTTAGGTCACAATTCAATTAGCGCATTGTAACATATCGTCACACGATTGAAATATTCGATTACTTGAATATTAATCTTGATAATATGAGGCGAGACTGAACTAAGACTAATAATAATGTGCGAAATGTTCTTAATAAATAACTTTCTTTTATTCTTTTATTTGCACATTCTTTAACTAATATTTAGATTTCTATTATTTTATAATCAATGAAACTTCTGAGACCTTAATATTCTTTGAACAATAAATAAATAAAATTTAAAAATTTTCATCAATTAATTATAAAGAATGCAAATCGATATTAAAATTTTATTTTACGAGAATTTAGTTTTTTTTTAAATTTAAGAATTAATTATATAAAAATTATCAAAATTTTGTAAACGTTAAAAAATTATGAGAAAATGTGTTGTCTATTTAAATTTTTGTATGAAGCTAATTTTTATTAAATCTAATTTTTTATAATTCATTTAAATTAAGAAAAAAATCGTAATAAAGAAATGTAGATTTTAAATTGGACAAAACATTTGTATATGAAAAAGTAAAAAATATCTAAAATAATCTATAATTTACAATGTTACTCTCACGTAAATTTGCTAATATTCTTTCTATGTCTCTCACCTCGTTTGTCGGTGTAAGAGATTAAATCTTGCATCTTAGCTTAGTGCAAAGCTGACACAGAATTGCGCTCGTGCTCGTTAGTGTACCTTAATACAAAGCCAATGTTTCGCTACGTTAGATTTCAAATGTAATTTTGTCGCATTCGTCGAGTGTATGTCATTAGCTTGAGGAATAGTGTCAGCGGTGACAAAGCTAAGTATGCGACGACAGAAAATTACCGTGTTTTCAAAGCAATCCCGTCGCGTGATGATGCTTGTTCCATTTTCGAAAATTAGTTGATAGCAATTATATATTTAATATTCTCATCTTTTTACGCACTGCTGTTTCGCGTTATACATATTAAACATGTATAAAAATATATATTTTTAAAATATTGTATAATCTGATTTTGATGCATAATGTAAGAATGTTTAACTGGCATTAACAATAAAATTGAAACACAAGTATCGCCGACAAAAGAGCTATCGAGAATTCATATTTATAACCGTTTTCTCTGGATCGATGAAAGTGCGAGGCCTAAAATAATGTCATGCACCATGTGGATATAATGGGCGGTTGATACCGTAAGTGCAGTTCTTGTTTAGCGATGTCACGGCCATAGCAGAAACTCGTCTATTATTATATAAATATACTATGACACAAATATAGCATGCAAATTGTATATTAATTACATTATAAAATAAATATTCAAAATTATTTTATTATTTATACTTTTTTCTAAAACATAAGTTTTCTTAAAACTTTATAATCTATATATATATAATTATAACTATATATATATAATATAAATAAAAATATATTATAATCTATATATTTTCTATATAAATCTATAACTTTTTTTATTTAATATATAAATGTGTTAAGTTAAATTCAACTTGAAACAAAACTCAAGTTCCTCAAAGTTACATTTTTACTAATTGCGTATTACTTACTTTTAGCTGTCAGATCAGTGTTTTACAATATCGCCATTTTTTCTACAATCATCAATGTTCAAAATTAATATAAATTCGAGGAGTATATGAGCTCTTCGATATATTTAGCATTTTATTTTAATTTTAGTTATTTTATTTTCACATTGGAAATTTCTTACACGCACATCTGAAATGTCTCTGAAAGAACTTGTCGCATTTCGATACTACTAAAAGAAACAATATTTATTCTTATGCGATGAGAAATCTTTATTTTTGGCGCAAAAATGCAGAATCGAATATTAGAGTCATCGATCCATAGTCCATTTTCCGAGATCGGTTAAATTTAATTTTTCTTAAGCAATCAGCGCGGCATCTTTTTAATATGCTCCTTTAAAAGTATATCAGAAGATGTTCTTTTAGTGAAACAATTTTTCCCAATTTCGATACAATGCATCAAATTTTTAAGCTTTTGTGTAAAGATTTTTTATTCTACTTTTGATCTCTCTTTTCCTTTTATTTTTATTAACAGTCAATCTAATAAATTAATATTTTGAAATATATGATAGACAAAGAGGCAAGAAAGAGAAGACATTCAATATTAAAAAATTATAATTTCTTAAACATACGAAATATACATATTTATTAATGTTTCAAAGCGAAATATATTTCTGGAATTCTTTCTAGACTGAAGAAAGCCAATAGTGCACTTAATGTAATTCTCTAGTAAACTCCTAGGATTTGCATATTTTTGCTGTACGTAGTTAGATTTCTACTTTAAACTTATTGTTAGTCGATGAAATCTTTGGCAGGAAAATGAAGTCGACTGGATAGTCGTGGAATCGTTTCGCCGGATTATCGTGCCGGACTTACTGCCGGAAATGATTTCCACGGCTAATTGAGCGTGCTCGATTGCCTGGCGACTCGATTACTTTTCAAACTTGTCGCGGCGCGACACGTTTTTCTCTCGCGAGAATGGTAGACAATTTACCGCCGACGTTTTCTATATTGAACATTTTCGCAAATCTCGGCATTCTCTCTTTACGATATCAAATAGACACAATGGACACTTTGCAGACATCAAACCCAAAGGCATTGGATTATAAAAATGAGTCCAATTATATTTTCTGTCTGTGAAATAAACGACACGATCTTTGGCGAATAAAATTTAATTGTTCGGAGAAAATTGACGTTTTGCAAAAGAGAATGTATTTCCTAAAAAATAAGAAAAACACATGAAACTGATATTTTCCCAGCGACATACTTCTTCGCACATGTCGATATTGTGATTCAATCAAAGCATTAGTCGACTGAATATCACGAGATACGATCATTGACCGTTCCATCTGCATGTATTGCGATATCATTCGATTATGATGCTTGGTTGAATCGTAATTATGTCTATGCAATTCGCAGTTGAAATGGGTGACAGTCTGACTGGTAGATAGCTACGACAGCGTTAGGAACGGAGTATGTCGTCTTAACAGCCCTGGAGACACGGATGGCACATAGAATAATAGGTTACTCCTGGCAACCTGGGTTAGTCTCTGTTAGCAAGACCGAGAATGCACAATGTATGCAAACACTGTAGTTCGCGTCCCCGTATTCTCTCTCTTCCTCTCCCTCCTCCTCTCCCCCCCCCCCCCCGAAATACTCGAATTACTGTTCTTCGTCCAATAGGATGCTCGCCCGGCTGTCAGGATGCTTTTGCAGCTCTCTTCGAAGCTAATGGAGAGGCGCGACGATCTGTTTTCCTTAAAGCACTTCAACCATCTCGCACCGCGTTTATCTCGAGGAAATGGTGCGATATGTCTCGCTCGCGTAGCAATTTTCTTTTTGTGAAATATATCGCTATTCCCCTCTAGATTCCACGATGTCGACGCATCTGGGCATACCCTGAGTGACTGACATTAAACGCTTGCATTTTTTTCCGTTATTAAGTGCATCCATTTTCTATAATTATTTGCGTCTACTGGTACATTAAAAAAGTGTGTCTACTTACCTGAGAAATAAAAATGTAAATAAATAGTATCTCACACGATTTTTACGATCATATACTTTCAGCAAGTAATATCAAGTAGATGAGATAAATATTTGTTGATAAAAAAAGCCCAACTTTTTGATAACACGACAAAATTGATTGAAGCACTTTTGATTGAAACATAAATCGAGGTATGCATCGGGCAATATAATTTCGCATTAGATATATATATATATTGCGTATTCTCGCACTATGTACGTTGAATATAAATAAATTTCTTTAACGTTTGAAATGAATAATATGAGAGGCATATCATGAAAGTGTAATAAAAATACACATATTGCGTGAATAAATTCGTCTGACGTATCGTATACGAATTTTGCCTCTTCTTTTTTGCTGTATATTCTTATGGAAAAGAATAATGAAAGGTCAAATAAAAAGACAAATGAGAGAGCTCATTTGTGTAAAACAGATGAAACGTTCTCTTTATTCGTATTCGTATGCCATCGAGTATTTATCTTACGCGATCGGACATTTCTCAGCTTAACGTGTAACAGATTGAAATTCGGACATTAGTGACTATAACTCTAGGGCCAGGCTCGTGTCTATTTACAATAGATCTTTGTACAAAAACTAATTTCATATAAACAGTAAAATCCACGTCCGTGTACCGCGTCAGTGATCGGGAACGAAGACGTCGCTCCTTAAGAGAGGATTTTCTCGAGTTTCGGCGAAGTCTTTCGAACAAATATGTATTTCTTTGGGTCGTTATAAAAATTTTGCGTAAGAAAACATGAGCATTGATGAGCTTCGAATACGATCACATTAATATTGTTAGTATTTTGAGAGTAAGGCTGGAGAGAATAAGCTTTTGATCGTGGATGATATTCTTCTTATAACCGTATTATCTTATAAAACTGTCAGAGTAACCTGAAAGCAGCTTATAGATTGTAAAAGTTCCAAAAGAATTAGTACGTGAAGTACATATAAAAAGATAATGTTTTGTGCGCGACTTGGAAACCGGAAGTATGAATAAAATATAAAGCGCCGTTGAAATTTTCTCTCAGCTCACTTTGACCCAGCCTCATCTCTGGCTTCCTTCTTGTTATTGACGTTAACTACTTAGGGGTTAGACTCTTTGTACGTTATGATATACCGTTTATATCTCTCAGTATATGGCTCAGTAAAGAAATAATTCTGGACATGTATGGTTACTCCCTCTATCTCGCTAATGTCATTTATCTCGTTTTTCCAGTAAAATTATGAAAACGTAGATATGTCGTTTGCGAGACGGCATCGATGTAACGTAATCTCGAGAGGAGATCGCGTACCCGGTCAATACGATCCAGAACGACTGCCCGTCAGCTTCTCTCTACTGTTTTGTTTGGTAAACGTTAAGTGTATTTCGCAGAGTAGTTTGTAACTCGCGTACCAACTACGGAAAGATAGACTTCGCGTCTCGTGAATCCACATAAGTGGATCTCTATAATGCTGCTCTCTCCGCCCGTATTCGTTACGTTTACATTTACGCGTGTAAATATAATCGTCGGCGGCGTATTAGAAGCTCACGAGGTCGATCCCGTAAAGGGAAATTCCTCCGAACTTATATACAGCTTTCTTGTATTCGATTCGAGCGTGTCACCACTTCCGGTTGATGGAATTTGCCTTGCGCGGAAACCGACGATGAAACGGGCCTCTGCGGCATCGAAAGCCCTTTGCTCGTCCTCTGAAGGCTATAATATACCTGAAAGCAAGAATCACGTCCGATATTTATCAGACTATTGTATTGATTAACGATATAACATGTGCACAATACGCAATTTTTATTTGAACGTATAAAAATTATGCAATATTGATGCAGATATTAATATATATTTATGAATACATTTTCAAGTTTTGAACTAAGTTTACATATGTCATATAAGAGGAAAAAAAAACTTCAAATAATTCAGTGAATTCGCGCGACAGGAAATAATAGGGTATCTACTTTTTCTCATTTTATGCGCATATACTTATTTATGCGCAATGGAGGAAACAACATATGTCACATATGTTGGCAATTTCCTGAATGAAGAAAGCAGCTTAAGAGCCAAATACTAAGCATTTTTGTGATATATTATATGTATACACTTCCTGTTTTGTCATTTCAGTTATATATTTTTACATGTGTATTTTACATTTATAAATTTATAATTATCTGATAAGAATTTTAAGAAAAATATTAATTAGCAATATTGTGTGATTTTTTAATTTAATTTTGATGTAATTTAATGCTTCAATGAGAAAGTTGTCGATTAATTTTCCTTTCTCGTATTTGTCTAACACGTTGTAATTATTCAGTCACCTAAATAGAAAGCGATCGCTTACGAAGAAGAGCGGAAGTCGAATGCAAGATGAGTTACGTACATCAGGGCTGGCCTCGTCGAATTATCGAGAAAACTTCGACGTAATTAAACTTACGAAAGCGCAGATAACTCAAGGCTCTGCTAAACCGGAAAAGTTAAAGTGGGAGACTGCTGCATATTGAAGCAACCGATTCCTTCTCGCGACTAACTTCCCATCACTCCGCTTCAAGCTTCTAATATTTAAAACGATCTCTCTAATTTAGCTTTGCGAAAATACCATGCAGACGAGGAAATATTTCGATGGGAAGATTAGGTCGAATCAAGCATTACAAAATCGTAGCGTTTATTCGATATGTTTGAGCACGAAGGCCACCTATTTTTAACTTCTTATTTTTAATTTCGCTTAAAATCGCTTGCTTATTTTCCGAACAAGAACGAGAATTAACTTAATTTATAACTTTATAGAAATATTAAATAATAAATGCTATTATATGCAAAGTTTTCATCACAAATAATGATTGTACAGTTACTTTTGTAAACTCAACACATAGTTGCATTTTACTTAGAAAAATCACAGCTTACTAATTTCTTCTTTGACAAAGAAATCAATTTTCATACGAGGAATCAGTAACAGACTGCAATATCAAACATAGTCACTTACGTTGTTACGCTGATTGTAGGCGTCCATGGCCATCTGTTTGAAATCAGCCATCGTGGGCGGATGATTATAAGTGCTTTGCTGAGGCACATGATTTTGCGGATAATTTAGGGTGGGCGTTGGCAGACAGTCAGTCAATATCGGATCCGGAGGCAGATCCAGACCGTGCTGAACGATCGGCCTTTTCTCCGGTGAGGCGTTCTCATCGGTGGCGCGATCTTTCTTTCTTCGTTGTGGTGGTGTCTTGTAGACGGGGGTGTACGTTAAGGGTCTTCTTTCTGGGGACAGATTTACAGAAGCCATGCAGAAACGAGCGACTAAGCTGCTTAGTCGATTAAATCAAGAAGGGGGCGGTTTTTTCTATAAATACTACCTCTTGTAAATACAACCTTGATTCGTGTCATATATTTTTTATCCCACCGAGAAAGCCGAGGATTTGCACTACTCTATCGATGAAATTTTCATTACGAAACGCGAATTCTACGAGAAATATCTCGATTTTTAAGCATCTCAATCCAACCTCGTTTTCTCGACATTATCATTATTCGCAAAGCTCGCCCGCCGACGCAGTTCGCGTATTAATATTGCAAATGGAAATGTATTTTCATGGAAAAAGTAACATCGCGCTGAAATGAATTTAAATGAGAAGTTTGTTTCACAGACTTGCTTGCTATATAAGTACAAAAACTAACATTACGTGCTTGTTATCGTACTCTTGGAAAATGATGTCAGAGTTTTATTATGTTCACACGGATTTAAAATATGTACTTATGTATAATGTATTTTTTCAATCGTACACACTTTTCCCTATCTCGTTTGAAAATATCTTGCACAGAACTTAATTTGTAGTTACCGCAATTTTAATTATAGAAAAAGCCCCATTGGATTATTATTATTCGCTGTTACAATTTTATATATGCACTCTAAAACGAAGTAGTAATTTATTAAAAATATTAAATATTGATATCATATTTTTATTATTATTAGAAATCCTGTCAATAATTTAATCATATTATATTTATAAATATATGAGAATTCAAAGAACATGTAATTCTAGATGTAAAGATATTAATGTTGTAATATGAACGTATTGAAAATCGGCAAAGTTTAAACGTATATATACATTTTCAAACTTCAAGGTAACAATAGACTTAAGCTTAATTTAATATTACACACACTTTCGTTATCGCTCAATTTCCTGTATCATTCATCAGTCTTTACCGAAGTCTACACGAAAGTCGTCAATATTTTATGATGTAACTTGTTATGTAACGGCTTTGCGGTTCTCTTGAAAGGAATATGATTAAGAAATTTGTTATATATCTGTAAGTAAACTAATAGAAGATATACTTTTGAGTCCGATAATAATTTCCGTAGTATAATTGAACCATTACGTATGCATTATTTTTATAAACCATAAATTTTGTAAAAAAGATTGAAAAGTGAGATAAGAGAGAAAGAACATTATATAGAAATAACTTTAATTTTGGAAAAACGAATTGGTCGAATACATATAAATGTCTGATTGAATTATTTCACAAGTATATATTTTGTAACGTATTATTGTATATTTTTTATTTAAAATTTATTTTCCATGTATCATATAAATTTTGAATAAAAGATAATACAATAATATTTCATAATAAACGTTTGTAAAATAATTTCATGATATTTTTTTTATGTATTCAACCATTTCGTATTTCTCAAAAATTAAAATTATTTTTATAGTGTACTTTCTCTCTTTCTCTTTTATCTCGTAGCTTTTCAATCTTTTTTTATAGAATTCAAGGTTTATATTAAATAATGCGACGACCTAATTAATTGTTGACATAAAAAAGGAATAATCAATACACACAAGCAAATTCTTTTCTAACGATTGGCTTATCGGTGGACTCACCATACTCGTTCGGTATGATGTCCGGATCGATGTCATCGACCGCCTGCTTGGTCTGAGGGTGCACTGGGGTGGTTGCACCTGCATTAGGCGGCTCGCATACGATGGGAGCGTGCTTTGGACTTCCGGGTCGGCCGGTGGAGTGTTTCCGGTAGAGCGCCGCCAGGATTCCAGCAACGGCCAGGGCCAAAAGGGTCGCCATGGCTGCCAAGCCCAGCAACAACGGATTCAGCATCGATGCGTCGGTGTTACCTGCCGCGGCAGTCGATGCAAAATGCTCGATCAACTGGAACTTCTATCGATCTTCCTTTCTCCCTTTCACTCCCTTCGCTCCTCGCGATATAACAACTCGAGACTCCCCCCTTTCCCTCTTTTTTTTTCGCGAATCCTACATTCTGTCCAACATGGAATAGAACTTGGCAACTCGTAAAGTAGGAAGCGTTATAAGTAACTTTTCTTTCATCACTCGTTTTCTCGCGTATTGAATGAGGGGGAAGGAAGAGGAACGACGGTTCGAATTAAGGGTTGGTTTTCCGTACTTTCCAATTACTTCCGGATTGTGTTGCGCTGCTCGTTAGGTTGCTGCAAATTTGTGAATAGAAAAAACCGAGGATTGTAATAATTAATGTTTTGTTACGTTCCGGCATATTCGGAAATGATTTTTCCAGGCATACTACTGTGGCCTTTCTCTTTGTCTCGATAAACGAAGGTACGAGAAAGGAAGCGATTCAATATTTCCCTATTATCGACGCGTGACAACGCCGTGCACAAAGAGTACGTACAGCTGTAGATCGAAAAGAGATCGCGTTGAACGGGTAGACTGCCTTGATATATATATATATATATATATCGTAAAGCGCTGTTCTAAAAGTGGCCTGATTGCAAGAGCCCCCTCCCTCCCTCTCTTTGTGATAATGCCGCTCACAGGCTGGGTGCAATTGTTAGAGCTTGAGCCGCGCTGGAAAAAAATTGTAACTGCCATTCGACGCGATAGTTTGTTATGCCAACAAACTCAATTTCGCATTTGTTTATTGTATAAGACAAACTCGATTAAAATTATATTTCCAATCTTTTTTTTCTCTCCCGCTACAGTTTCATTGGATTATATCTCCGCAGAATATTACACAATGTCACAATATCATAATACTATGCACTTTGATCGTATAAGAGTCCAGTTTATGCTCTACAGCTGTGATTGCATGCACTTTTTCATCTTTTATCAATGTTCTGGACAATATTTCCTCAATTTATTCGCAATTACATTTATTCTACGTTGATTTTCTTTATTGAAGCTAATTTTTAACAATAATAAAACATATGTATTATTTTGTTTTCAAATGAACAGATATATATGTAGATATTGTAGAATCATCCATATATATTCATGATTCTTACGTTCAGAAGAACATTTATGACAATAACATAAATAACATAGATAGCATTCCTTTGTACATTTCTAAATTCTTTTTATTACAATAATCTCTTCGACTGTCAAAGAGACAAACATCATCAATATTAGGCATCCTTTAATAAACGTGACAATAATAATTAATGTAGATATGTTTATCATTATCACTCCTGCATATAAATATGCATTCCTGTGTTATATTCGCAATTGTATATGAAAACGCCCTGCTGATCTGTATTTTCTGTGTGTGCAAGTCTTTACTTATATGCATATGAGTTTCCAGCAAGTTTCACAAGAACAATATAATTACATCAATTAATGCACACCTACAAAGATACTTAATATTCGCTTGTAAGGAATATCCGCGCAAAAGTCCATTTTTTATCTAGGTTACTGTTACGAATCGGCTCGTGAACATCACATGTAAATATAAACTGGCTCGTATATGTGAGACACTATGGACGTTAGAGACCATGTCCTCTTGACTTTCCTCGTATTCCCTCACGTGCATTTATCTCCAACCATTTCATTCGAGTTTCCTTCAGTCGAAACCGTGCATTCTATACAAGTTATCATTTCAAATATAAGCCTTTAGAGTATAATATAGTTTATCTGCTAAAATGCACAATACCGCGAGAAATTATAATTAATGCAATAGTTCGCATTCGTGCATTATCAAAATACGTTATTGTCGTTTTATCTTGGTGCAATAGCTATATTAATAATGGCGAATATTATGAATACAAGTTACCCACACTTTCTGTTATTACATTACATGCGATAACTAAAGCTTAAACGAGCGGTAATTTCTGAAGCGACGAGCTCGCAGCTTAGTTAAA
Source organism: Anoplolepis gracilipes (assembly GCF_047496725.1). NCBI lineage: Eukaryota > Metazoa > Arthropoda > Insecta > Hymenoptera > Formicidae > Anoplolepis > Anoplolepis gracilipes. The sequence goes on from NC_132973.1 coordinate 12,573,058, forward strand.
AACACGAAAAGATGGCAGCGATGCGCCTTTTAAAGCTCGTTTAGCGCTTTAAAACCGACCGCGGCCCATTCAGAATCTCAAAGAAATGAAATGGTGTAAACGAGATCGCTCCTAGACTGCAAGTACAGGCTATAACTTTGATGTTTCCGATTTGTTGTTTGCAGTTGCAGTTAGCACGAGGCGGCAATAAATACATTTTTTCAACATAATTACCTTAATATCGTGAATAAATTGCACGTCTATTAATCATGGATTATTGAAAGTTTTAGATGTGGACATAAATACTACTAATAATATATTTTTGTACTTTAATAATAATATATTTGAACAAAGAATAATCTATAGATGCTAAAGACAAAGTCTTGACAGATTGGAAATATATAATAATTTAATCATATAACAAATGCATTTCTGTTATAATTTATAAATTTCTAATGTATATATTATTAGATAAAACGCACGTGGTATGTAATTACAATATTACAAAACCAAAATTTTTATTCTTGAAAGTAATCTCATAATATAGTAACAAAATTATATATAAAAAGAAACTGGTTTGTATTATACGCATCCGCTTATTAAATTAATGCTTTCTTTCGAGCAAATTATATTTTATGTATTTTGGGCTCGGTTAATGGTTGTTTCTCGTGAATATTGCGTATTACTACGAAGCGACGAAAAAATGTATCATTAACAAGAATTTTAAGACATTTGATTTCCACGAATTACAAAACTGCATTAAAATAATTAAAATAACGGAAAAAATACAAGAACAAAAACAACCTTTTTCGCATCGTTTTTAGCATTTTAAATTTTTGGTATAATTGTACACACGATGGTGTATTCACGCTCGGTTTATTTTGCATTCAACATCGTACTACTATTCAGTTAAATTGAAACAGATAGTATACATTACACGTAATATTAGTGTATTCTGAATTCGAATTCCAATTGTTTGTCGGAATAAATTGGTATTTGGAATTAACAATTCCAACGATATATTCGTCAAAAGCGTTGTGTGCTTGCGTAAATTGCGAGCGAATAAATTCTCGGCAAAAGTCCATTATGCAAATGTTAGTGAGCGAAAGGATGTATTCAAGAGAGGCGCTTCTTAAGAGCTCGCTAGAAAAAGACGTTTAAGACGCATGGCATTAATATATAAAATTTCATCCCGAAAACATAACGACCGAAGTTTGTTAATAAGAAATAAAAGATTGTACGGTGCTATAAGAAAATGTCCATAATAAAATCTGAGAAGTGGAACGTTTGAATGACTCGATTAATATACGATAACAATAGTTTGGAGCTAATTAAATAATCCAATCCATTAAAGACTGAAAAAAGAAGATCATCGAATCGTTGATCGAGATAAGCTAATAAAATTCGTGCAAACCGGTCGCACACGCAAGAAAGACCGAAAAGAAGCGGCTGATGTAATCTCGATGTATCGCCTCTTAGTTCGGCCACCGTCGGCGTCGTTGAAATTTTTAAAAGAATCGTAAATCTGTTGTTATCCGCAGTCCTGCAGAAGACAAAAGGTAGCTGGAATTCTCGGTTTGACGGGTATCCAGGGAGCATTCGTGATACTCGTTAAAGTTTGATTAGACTTTGATTGCCGGCGGAAAGCGGACCAATTTAAACTCCGTCTCGCGGACTGCAAAAGTAAAGAAAAAAAAAAAAAAAAAAAAAACGAAAGAAGAGAGAAAGAGAAAGAGGAAAAGAGAGAGAGAAAGTAAGCGGAATGACATCCGGCGAGCAAGTGAATGCGGACATTACGTCTCGGCTTTGCTGCGTTCCCTTCATGAAAGAATTTAGTCGAGAGCAGAGCTGCCTGTCTCCTGCTTGTACAACCGACGCGCGGACAGTATGTTTACACCAGGATATGTCCCCGGCACCGGGAGTAATTAAACTTTTTCCAGTGTGAAATTGCAGGGCCGCGCCGATGCATTTACAGGGAAGAGTTGCCCGATCGCGACGAAAAATGGTAAAAGTAGATATAATATTACAAGGACGAAGAAAAACGGCGACGCCGAGTTGCATTTTCTATTTTTATGCAAGTTACGACAGATAACAGCTTTCTTGCGTTTGAATAAAAAAAAGATTCCAACGTAATTAGTGATGTTGGATCGGACGTTTATTCGGATAAAATATAAATTACTGACGAGAGAGAAGAATAAGATAATGAAAACATAAGATGAAGAAAAGAATACACTGAAGCTTTATGAAAAATATTCGTCTGCTTCCTCATAGAACTTGGCGTAATTATTATAATAACTCGTGTCACACGGTTGAAGGATTAAAGAGAGAAGGAGTAGGTATCCGCGCGCGCAATTGTTTGCCTTAAACAGGATTTTAATGCACTCAAGCTGCTCTTTTGCCGCGCGTCGTGTTGACTATGCACTTTGTCTTACCTGCGTAAATAAGGCAGGAGCGAACTCGACGACGCCAGAGAACAGCGTCAGGAGGAATTCTTTGAGCCACTTGACGTTGTTGTGTATGCTCGTGTTAAGGAACAGTGTGCTACCGGTCATTCAAAAAATCTGTCAGCAGACTGCCAGAGAAAGCAAACTCTCGCAGCGCGTTGAATTCAGGTATTATTAGTTGACATCTGACGCTGCAAAGAACTGTCCTCTCTCTTGTTAATAAAAAGGAACGGCTCCACTTAAAATTCTTGCGCGAGTATGACATCAGTTTGAAATAAAATCTTCAATATAACGTCAAGATATATATATATATATATATATATATATATATATATATATATTTATTTATTTATTTTATATTTATATTTATATATCTATTTCAATTCAACTGTATAGTAGTACGGTGTTGAATGCAAAATAAACCGCGCCTGAATGCACCATCGTGTATACAATTATACCGAAAATTTAAAATGCTAAAAACGATGCGAAAAAGGTTGTTTTTGTTTTATATTTTGTTCATTATTTTAATGCAATTTTGTAATTTGCCTGGAAATCAAATGTCTTAAAATTCTCGTTAATGATTAGAAATTTTTTTCCTCGCTTCGTAGTAATACGCAATATATATAATATATATAAAACGTATAATATAAAGAAAAAATATATAAAATATAAAATATATGTATATATAAGATATAAATATTTTATAAATTTGTAGCTGTATTTGTGTTTCTGTCAATTTGTTATTTCTTTTCTTTCATTTCATTATTTAGCGAAATCACATCGAAATAGTTTAATCATCATATATGTAAACGCGCAGTTTTATCGAAAATTATCTTGGCTTTTATCTGACAATAATTAATGAAATTATCTTTTTTGTAGCTGAGAAAAAGAGATATTACTTTTGCGAAAGATTTAAGCAAAAGTATATAGGTACAGATGCATTGTAAAATATATTACGCGCGCTATCAAATTTTTCGAACACGCTCGCGGAAACAACTTTCTCGTAACGTTTTGAAATATCGCCCGTCAGCAATCCGCTGTATAAGCATCGACGTATCTCAGGCCACTGCAGCGAGAGGGAAAAAGAGTTAATATTGACGTTTCCGTTTATCTTGTCGTTGGATCGTGTCGTGTCCTCCGCGAAGATGTACGGCCTGTTGCACGTATGAAAACAATGTCAATCGTAGCGCGATAAATCGAACCACTTGGTACCTCTTTTTGTAACGACTAGTTTCTCGTTTTCTCTTCATCATTCACGTATTCGACAATAAAACTGCGGTAACGGAGCGAGACAAGCGAGAAAATCAGAGACTGCCTCTGCGTGAACGGAGTTCGGAAGCAGGATTTCGCGGAGCAAGTTCTTCGCGAGCTGAAAAAGAGAAGGCGAGTGAGCCGCTTTTCGAGAACGGGTGAAGTAATTCGTTCCAAATCGAAGCAATCCCATGAAAGCCCGAAAGCAATTTCGAAAGAATTGCATTCTGAGACCGTCCACGTGGTAGCCCCGGGGCCAAACAACCGACTGTACCGCGAGCGAAAACGCCGAAGGAACTTTTACAAGACCTTGAGGGCCTTGAGAACCTTGAGCTAGAATTCCCGATCGATTTGCGAAAAGAATCTGGTTTCTAAGGTACGCTCATTTCTTTTCCTTCAGTTCAACGGGAGCCAAGCGTGTTGCAAGTATTATCCCTTCTTTCCGGATAATTACGTTCCACTTTCCTCTAAGACGGTGTCTATATTTAAAGCTCTTGGTGTCGAATATAAACGAGAGCGAACTCGCAACTTGTAATATATCTAATACCTTGCATAACTCTTATCGCATTATTTCTCGCACCCCCTCGTTCGATGCGAAACTTTTAGGATTAATTCTGGTAATCCTTTTTAGATAGTTACGCGCGACTTATATATGCGAATGGAGTTTCCAACAAGAACATTTGCGTATCGCCCCTAGCAACCAAGAATCCTCTCTTCCATTATGTTCTCTTTTCATTCTCCATATCTCGTTTCTGTCTCTTGTTTCTTATCCGCCTTTTCATCCGTCGGGGTCTCTTCTTCCGTAGGACATTAGCGTTCGAGAAAGATAGCGGTAAAAGAAAGAGGTCTTTCGCATTTTTTTTATTTCACGCCGCAGGTCGTGTTTAAGTCGAGGACACGTTCTCGCGTGGGCGAGCAAGAATATTCGCCATCCGTTTAATTTTCCTAATGGATCAGCCGGTTCACGTTCAATGAAAGATTACGAAATAGAGGATGCGCAAAAGAGTCTGCTACAATTTTCTTCCTACTTGTCTTAGCCACGCCGGCTTGCCTTACCGCTTTTACCCCTCGTGTTCGTTTTCTTGCGCCACCGTGGCGTGCCGTGTCGAGTTACCGTTTTTCTCACTCCCGTGCAGTGGCGAGAGAAACTTCTCGACTTGAATCATATCTTCTTCTTGGTGTGTCGGTATCGTTACCGACTAGCGTTTCGTTCGCTCGTAGCCAGTTTTTGTTTTCCTTACAAGAGATACCGGTAAGGTACGCAAAAACATTTCATGGAAAATCTCTCCCCGCAAACCGTAACGATTTGTTGGAGTGAAGGAAAAGGGAAGCATTTGTTCCGGAATGTTATAAGTAAGAAGAGTGTAAAGTGGAGATTCACCTCGATTCTCTATAAAATAGAAATGATATAATTTCATTTGTTTTCATATCAAACTTTTGTGTGATTCAATACCTATAACGTTAATAAAATCATTCTCTCCCAATGTTGTATTCTTAATGTTGTTAAAAAATTTCAACAGAGTAGTGTTTATTGAAAATATATTAATATTAAAATTTAACATAACACACAATTAATATTATAATTTAATGATAAATCCATAGAAATAAGTAATGTTATATATTTCTTTTGTGCGAGAGATCGAAATAATAAAGCAGAATATTAGTCTAGGGAGGATCAGAATAAGCAAACGCGGACGTGAAAAAACGCAGCACAAAGACTGACAGTGCCTTCTGTCGCTAACGGACCCCTGCGGCGCTTTATAGGACAATACTAGACGGGAACAATACAAAGAGAGCCCGCAAATTGGCTTCGATGGTTTGTAGACGGGGTCGCCATTCGGGCAAATCAGCGCCGCGCGGTTACGGTCGTCAAATCAATATTTGCACCTCGCCACCCTCGCACACAGAGAGGCAGTGTGCAAAGTCAGGCGTGTCGGAATTAGCGAAGAAGGAAGGAAGGAAGGAAGGAGGCCGAGAATAAGGAGGGTCGCACCCGATGGTGAATGGTGAAGGATGACGACGACGACGACGATGATGAGGGGATGGTGCGGAGAGAGATGTGAGGGTGGTGGGACTATGTGGTCGGCGGTGTTGGAAATCGGTGGTAAACTGAATTAACCTCGTGTTGACCCGCGATCGTATGTTACCAATGACTTTCTATTACGTTGTCGGAAAGCTGGATAAAGTCCATTATAATCAAACATTCGCCGTGAATGGAAAAGGAATGATCAAAGTATCGTCAATCGGGATAACTGCGCAAACGTTACACTCCCCGATCGTTTGACATGCACTAATTTTTTTCACGCTAATGCAGGATTTACCGTAAGTATTCGTTCTCAGATCAGGATATTCGCTGAAACATGCGCGCGCGAAACAACCTTTTGCTTTCGCGTATTATAAAGGAACGGAAGTTAGTTTCCGATCGTTGCAGCTAAATTCGAACACGCCAACCTTCTAGCAATTTTTGGTATGTAATGCAGTCTGTAGCACATCGATCAAGACGGCGATTACGTTCTTGCGTTTTGGCTTTTTCGTGTCGACAAGCGACAGCACGAACAAGCGCTCAGACGATGAATTCTTTGAGTTGATGCCTTTCAAGTTTGCAACGTGGTTTAACGCTACCAATATTATAGGAAAATATACCGAAGCGTCAAGGAACGTTTCCCCTTTACAGCTACGTGAAAGTAAAAAGACTTTCTTGACAACGAATAGCTATTTCCTCTAATAAATATATTTATCAGCTCTTGAATATATATTTTCAAACTTAATTTAATTTCAATTAATCGTAAGATAAAGTCGATTCAAATTCAATCCACCGTAAAAGATTACATAGAGAATAATATTATAATATTCCATGATTATGTTTATTACGTAATTGAAAAAAGTTCGTACTCTCAATGAAACAAGCAACATTAATTTTTTCTTATAACGTGCTGAGATCTCCTTACATGCGAGTCGTTTAAATAATTTTTGTTATTTTATAAAAATAAATATTTTACAAGTTTATCTCTCTTTCGTTAAACAAACTTGCTTTCTTCGTTTTATTATTTTCGAGTTTCTTTGATTCATATACACACATACACACAGCTCAAAGTAAGAAGTCTGACTGGTAACTCAACTCGACGTATATCAATGCAGGACGCACTCTGCTTGCTATTTCCCCATGGAATCGCATGGAGAGTTGCAGAAAGCCAGTGAAACTGTCACGTCGCATTCACCGAAGCAGGGTATAGGTGTTCGTTGATTGAGAGTAATCTGTTTTGTTAATTGCAAGGTCCGCAGAGTCCGATACCTGCGGTTGCGTTGTGCTGCGTTCAGCATTACAAGCTCTAGCTACTGGCAGTAGTCGCTTCCACCTCCACTCGTCGATAGAACTCACCCTCTCCGCGTTCACCTATCCCGATACCGGCTCACAACATCGCCGACCACAGTGTGAGCCTGTCGTGGAGACTACGGCGAGGAGACTACGGGGGCGGTTAACCGACTAATTGCAATACTGGCGCGTCCGCTCGCAGTATTTGTGAAATTACGATCATATCCGCCGTCCTTGCGACGTCTATCAAGAGTATAATAGGCACTATACGCGCCCTGCGTCCGTACACGCGCGCTAATGGACCGTCAAAAGCGAAATTCAGCGTTTTTTCCCGACCGGTCCGCGTCATTTTTCAGAGAGCACGTCCGTTCGGTTTTTCAGCGGTACCCGACAAAAAAAAAACTGTAGCGTGACTGTTATTGTTGCAGCAACGAACGAGATCGACGCGTAAATGTAGGAAGTTGAGAAAGGAAACTGGTTCGGCTGACAAATACAACTCTTTCATTTCCCGCTATTAACAAGAGATCTATTTATGTAAAAAATTTGTAAACTCGCATTTTGCGCCATGTGCATGAGGCAATTAACGAGCCGTAAGTTTTTTCTACAACAAAGGATAGTGCGCGCGAACATATTTTTAATATAAAAAACTTGAATATAATGAAGAGCATATATAATAATAAAAAAACGTATGTAACGAATACTGCAACGCAAATTTATATTTCTATTTGATTTTTTCATCCAGTAACTTTATATTTATTTGTGCAATTTTGTTCGAATCATTTTTACCTTAAGATCGCGTTCTTTTTTCTACTTATATGTAATAATTATTGCTAACGAAAATAACGAGAATAATTACTGCTAAATTATGTGAAAAAACGTTTTATAATTTTTCTCAAACTTAGAACATGTTTCATATATAACATAACATATTTTTGCAATAGTTACGTAAAATTATCAAAATTCATAGAATTATTTTATGATTTGGAAGTTTAAAATATTTTCTTGCAATCAATAATTATTTAAATAAAATAAAATTTTTTTATCGGTAATATATAATGTGATATTCCGAGTTTTTCATCACAATACATATCGCAACAACAAAAAAAAAACAATAAAGTTCTTAAAATTCGTAAAAATTTTCAAGTCTCATTAATAGAAAAATGTCTTTGGGAAATTAAATGTACTCACCAGTCGTGTACATAGCAACACCCTTCAAGGTTACCGGCTCGAGAATGGCGGGCTCGCTTCTTCCTTTCGCATTAATTGCATAGAGAAAAAGTCGATAGCTTTTTCCTGTGGTTAGTCCCGCGACTTCGAAAGTCGGCCCGTTGGGATTTGCCGGTACGGTTTTATTTAGTAGAATCGGGCTTTCGTCCTCGTCAGCCACGACCTCGAGCTGATAACTGTATATCGGAAGACCGCCGTCGTAGCCTTCCAGACATCGGACCATCAGTCCTGTTCCCGATTTCGTACCGAGTTCTTCCATATCCAGGGGCGCCGACATCTCCGTGGCGCTACAATTGTGAAGAGCATACGGACGACCTGCGGCTATAACCTGAAACAAGCACACGTTAAATATATTTATGTGAGATAAAATATATTTGCGTTAGTAAAATATATTTGCTATTTATCCGAATAGGAACTTTTTAGTTTAGTTGTTAAATGTTACATTTTTATATTATCGCTGCATACATAATTTAACAAAGTGTTTAAAGTTTAAACATTTATACATTGCACATTCTTTTATCATAGTCTTATAAAAACCGATCGATCTATCTTACAGTGGCAGTAAACGACTTTACACACGTTGGAAGATTCTCATATGCATGTCAAATACGAACACAGTTTGTACCATCAAAGAAGGCAGCTCCTGCATTCTTTGTAGATACTCGAGATCGATCGATCAAAATGAAAATGTATGGAGCATAGTAATGCCAGGGTATACAATGTGTAAAATTTATGAAGGAAATAACTGGCAACATGACGTACGTCATGTAAATACCGGAATATTTGAAGAGTGCAGCATGAGGATGGTTAACTATCAGATCGGCACGGGGCTAAGAATCGTTACCGCGCTGATCGAGACCTCCGTGTTTCAGTCCTATCAATCAAGGACTTCTTGATATCAGATTGAAATAAATTTCGATATTACGACGAATGGATAAAATCACTTCTCGCGATCACGAATAGAATTTTTCTTTTACGACATGCTAAGCAATCTGTCAAGAAGATTATACAGTTCTCTCTTTCTCTCTCTCTCTCTCTCTCTCTGTCTCTCTTTCGCATAAAGAATACTACCCAAAGATAAAAAAATCTTCATACAAAATATTTTTATAGAACGCTCTAAAATATATTTGATGAAAAATGAAACATTACTTATTCATAAGAGAGAGAGAGATGTTATTTTATAATAAAGAAATAAATTACTTTGTCGCGTAAAAAAATGTTACAGTTTTATAAATGAAATTCGTGCAAAATGTTAGTGAAATCTATGTATGTACAATTGAAAAATTCTCTTTAGCATGGGTATAAATAGACTAATGTAATCTCTTTACTGTAATAAATTTCGAAATTTGTTCTACGCAACAATATGATGTATTCTGTCTCCGATTAGTTGTAACGTGTTCCATAAATTTCATGAAAATAAAATAAACATAAGATTTTTTTTCCGAATTTTAATAACTTGCCAAAATGTGATAATGATTTCACTGATAAATTGATAATGATTTTTTAATATAATGAATTATATATTTCTCTCTCCTTGCAATTGAGTCTCATAAATTTTAAACGTCTGTTGAAATTTATTTTAAATTAATTTAAAAATATGACTCAAATTTGAATTTAATTCAAGAATATAACTTGATTCTATATTTACCTCGTGAAATATATTTTGCAAAAAAATCTTTCATTTTTAACGTTAATTACGTAAAAATTATTAATGCATTGAAAGTTTCATTGGATCAATTTGAAATTGGTGACAAAAAATATACATAATATAGTGATGTAGAAAAATTTATCTCGTATATTTCAATAAAGGCATCTATCACGTCGCATGAATTCGGCATTCGGTAACACGTGCGCGTTAAAAAGCTGAGAGTACAAAATTCTGAATGACACGTCGGAAATGGCGTACGTAAAGAAGCGAAAAGGCACAGGTGGAAAAGTACTTGCCTGAAAGAGGCAGGGTGTTCGTTGCTTGCCAACCTGATTGCTCGCCCAGCATGCCACCGTACCGTAATCCATTTCCGTGGCTGGTGTGTAGTTGAGTCTGGACCCGTGAAACTGTTGGTACTCTTTCAGGTTGTCCGCGACGGATGGTGTGCCGGGCGCCGATACATGAGAATAACGCGAGTGCGGTACCTCGACAAGTTCGCCGGAATTATTGAATGTCCAATGGAAAGTCACCGGCGCCGGATGGCTCTCTACGGAGCAGACTAACGACACGGTTTCCTGTTTTAAAGCGCCTACTACCACCTCGCTCTTGCCCTCCTTGCACACCGGCGCATCTGCAAACAAAGTCGTACTTTGCCAATAGTGGCCTCTCTACGATAGAGTAGCGCAAAGTTTGAAGTATATAGGAATGATTTATGGCCCGCTTGTCAAGATTAATGTATAACAAAGTATATGCAGTCGCTACGTTCTTCTGCCCCGAGAAATTTCATTGTCCGATGATAAGCATAAAAAGCGATTCTGATTAATTTATGTTTCCCCAGCGTTGCACACAACCATACGTACAACCGTAAATCAATCAACATTCTGTTCTTGTCGTGAAATAATACTAGCGGCGATTTAAATGGATATTCGACGTTCCGGTATACATTGTACCGGTATTTGATGCTCGCGCGCGCCGTCGATATCCCAGCGAGATCCGCGGGTGTCAAACGGAAGAAGAAGCAGCTCGGCAACGTTCAGCTCGCTGCAACGGTCGATCGATAGTCTAATAGGAAATTCCCTTGACATCGGTATTTGCGATAGGCTATGACATGCGGAAGTCCCACACGGCTGGAGTGATGATTTACGACCGAAGGCTGGGAATCACGGATAGAGAGACTGTCTGGTTGCAATTTGATACAGTCTACGCGGTACTAAATTAATTGCGAAGATGAGAAGTTGGGGAGATGCTGTAGCAGAGTTACGCTATATCACTCGGATGGGTACGTCTGTTTACTCTGAAGGAAGATATCTTATATATACACTTTGGAATAACGATCGGTTTCTGTAAAGTTCATTGTTTCTATGAGAAATCAGGTTGATCTCTTCTACTTGTGTTTATTGCGACATATTCTAAAGCAAAAATAGTTTCGCGAAATGTCACAACATGTTTTCTTAAACCTTTTCTCTCTCGGTATATTTTGTGATTCTTTTATAAATCATTTGAAATATGGTCGGGTCGTTTATTTTCTTTAAACATCCTCTTTTTTACACCCATCCTGTTTCATTTACCCTTTATTCGTAAAATAAAATTTGTATGAAAATTCGCTATTTCATTAACCTGAATGATTTAGGAAAATGTGACGAGGAATAATATTGTATTTTTACGCTGGTATATGTTTCCAAGAAAAGTACAACTTGAATAATTTCGCAATTTCTCCAGGATAAGCAGACAAATTTGTCGAGTCACACAAAGTCTGTCTTGCCCGTAAAACATTCAACGACTACCCTTTCTTCTTTTCTCCATTCTAACAAAAACAAATTAGATGTTTCATAATAAATGTTCGAAACCCTAGAAAGTCGAATCGCGTGTATTCGTTAACTATTCAGTAAGCAACAATCAATGTTCCGTTCTCTGTTCTATTTATCAATTCTACCAATTGAAGTACTTTAAAAATAAACTAAAAAAAATACATCAATACATATAAAACTGATAAAGAAATTACTTTTTATAATAATAGAATTTTATATGTGCGATATAATTGTCTATTGTAAAGTAGAGTGTGTGTAAATTTAAATTTACTTGATTCATTAGAGATTTAGAATAATTAAGATTTAAATATACTCTAACTCTAACCCGTACGTATAACAATAGATATTAGCAAACTTCTAAATTTGTAAATCAAATGTGTGTTGACCAAAAAGCTTCCCGTACTTACACGATTTGCATTGCAAACAGTTTGTTGTTTAGAACGGAATCCACAGATCTTACTATCTTATACAAAATAAGCTCTTATATAAAATAAAAGTTGCAGAAAATTTATCTTTCTTAAATTTTGTCTTTTTTAAATTATATTAAATTATGCGTTTTAAAATTTACCAAAATTATTAGATATAATAATTTTTCTCAAGATGTGTCTATATATTAAAATATTATTGACAAAAGTATTTTATTACATCTTACAATCAAGTCATAAATTTATCGCGCAATCGACATGCGATGCAGATCAAATTAAACGAAAATGATATAAAAATATCTGGAATAAGTGAGGGAGACTCTTTCGCATCTCATGACACGACTTGGCAATTTTATAATACTATACTCTACGTGACGTACATATATTTGTTTAAAGTCCCGCACGGATATGAGATCGACGTCATCGGCTCAGAACGTGACTGATTTAAAATATCGAAACGGATTTCGCGCAGTCTCTTTGAGTTACGTACGCCCTGCCGTACGTCTACTCCGGCCTAGCTTAGCACATTGCCAGTCTGCGTTCACCCACACATGAATATTCAGCTACGCTTTACATACACTGAATATGCATCGCAGTCCTTCCTTCCCTCTTAGGTCATTTACAAGATGCAGATACGCCATGGCACCAGGGGCACCGACCATTCTAATAGAATAACCCGCGTTCCGTGTTTCACAGAAAACTATACACCCTATCTCCCGTGCTTGCCCCTTTATCCTTCGTCGTTTTCCCGTCCCATCCCCCGGCTTAATCGTCGAGTTCGTTTCTCGTGCGTTCGACAAACGCCTCGCTGTGCTTGCCTCTGTTCACATTGCGGAGTTGCTTACCATCGATTAAGTAATTATCGAGGGATCGTAGCTGTGAGAGGGAAATTGGGGAATCGATGCCCCCGTTATGAGAGACATACGCTCTAATGCTATTAGAGGGATATTGTTTACCTGGGTCAATTTTCGAGCGTGATAATTCGTCTATTAATTATACAAGTATTACAACTGCTTGCGACTTACACATTATCTGAAGAGATACTGGATTACTGGCGGTCTTTCCTTCGCTGTTCGCCGCAAGACAGGTGTAATCGCCGGCGGAGTAACGTGTCAATCCTTGGAGGACCAAAGAGTGATCGCTGAGGACTACACCCGCCGTTGAATTATTCTTTAATTCTTTACCCTGTAAACATGTACAATTTTGTGATAGAGTATAATATGGTAGGTACGAGTGTAATAATAGTACCTTAATTGCAATTATAATGTAATTTCAAAAAATGCTCGCGCATTAATGGAAACTGTGCAGTGAAAAACTACGCGAAATAATATATGCGCGAATTATTTAATGGAGAAGTAATTAAATTTGCATAAACCGACAGAAGAGCAGAACGGTACGGGTGTACAATAAAACGGCAAATATACCATGAAAATGTTTCTTTGGGTGTCATGATAGACACGCGAGAGTGTGTTACTTACGTCCTTGAACCAGGCAAGCTTGTACACCTTTGGATTCGCCCGTACTATACACTCAAAGTACACGTCGTCTCCTTCTTTGATGTCATCTGGATTTAACGTTTCGCCCATCCTTAGGTTGACCACAGGCTGGTATTGTACGTCGAGTCGCCATTTATCCTCCAGAGCGCTGTCAGGTATAGCAGGATTTTCCGCGCGGCAAGTCAAGTATTTACCATCGTCCTCTATAGTTGGCACGAAGCTGAGGATACTCAAACTTTGATTGTTCTCGAGCGAATACTGTAATTAAATAAAAATGCATATATTTATATGATTTTGGAATCGATTATTTTGATTTAATACAAAATCGAATATATTGACTTATTAATTTATCCGAATAAATCGAATTTAAATTTACCGATTTAAGAATCAACTTCTTTCTGTACGTAATGATTTTTGATAACGCATATATTTTATATACCGATTAAAAATCTAAAGTTTGTGCGCAATCAACGTAATCGCACGCGACCTGTTAAATCGCGTAAACTAATTAGCACATTAACATACTCTGCCATCTTTGCACGATTTGTAAATAACATACGTAATTTGAATATTTCTCATTTCCGGTGTTAAAAGTGCCGTTTCATTTTTCACCGGGCGTCACGCGCGTTTGCTGCTAATATTAATTTAACATCGTTGAAAGCTGTTAGACCGAAGTGATGCCGAAATAAAAGAGCGCCGGGATTAACGGTTTTTCAAGATTTATGATGCTTAGAGCAACGACGGGAAATGGAGGATGAAGGGACCAGGACACGCGGGTCACATCGTTGACGCTTTCCTCTCTCCATCACGGCCTGTGTCCCTCCCGCTTTCACGATGTCATTTTAATGATAGCACCACCGGGCATATATATCGGAAAAGCCACGTATCCGCATCAGTATCGCGAATACGATGAATGGAAGTAATGGTTCGTCAGGATGAATGTGGCTTTTGCTGCCTCTCTCTCTCTCTCTCTCTCTCTCTCTCTCTCTCTCTCTCTCTCTCTCTCTCTCTCTCTCTCTTTCTCTTACTCGCTCTTTTTCTCTTTTTCTTTTTCGCTTTTTCTTTTTCGCTTTTTCTGTCTCTCTTGCATTTTTTTTTGTAAGCTTCGCTGCGTTGCACTTTCAGTGCACCTCGGTGTGCTACGCGATCGAATTTCCTGATAAAACCCTCTGGACAGTCCAACACACGGGCATCGATATATGGTGCAGAGGTAGATCGTACGTAGAGTGACGTTACGGTCACACTGTTCGCATACGTCGGTCGAATATTACTAGCACGGTATATATTTTAGTTCTACTTTCTAAGAAAATTCTCGCATACGTGACGAAATAAGATTTACTTAATCGATTTTGCGCGAATAAAATCTCCCTATGTACGAATGATATAATATCTTGATTATTTTTCGACGCTTCTGCAAAAAAATTGCGATTCTGAAGTATAAACATATACAGCGAAAAACAAAAAAATCTGCAAAAAACGGATGCAAATATTGATCTCTCAGTATCACAACTTATTCATAAAATCGAAAGGTAAAAAATGAATTTTTCTATTAACATCCACGCGTCGTTCATTTTTCAGAATTTATTTAGGATTTTCAATTGGGAATGTATTGAAAAAAAATTTCTCGTTAAACAAATGTATTTATCCATGTAACAGCAGGCAAAAATTCATAATACAACTTTTTATGAAATATTTCGATGTCATCATGTATACGGTAATGGCTGTCATAAGTACTTCAAACATTTTTGCCTGCGGATAAAATAATGGCATAGTAAAAATATGTGGAATAAGCATAAAACGGTAATGTCGCTCTGTCATCGTAAAATCCTGATATGCGAAAATGTTGAACACTTTCATCAGCGAAGCTTATTTAATGTGTTTTTACATACAGTGAAATTAACGTTTTATACTGCGTGTGTGTAATATGTATGTACAATGACAATGGTTAAAATTTTAAACTATTTTAATAGATGTATTCTGAACTCTTCTGCTTTACATAAAATAAAACGCGACATTATATATATATATATATGAATAATTTAGATTATTATATTATTAACAATCCCGTGCGTACAACATAAAATCATATTTTCTTCGGAATATATCTTATATTACGCTACACAGTTAAATAATAACAGTATAAATGGCTAAATTATCAACTATCTTTTCATTATTGAGAATCAATCGCAACTCTAATATCGATCTACATGTTGTTCTAATATTTATACATAATTATTAAACACCGTAACATCATGAAAACGTGGAATGCATTACAAATATTGTATCATTCAATGATACCAATGAGTGTTTTATTTAACATTTAAATTGTTAACTCTGATAACTGACTCGCGATATGTTATATATTAATTGAAAAGGGATAACAAGAACCATGTATTTCAATGAATTTACGATTGATACAATACGATTGAAGCATAATTTATTGAAATGTCACAATACAATCGATATATGATAAATTTTTATGTGAAAAAACAAAACTCGTGGAATATTTATATAGAACACACCAAGTAATTAACGACTAAGTTGCCTCTTGAAGTAAGATGGAGACAGTTATACCTGGTGAGACATTTTAAAAATTTAACGTTCCCAAGCATTACTGAAACATTTCGTGGTACAAGCGATGGACGGACTTTTACGTGCCGCGTGTATCAAAAATGGGAAAAGAAAGTTAAACCTTGAAAAAGTTTATCAAGTAAAGATCCACTGGATCGCGAACTTTCATACTCTTTCTCTGTCGTTGCGAAAGAAGGTGTCGGGGATTGAGGATGAAGCAACGTACGAAGGGAAAAGGAAAACGTACGAAAAGTCGTCCGCAAGAAAAACGAAATAACTGCATCGTCCTAACTTCCGCACGAATCGTCGTAAACTGCGGCAAGTTGCGGGACGTCGATTTTAAGAATTTTCCTTCAAATTGTGTAGCGCATTTCAGCGACGCTAACCGTTTTCAGGTTTCCTTCCATACGATACGAGAATACTCACATCCGACCGACGCGACGTCTCGATAAAAACACTCGGCGTCATTTTTTCAAACTTGAATACTCAACGAGTCGTGCGTCAACCTATATTCTTTTGCATACAGTATTTTTATCGTTTTTCCAGTCAAAGATAACATTCTTCATTCGTTCATAAAATATATACGTATTTTAATTTTCAGCATAACATCAGTCTATTTTACATATTATTACAATGTTGATTCGATTAAATATATAGTTTGCGGCAGAAATTAATACATTGAAAAAAATAATTTTGTAATACAGTAAGAGAGAGAAAAAGAGAGTGTTATAAATAAAGTGTTATAGAATAAGGAGAAAAAAAATTATATCGAAAAATATCAAATTCACTCATCTTGATTTTAGTTGCATGATTTTATAACAGTATTATAAATTTACTTTGCTCGCCAAAAAATTACAAACCAAGTGCTGACATTTGACATTTTCAAACTGAATTTGAACTTTTAAAAAACTTTTTTTTCCTTTTGCATTTAAGAAGTGTAGCGCGCGTTTTTTTTTAAGTGATGACCTATATTTTAGTTTTTCATAGCAATTTTATCACATACGAGAGATATATGCAATATATATTAGACTTACGGATTGAGCCATCTTCCTGTTGATAGACCTGTTTGCTTTCCACCATGTGATTACTGCTTCTGGCCGTGAACCGCTCGTACGACACTCCACATCATAATTTTTGTCGGCTGAAACTCGCGTTTCCTTCGTCAAGATTTGAACTACCAACGGTTTTACTGTAACAGTAAAATGTAATAATTTTCACATATAGAATATATACAATTTTTTTAGTCTCTTTTTAAATTTAAGAAAAACGAGATTTTACAATATTGAACATGCAGAAAAGTCTGTCTTGACGAAAGAATAATTTACATTTATTGTCTATAGTGATGCGTTTTGCTTTTATGAAAAGAAAAAAATAAATATAAATATTCTTATATTGTTTATTTATATATAATATGAGAGATATATTTTTTATAATCTCCATGTTTTTCCTTTCTCTATTGTGTTATTCAAAAAGATGCCCACTGCAAACATAAATAAAGTTATATCGCTCAGCACAGTGTATATAGCCAAGTTTCCGCGATGCCGGACATTAATTTAATCAACTTTATGCGCGAATCGCTACTACTTCAAAGTTCCCTAGCGAATGAAATCGTGAAACAGCTTTCTATTACTACAAAAGCATTCGTGCTCAGTTTTGTGCCGGGAAAAATCCAGGAATGAGATTAAACGGTCGGAATAACGGCGATATCGGAGTGTTAATTCTATAGGAAGCTACGGAGAAACGTATTCGTATAAAATCATTCCGAAATTTCGTTACCCGGTAAACTGAATGAACGACTACATTCGCTTCGCGAACTACAAAAGGAATTAAAGAGGATCGTCGTGGAGTTGCTCATTCGTCAGTCGCGATTAAAATCCTGTTCTTCGCGCGATACAATGATAAATTTTAATTGTTTAATTCTCAAAGCCGTAAGAGAGAGAGAGAGAATCGTATCTTGTGTCGTTTACATTCGTTGTACGAGATTCTCGAAAAGACGAACGTACTGTTTGAAATAGCACAAGTTGCTCTTATCGTTCATCCTCCATCCTTTACGCTACTGACATATTGTACGTTTATAAAATACTCTGTTCTTGTTACATAAAATTCGATCATATAACTCGTCCACAGTTATTTTTTCGTAATTAATACCTCAATCACTAACTCTTTTTGTACTTCCTAGTTGTTATTTTAATATCCGTTTTCGCTGGAACATCTACGATCTGTTGTATTCGAAATAGTTTCAACGATCTTGATACTAAAACGATATGAAATAATACGTTTTCTGATAGAATTAAAGTCTCAATACTAAAATGCAATTGTATTTTCTCTTTCTCTCTCTCCCTAGATGACCAATATCTGTTTCCGATATCAATTTTATTCTCTTTCCAACCTATATTTCATGCAACGGTGATTTAGAAATTTCATTCAATGTTTTTACATTTAAATGCTACGACTGTATTGATCTAAGAAACACGCGAGTTTGAATAAAAAAAATAATACATTATGTTGGAAATGAATATATTTCAAGTAATGTCTCGACCATTGCTGAAATGATAATTATCATCGAGTCTTAAATGTCATTACTTTTCGTGTAGATTCACCCCTGACCCTAATGTCCAATGATAACGAATAATATATAAATATATTATGTCTGACATATTAATATGAAAAACCTACTTCATGTAAGTTTACAGAAATGATAATGTATTTTGGCCACACGTGATTATTTGATACGTATTATTTGATATCCGTATTGATCGCAAATGATAAAGCTATCTGTAATATTACGTTGGTGCCGCGCGGTCGTTCTCGTAAATTCCAACGCACGCTTATGCGCCGCCACGGCCAGCCACTCATACAACCCCTAATTGCCATTAGTTGGTAGCCACTTCTCTGAAATTGGTTCCTCCGTTTCGCCCTGTGCCCTCTTCCTGACATTCGCACTCGCTCACATACACATATTACATGCACATACGTAATATCTACGAAACGGATTCGATGGTCCTTGCGTTGCTCTGACCATATATTTGCACTTGTAGGAAGAAGTTTCATTCATTCGAATAATTAACTTTCGCATTTACTAATCCGATGGTCAAGGATTTATATTTGAATTCGGTTTAATAGCGCAAACCAGAACGCCTTGAAAATTATTTTGCTGTGCAGACGCAATGAAGAATTAGTATTATCCGTTTTAAAGGTATACGTTTCTCGTATATTGGCGACACTTTGTTCAAAAATTAGCATTTAATTAAAGCATATCGATAACGCGATCACATTCGAAGATAGTTTAGTTTCGCTCAAGGGATCGGTTTGACATACATATGAATATCCGATAGTGCTTGTTATATCGATGGACGCATCACATCCTACGTTTTTCGATAAATGAGCCGAAAAGATTATATATATATATATATATATATATATATATATATATATATATATATATATTTAATAAGAGAGCAAGATCATAAAATTCCGATATATTATTGGCTTGAAGGAATCAGAAATCATTGATTCTCACAATCAGTAGGATATTAGTAGAATCAAATCTTAGACACTGCGGTTCTATCGTGATTTGTAATTCAGCAATTGTCGACAGCTTTGATAAATTGCACTCTAATTTAACAGTGTTAGATGTCATGTTCACACGCTTGCTTCCAGTGTTTTCATGAGATAGCTTGTTAGCTTAATTCTCGATTATCTACGTTTGAAATGAGATAAATACGATAATAAGAAAAGAGAAAAAAATATATTGAATTATACATTCGACGTACTCTCATTTTTTAAAATCCCGATAAAAATACAGCACTGACAATAAGTTTGAAATTCAGCAGTTCGATCGACCTCATATATCGTCAATATAATGGAGAATGCGAAGAAAGTTGTCCCTTTTTCATATTTCTATATACGTAGAATCCAACTCTCGTTTTATCATCAACCGTAATGCGTATCCATCAAGCTTTACTCGTGTATTATCGACGCGCTGCTGCGTACAACCATCGGCGAACAACCATCTCGTGAATTAACGTTCGCTCGCAGGTCGAGCCTTAATGGTTTCACGCGTGTTTACCGTAGCGTTATCGCTTGTTCGAATAATTCCCTGGTTGAACGAGTCGACGCCCCCCGGCTCAGCCGGTGCACTTATCAAACCCGGCGCTCTTCGCACCTTCCCATTTATTTCCAGGCGGCCACCCGAACGGGAGCTACCTGCTCCAAAAAGCGCGCCGCGACTCTCGACCGAAATCAATGCCTCGTAGAAGCCGTCGACGAAAAGCACATGGCTCTCAGCGAAGAGAAATTTCTCGATCTTATCGAGGAAACCGAGTCGAGATAAAGACCCTCCTCTTCCCTCCCTTCCCCGATGAATGACGATGATGTTCAGCGCGCCATAGGAACACCGTACGGAGAAGGGGAAGAGGGGAGAGGGGGAAGGAAAAGGGAGGAAGAGTGAGACACGAGATTATTAATTATTATCCAGTGAACGGTCCCGGCGCGCATGACCGGGTACGAATGAACGTCGCGCGTGAAGATGCGTGCTTGATGTGCGTGGATGCATGCGTGCCGGTATGTGCGCACGACCGGATGCAAATTAGCGCAATTGACAAGTCTAGCGAGCCGTTGGTTACAAACATTGATGTCGACTTTAATTCTCGGGTGTCATAAATCTGGGCACCACGCGAATACGCTTCGCCATTTATGTGTTTCGCTCTTGCAAAAAATTTATGAACAAAGCGCACAATTTGCATGCTACGATGCAGACATAGCAGGTCACTCGAAAAGCTCCCCGTCACGCATTTCGTGCTCGCTTACGTTAATATTTTTCACATTCTTACCGATCAAGTGTTGCTATAGCGCGATATTGTAAAATGTCAAGAAATTACAATTACTTATTGTTAGTCTTTAATTGACTTTATATTATTATACACGTTTTCTCTCGTTCTCTTTATCTAAAAAATTATTTCTTTTTAATTTTAAAAGATTATTGTAAATTTTTACAAAACGCATTTGTTTCTAATCTTTAGAATTAGACGGAATTGCCCAATTGATATAGAGACGCGAAGAGTTAAATCATGGTGAATGATATAATTCATTGTTCAAAGCTATTTAATTTTCCACTAAAATTTCAACGTGATTTATGCGGTAGCAATTAAGAATGAATTGATACGCATTCGAGCACGCGGGAACGTGGGCATGCATGCTTATTATTATTTGGTCTATCGAACGAATTCGACGCGCATCGCAATGTATGAATTAATAGGCATCACCCGCGGGAACGGGTGTACGAAATTATTCGCATACGAGAGTATGCTCGTGCTACTCTACTGTACTATCCAGTTATATATTGCTGGTATAGGATCACATAGTTGTTTGCAAACTATCATCTCGCATAGTTATGACAGGCTTTAATATATTCAATTCCTTTGAATAGAAGCAATCAAAGTCATTTTATAAAAGTCATTTATGTAAAAGTAGAAGGAACAACAATTTATATACATCGTATACGATTGATTTTTTATGTGTCAGTTGGTAAAATTCACACAAGAATAGGCAAAAACTTTTAACTATTGCAGTTTTGATAGCACAATATTACGTTTAGATAAACAAAGACTTGTAATCTTTAATGCAACGCAAAAAAAGGCAGTATAGATTAAAGATGAATTTCTAATAAAATTAACATGTGCGATCAATGTTTCTATTTGATATCATTTTTAATATCACTATTAAAACTACGCCATTAAACAGAGCTGACGTGCATCGTAACATTTATATCGCCGCGGATCGCGACGCGTCTCCCTCAACGGTGGTTCTGTGCATGCACGCACGTCTGTAACGTGCGATCGGCGAGATCAATCGGCCACGAATTAACGCCTCTTGCAGCTACGTCAAGTACTAATGCTTTCACGCGTGTTTACATTAACGTTATCGCCTCCCGCAGGTTCGAACATTTTCTTCCCACCCTTCCCGTTTCCCGCCATCTGAAACGACGTTAGTGGGTCGTTACAAGTCGAACCCCCTCACCAGTCGCCACTTATGCGATATCTTGGCGCGTCGAGTACCTTCTTACCCTCCCTCCGCGTGTGGGGGCGATTAACGCGCCCGCAGACGCGCGCACGCACGCACACGCGTGCACAGAGAGCCGCGGACGTTCTCGTCACATCTATCGACCCCGGTTCCCGGCAACAACACAACACTCGACATGGACGCGCTGTCGCACGCCAAGTACTGACGAGGAAACACGAAATCGAAGCTGCGCGGGCCGAAAGAGGCACGCGATTCACTGATCCGTCTTACGAGAGGCGTTACCGTTATCTCTATCGGTTAATCTCGGCCGGACGACTAATAGGTTCAGCACGTGAATACTTTGGCCCACGTGACTAGGACCCACGTGAAAAGGCCTTCGGTGCATATCGTCTTGTGACCGTTGAAGCGATTTCCTTGATGGGCAGGTATAGGTAGCTGTAAGAACTGTCTAAAACATTGATCGCGGAGCAAATAGTACACATCGAATTTTCCTGTTAACGACGTCAGATTCTGTCGACAGATACGTTACTTGAATATTCTTGAAGGTGATAAGTCAACGGGCGAGAGATTTTTAACGTGATAAACGAAATTTTTCTGTTGTCTCGAAAACTGAATTATAATCTGCATGCTTTCACTTGTGACGTACATTGTACTAAGGATCAACGACATTATTATGAAAGTTATTGTGATATTTGTGCCGTTTTCATGAAATGAAAATAAACATTCATTCAGAGAGATAGCATCCTTAGAAAAATACGCGGAAGTACGTGGGTTAAATGTTTTTCTTTCGCAAAACGCATCAACTTGTCGGTATAGTTTCACGTTTACCACAACGCGCAAATGGAGAACTCTCGTACCTCGTTATGCACGCGATAATTGCGTACTTACATTAATGGTTACATGGAACTACGTATATCCAGCACTTTACGTCCACCGGGCACGTTTACGTTTAACGACTGTGCTGTATATAGCAAAATATGAGGAAAGGTAAACAATAATTTGCCATACTTGCCGCGAGATAACTATCGAAAGCAAAAACATTATATAAAAATAACGATAATTACAATGATTTACGTATAATGTAAACTATATTTTCGTACTTCGCAGTGTTATCTCATTTCGGAATATCACTGTATTAATTATATATAGTGCTTGAGGGAATAATGCTAACAAATTTCACATTCATGGTTTTTTCGATTTTGAAATATCTTGTTTTTTGTTTTTATTTTTAACGAATTGAACTAGATACGCCATCTGTTTGATAAATGGCTATACCCATGAAAAAAAAACAAGCTAAAAAACTGCATTGCACAAGCATGCAACATTACAGAGATTGACAAAGTGAGTCGCATAAGTAGAGCATTTTTTGATCGTCATTCACTATGGATGTACATTAAGGTAATCGGTAGTTCATTTTAACTGTCACCAAAAGGTGCCTTTTTGCGCGAACAAAGTGATCGACATGCTGACTCAGCGCCAAAGTCCTCGCTTATTACACAGTTGAAACCTACCTCTCTTTATTCACTCTCTCTCTCTCTCTCTCTCTTGGTTATGTAAAAATACTATTTCGGACATACAGTATTTATGTAAACGCAATTATTACCGACCTCGCGTGATGCTGAGCGAAAATATTACATGCACCGGACGAAGTCCGTGGAGACCCATTTTTACACGACGCACTGAATCATTTGGTTAATACATGCCACTATGAAAAGCAAATGTCGCATTGTCATAACATTGTAAATTAGAATTACGTTGTTGTGACGACATGCGTAAACGCGATATTTAATACCGCGCGAAATTGGGTCGTGTACAAACCTCAAAAGAGACGAAAGATGAAAACTAAAAATTAACAATTACCTTCATTAAAACCCATTTTCACCGCGGATAAATACTTATTATGAAAAAAAAAAAAATGGCTAAAAGATAAAATACACAGGATTGTTAATTGACTTACGATTCACGTTGAGGACGAGCAGCTTGGTTTGCGGTGGTACCAAGTTTGTGTTGCTGGCTTGACAGATCAGCCTCGCCTTGAGATGCTGTCGCCCAATTTTCGGATACGCCAAGTGGTTAACCGTTATCCCGGTCTCCGTGTTGTACTGATAGGACTCGTCTATCACGGTGTTGTCGAGATACCACGTCAGCTTCGGCGGTGGTTTGCCGCCACGAACCTCGCAAATCAGGTTCACGTCGCTTCCCTCGTTGTACGCGTCCTCAAAGGTCCGGACGTTCTTCATCGCCTCGTCCAATATCATCAGCTTCGACGGAGGCACTGTGCGAACAGCATGCGTCGTTAGAATCCAACGCGGATGTTAATCGATCGTTTGTCAAGCGAAGCGAAGCGACAGTCAACGCGGAGAGATGCGTATGCGGTCGATGCGGTGGAATCCGGGAGAGAACTTTGGCTCGGTTGTAGCAGAATTAACTGTTATAATGGGCCCCAAAACAGGTCATAGTATGGAAGTATAGTATATTACCGCGGTGGAGCTCTCAGTTTGCGGAGCAAACCGCGCGGCTTACGCCGGGATTAATTTATGCGCCGGAAAGCACTGAGTTCATAAGTCAACGCCCACGAAATGTATCGAGAGCAAATGTATATACAGACCACAAACGCGCCAACTTTACGCATCGTCTGACGAATTGTACGTCTATATATATATATATATATTTAATGTCGTTTAATTACGTGTTGTGTATACACGTTAATAGACATGTATGTATGTGTATGTGTGTGTGAAAAGCGCTCGCTCTCGGGGGTGCTTCTTGCTCCGATACTTTGACGCGACCTCTATTAAACCGCCCCTGATCAAAAGGACCGACTTTAATTGTTGCGTGATCGCCGGGTTGATTGAGTTTCACCACGATACAATGCGCTCACCTATAACGGTTAAGTTCATCTTTTGTTTCCGCGTCGGCGAGTTTCTGAAGTCCACCCGGCACCGATAGATCCCTTCGTCCGTGCTCTGCAGCCGGTCGATACTGAGATGAGCTGGATTCGTCGCCGTGATAAAAAAAGCTCTTGGTCCCAATGCCGAGGGCGACGACCAAAGGCGGGCGTCGCTGAATTGCCGGCGACCGCGTACGTCAAAGCTGCAACAAATCGATTAGCTTTCCTGTACTCGACCTGTAACGATTGCACATTTGCTCTGCGAATTATTATAATGTATGAATATTATGTGAGTGTATTATTAATATATATGCTGCATTATTAATTATACGGTTCTATATTATATAATATGAAATTTCAGTGTTTTTCGCTAATATAAAATACTAGAATGTTTCGGTAGAATATTCGTAATAAGAGTCAATTTATCGTAGGTAATTACCGCTTTGCTCGTTATTCGTATCAAAAACTGTGCCAGTTTAATTACGTAATTTGCGATGTAATTGCAGTCAATTGAAACGGCTATACTGACGTTATTATTGAAAGCTTGTCATGATTAAATTAATTATAGTTACCATAAATGATGAACATATTCCCTAAATAGTAAATGATTACATATATAACAAGATTTCTTATTGTTTCAAGATATCTTGGTCGGTTACAAAATTAAATATCATGATACTAAAATTATAATTATGATAAAATTATAATTAATATAATTTGCACAATTGTAATTAATTTGAGTGTAATTCATTACAATGATATATGAAATTTAATGAGATTTCTAGATTCAACTTTTTTTTTTATTTAATTACATGCACAAGGCTTTTGCAAACGTACATGAATTTAATATTATAAATTCAAATGGTAGTCTGAAAGATTAAATTTGGAATCTGTATTGTTTTTCATTCGCGGGATTCAAACACATGTGTTCTTATCACAATCGGCTTTGCTAGAAAACCATTCGCGAAACTACAATTGGAGACTAGTAGTCGGATGGGCCACGTCTATATACATGGGGATCACATGGGAGCCGTTTTCGGTGCGTGATTGCATATTAAGCATCCACGGATGAGAGCAAGGACGGGAACAAAAGCAGACGGATTAGAGGGACGGTCGGAGGATATATAAGAGGGTTCGCGCGCGTGGGACGGAAAGAAGAGAGGTAACTCGAGACAAAGGAGAAAGATAGAGAAAGAGAGAGAGAGAGAGAGAGAGAGAGAGAGAGAATGAGAATGAGAATGAACAGAGGGAACAGAGAACATGACTGAGCTTTCTAACGGCTCCCCGCGAGCGACTAAAAGTTAAATTGCGTTCCGCGACTGCACGAGAGTTCGGATTTTCGCTCGTGACTGAGTATTCCCAAAGCTATCCCACCCTCGCGCTTGCTTCCGCGGCATTGACGTTGAAATACGATTTAATTCTTCCACTTCACACTTTCAACAGACGAGACCGGACGCTTCCGTAACGCGCCACCGACGTTGCACGTCCGTCCGTCTCGTTTATCGTAGATAGAGCATGCAAGTCCTTCGAAGCGGTCGAGTACAACTGTAGCGGGCTTTGCTCGGCGCAAGAACGACCCGCGGATATAACACGTTTGACCGACTTTTCTCGCGAGCGATAATCCTGAAAAGCGATTTTCCCATATCGGTCTTCCGACTTCAGCTCCTTACTTCAGTTCGTCGACGGTGGAGCGACTCTCAAGATCGATCGGTCGCCTGCCTACTCACCCGACTCGTCGATCACGACTTGAGAGGCTGATTCGTCGAGACTCTCCGGAAAGGCATCGCCTACAGGCGTTTCTTCGTTATCTTGGAAGATTGCAGTGTAGATTAAACTCTGTGTTGCTCTTTACAATTCGCGAAAACGATTTGCGGATAAAGTGGCACCCAGTATTTTCAAAAGCTGAGTGTAATGGACGAGAGAGTGTCGTCTCAATCAAAAATTCGATAAAACGTACAGAGAATCAATTTCGTATCTTCAATTGTATTGTAAATTAGTTTTGTTAAGATAAAGGTAATATAAATTTTCAGCCAGACTTATTGCGCGAGATAATTTGAAACAACACTTTAGATCTCTGTGAGTAAGCGTGTCTTTTATTTAGCTATTATTTTCTACTATGTCGGACACTCGCTAAAAAACCGATCACTTTATAAAGTCTCACGCGAGGAAAAGAATTTACCAGGTCGCTTCGGTGGGTCTAAATGTCTTGAAACTTTTCTGAAAGAGAGAGAGAACGTAGAATGGGAATTGAGTGGATTCGATTTTGCGAAGTGTTATCTATTATAGGTAAAATGCGAAGACCGCCCGAGAGATTGTAAATATTACCGAGCGTTTTGTTCGATCGAGACGCTGAGTGCTCAATATTATAGAGTAATATTGAAACTCAAAGATCTCTCTAATGCGATCGCGATCAAATATTATGAAGAACGTAATCGAGTGTTTGACTCTTCTTATCCCTCTCGCCTCAACTAATGAAAAATTAAACGAGCTCCGATATGGATTCAGTTATCTTTAAGGATTGTGAAAATTTTATTAAATCGATAAGATTATTATGGTTAAATAAAACTGTTTATTCTTTATTTAAATAATTAACAGCTCGCGGAAATCTCGAGGAGAGATTTTAACGAGTCATACGAGTTATCTATACCACAAGCGAGATGTTAAATACATTCGTAAGAAAGGGTTATCGTATATCCACGTAGTTTCTCCGAGTTTCCTTTTCTTAACAATCTAACGTACGATAAACGGGCACGATGTCACGCAATAAATATTTTACTCCGAAAGGTCCCGCGAAGGGATGAGTCGACGCCAAAAGGGGTAGGAGGAGACCGAGAGGACAAGAGAAAGAGAGAGATGCTTTAGTACGACGGGCGCCTTTAAATTTAAAGTTCCTCGTCGCGGCGAGGATTAAACTGACTTTACAACAAGCGGGACGAAGGCGTTCCTCGAACCGAGTGCCAGCTCGGCACCCCCTCCCCCCTTCGCGTACCCTTTACTGGGACGATGCATCGCCATCCCCCCGTACATATCTTACACCTTATTACATTTCTTAAATATGACCCGTCGGATGTTAAAGTCCCCCTACTCTCTTGGAGAGGAGAGGGACTCTCTCTCTCTCTCTCTCTCTCTCCTTGTTCCGCTTTCCCCTAGATGGCGGCCATTCTATATGCAAAATTTCACAGGCCGCGGAAGCGAAACGACGACCCGAGTAGAGCGAATGAACTTCATCGTGGAAAATAACGCGAGGAATTTTCTATGGATCTGAGTCATCATGCTCATTCCTTTTTGATTTCTTCCGAGAAAGTGAACTTTATAGATGATATGAATGATTTTTGCATTCGAAAAGAAGTCTTTACTACGCTTTTTGCATTCGAAAAGAAACTTTTTTTCAACGCGTGTCCGTCCGGCATGTTGTGCAACTAGAATAGATAGAAAGTATCTAAAAGTATGTGAAAAATATGTATGCATACTCAAAAAAATATTTTGCTAATGTAGATAGATTTCTAGATGTCTCAATTAAAAATTATTGCTACTTTTTTGTATCTGTTAGACTATTGTTTGTCACGTATAGAATTTATAGCAATATTCTAACAATACCTCTAGAAAATTTAGATCCCATTGCCAAGTATTAATCACAAATATAATTGTCCTTGACAATAGGCCTTAAAGATAGGCATCTCAAAAAAATGTTCTATCTAAATTACACTAATAGTACAAATATAAATTCTGTCTCTGTTATTTAAATTGATTAAGAGTAAAATATATGCAGTATCACAGTATTTACTAATAATTTATCTATTTCAGTTAATTTTTTACACCTAAAAAATTTTTGTTCAAGTTGTAAGATCATTTTTTTAAGTATATATATATATATATATACGTAAATTTGTGTGACACAAGAGGAAATATAAAGATTCAAAGATTTCGAAATTTTAATACTTATTTTTAGAAGAAAGTAATTAGATTTAGCTTTAGATTATTCGAAATCTCACCTGTAAATCGGTTCCTGTGACCCTTCCTTGTACCAAAGCACCATGTTGACTTCGTCGTTATCAGCGGAACTAACGTCGCAAGGGAGTTGCACCTTGTTTCCGACTACACCATCAATGGCAATAATCGGTGCTGCAACAAAGGGAGAAATAGATATATAAATAAAAACAAAATTTTCTTTTTTGTAAAATATTTCAGACACGTACAAAATTCTAAATTGATTGATCTTAATTCCGAATCATCGAAAATTAGAAATATTAAATCCCATCATCAATCCATGAACAATTCATTAAAAATTTTAATATATCGACAAAAATATAAATAAATTCCACATTTTTTTACTTCCGAGAGAAACTAGCTTAACTCGCAAGAACGATCTATGGATGTTATAATCAATCACTTCGTGCTTTTAAGATACCTATGACACGATATATCACTACGGCAGGTAAGACGCTAATATAATATGGTTTTCATCGACAAGAAAACACCGGGATTAGGTCTCATTAGATGAGAATTTGCAGTGATGTACAAGCTGATGATTAAAGGCGAACTTCGATCTGAGTTTAAGATCCTTTCCCGTGATGAGGTAGACGATGGTGGTTTGATGTCGTTGCGGTTTTATCCGCCCGATTAGATTCACATGTAGATGGAGTTATCGCGTTTTAATGAGCTGTCTCCTCCTCTCTCTCTCTCTCTCTCTCTCTCTCTCTCTCTCTCTCTCTCTCTCTCTCTCTCTCTCTCTCTCTCTCTCTCTCTGACACATTATCTTTCCACGACGACGCGTTTCTCGACGTCTCATCTGACATGTCTCGATCGGGAACTTCGAGTAGGAACGTCGTACCTCAGGAGCGATCGCTTCTAGGGATCTCATCGATCACCACGTTAGAGTTTCGTCGCTCGACGTCTGATCGCAACATGCCCGACCAATCTCGAAAGTCCACGGACTTTCGTGATCGCGCTATAAAGCGGCCGTACTACTTTCCACGAAAAGAGTGGAAGAAAATGAGACGAAAATAGCTGGGAAAACGGATCCGCCACGTGTTAAAAGGCGTGCACAGTCAGTGTCTTCGTGTCGAGATCCGCAAAGATATTGCGAGAACGTGCAAAGAGTGTTTGTTGAAGGGTTCGTAGCGGTCGCAGAGCTCTCGACGCTCTGAATCTGAAATTAGAATACCAGCTGGAACTTCCGATAGAGGACGATGGGTCGCTCGATATGAGAAAAGCAAACGTATGCTTAGTCGATCTTTTGCTTTGCGCTTTCGGCTATATTGATATTTTTGGCAGTATCAAACTATTTTTTATTCTACTATATTATCAATTAGCAATAAAGTTTCAAGGCTCTTTTCATAATTTTTTATTAATTTTATCTTTCACTCAAAAAAATATTTTGCTAATGTAGATAGATTTCTAAATGTTCTAATTAAAATTTATCGCTATTTTTTGTATCTGTTAGAATATTGTTTGTCACGTATAGAATTTATAGCAGCAATATTCTAGCAATATCTTTAGAAAATTTAGATTCCCAAAATATTAATTACAAATATAATTGTCTTTAACAATAGACTTTAAAGATAGACACCACAGAAAAATTTTCTGTCTAAATTACACTAATAATACAGATATAAATTCTGCCTCTGTCATTTAAATTGATTAAGTGCAAAATATATGCGGTATCAAAATATAGGCAATATTTTACAGTATTTGGCAATAATTTATCTGTTTTAGTTAATTTTTTACACTTAGAAAATTTTTGTTAAAGTTGCAAGATCATTTTTTTGAGGGTTCTGAGTTACTGCATCTTCTAATTTTTCTAAAATATTTTTTCTATTTTTTATATTCTAGTATTATGAGTTAACATCATGAGATTTACTAACGCATAATGCAATAGTTATAAATCATACGAGATTATTTTTCATCCGATCAAGATGTTGGTATGGAATACGATCCTATTACTAAGCGGGCACATTCTTCCGATCTCATCTAATCCCGAGAGAGAAGTTTCGAAGCGGTTCAGAAGGAAACTCGAGGAAGCTCTCCGCACAAACTCGCGAAACGTTCGCGAGCGTGACAAGCGCCGCGCGCAAAACAATTTCATTTATCACAAGAAAAATAGCAGTTTAACTCCGCGAGTGGGCGTATCATACATTTTCCACGAGTTCAAGGGGGATGAGAGACACTGTGGAAAATGGAAGACACCCGAGGTCGGGTCGTTCCTTCTTTGTCGTCATAGCCAACGACGGCGAACACGAACACGAGTGTATTAGCGTGGATGATATCCCCGACGTTCTAAGCCGTCACAACCCTAGTTGTACAGTTTATTACGCTCTCGTGCTTTCTCTCTCTCTCTCTCTCTCTCTCTCTCTCTCTCTCTCTCTCTCTCTCTTTCTTTTTCTTTCTATCCCTCTCTGCTAGCACTTAGAAAATACAGTCGTGCCGGCGACGATATTATCAGTATGTCACAGCACTTTTCGCTCTCGAAAGAGTGACACATTTGCGGTTCCGAATAATTCGCATACATATTTGCTGTTGACACGAAAAATTTGCATCACGGATGAGGCCACCGATGCACGTCACAGGCAGGAGAATTATTAACGATTAATTGATAAACCGAGCGGAAGCTACCTGTAGCGTGAATAACTGCAGCGCTGTCGCGTTAAAGTTCGCAATATATCGTTACTCGCTGGAAAACACGTGATTGCCTCGCAAAAATAATTTTGAATGTTTTTCTGATATCAATTGATAAACCTAACCCCACGCGCTTATTAAATCTACATTACGTATCTTCCTATTGCCTAAATCAATCAATGTACAATCCGTCCCTTATTTTATGATCATTATTATGTGTGTAATATATTTCTTATATTTCGACATATAACGACCGTCATCATCATGTATGTCGCTGGTGTTTCTCATTCCGTTGCTTAACGAACAGATACTCGAGTCATGACGCGTATCTGTGCTCGTGATGAATCCCAAACGCCCACAAACGTTGTTCCCGGTACAGATCGCTGTAGGGAGAATCGTAGGGTTCATAAATAACCTTTCTACGTAGAAAACGAATCCATCAACGATCACTCTCTTTAACTTAGGACGATTGGAGGCCACATCAAACGTGCGCGAGCACGCACCGGTACAATCCTTCTCCCTCCTTTACTCGGGGAAACCATAAATAAGTAATCTTTTCCGGTTTTCACGAAATGTGCAGGAGGGTCTTGAATCTCGAAGATGATTGCTTCGGGTAAACGCGCGCGGGATACCACGTTTATTTTCTTTTTTATTGGTAACGTAAATTTAACGGATTTTATTTTTTTCTTCTGCTCTCTTTCTCTCATCTTTTTTTCTTCATGGCTTCGCTCTCACCATCGGGAAATGAAATACAGCGTTATTTCAACAGCAAAGCGTACGCAGCTATTTTTTCTCAACTGATAGCCGCCAATATGTTACCCAACGATGAGAGATTCGGAGAAGCTATATATTCTGCACCAAACGCGAAAAATAAAAATGAGTATAAAAAGAGATCGCGCAGTTAATATAATATAATATATAATATAGTAAATAAATTTTGCAATAAAAATTGCTCAATAATGTAAATACTTTGGTATGAGAATTTGATGGTAATGATAAATTCCAAGAAAGATCTAATAGTAATCGACGTGAATAATAAAATTATTTAATAGAAAAAAGATCAATGCCAGATTCTCAATATATTTAGAAATAAAAATTTTGTTGGTAAAGTTTAGAAACATTCTTTATATTCAAACGAATAGACTTGTAACAACGAATCCATTCGGGATTTAAAACGTAATCTACTAAATTGGTTTGCTATTCGAATGCGAATTGTGTGTGTGTGTGTGTGTTTTTCTTTTTGTACTATTAATCAAACGATAAAACAAATATTAGTGTAACCGTACATTTCTTTAAACTAACTATAAAAAAATATTGGCAGAAATAAAAGCGACGCTGGAGGCAACTTTGTCGAATGAAACAAGGTAATCTTTCAAAAGAATAACATTAATCTCGTATTATGTGGATGCTGTTCATTGGAATAATGGATGATCCGTCTGATACAGTAACTTCATACGGACATGACGTCCGACGGAAATAATGTGTACGATGCGTCAAAGCGAAAACGTTAATGAAATGATTGTATAGTTTTTTCGTCTCTATCTTCGAACGTATGCCTATAATTTACATAAGCATGGCCGATCTTAATGAAAGTGCATGCGAGTTTGATTGTACATTAAACATGTCTGTTATTAACAATAATAGGCCTTAAACACGGAAAGGTACTCAAATAGATGATGTCGAAAGAGATTTTCGATCTGTGCATATGGGCTGTATGACAAGGGTAAAAAATACATTTCGGGCATTCGACGAAGCCGCAGACTTTGTCAGAGTCATTTGTCATATTCTTAACTAGCATGTAGATGTTTCCAATTTACGTCATGTGATCATTTATATGACATATCTACAGTGACAGTATAGATACTTTGATAGCTCTTAATTATTTTCTTAATAACAGAATTACGGATGACACATAGAAAATATGAACATTTTTTAATATTTTTATTTTCAATAAATTCTTCATCGAAAGAAAAGTAAATATAACGAAACTAGTTGTTAAAATAATAAAGAATTATCTAATCAACAGTTTGCATAAAGTTTGGAAATAAGAACAGTTATTGTAATTCCGGTTAGACGACAAAGTATTCGACGAGGAAAAATAATTCATAATTTTATATAGCCCCGTGCACTGCAGATAGATTATAGAAGCTTCGATTTTTAAAGTAGACCGTCTATTCCGTTTGAAGTACGTGCGGCGGTTACATACCGTTACGGATAGAAAACGTTATTCAAGTTGACAGTGCGACGAAGTAAGAATCGATAGAGTCAGTCGCTTGCTTAACAGACTTAGTGATAAATCATCATGTCCCCGAAACACACAATTACCAGCAAAATAAACAGATTGAGGTTTGATCGAGGTTATTTATTAATTGTAACTTTGTTGCGTGCTTAATTTCCATTAATTATTAATATTTTGTCGCAATTTTTATTAATTATAACTTTCGTCATCTGATTATCATATTTCTGCAAAATTATTTCACATCAATTTATTTCACCTGTTTTTAGCAGCTTATTTAAATTTGTCGAAATTATTATTTCCTAACTAATAACTAATGCTTATAATGCTTTCGATTTTAACGTAAAAGGGGAGAATTAGCTTATCGAAATTCAAACAATCAAAATTTATAAGCATTTAGCTCTTATTTTTCTTAATCACAATTTTGCTATTCTGCTAATTATTAATTCGCAATATAATTTTAAATGGTTATTTTTAATTAATAAAAAATATTTTAAACTTCAATGTTAAATCTACTTTTAATATATAAAGATTATTGCTATGCAATCGATTATCATAATTTTTATAGATTGATTTATGTCTCAGAAGGAGATTATGTATATTAGGAATTTATCTCGAGTGCAATAAGTAAAGCGGATTTACAAAGAAAGTGATAGCAAATTATTTATTAGCAACCGACTATAATCCGATGATAATCTACTTATATATTTCGCTGGAAAAATAAATTTAGCTCAGCCTTTTAGTAATCGCGTGAATTGTCACGATATTATTATTTATAGAGGCTTTGGCAGCGCAACACGTAATATAATGTAACATGCGATAAAATTACATTTTTCAGTAAAAAGGAAAACGGTACAACTGACTGTACGCGAACTGAACTATGCAGTATATCAGTATTTACGATTGTAGAAATTTTATAGTATGAAATTTAAGAACTTAATTGAATAGATTCAGTTGTTTATATGCTAATATTTCTTACGTTTATCACTATCATTCGAACAACAGGCTGAATTATTAAATCGTATAAATGTCTTATTGTTAGCGTTGTAAAGAAAAGTACATTGCGTATGATATTAAAGTCCCCGTTTTATGGAATAATATAATTATGCAATATAAAAAAACGTGTATAAGCTGTTTGCAGCGCAGACGTTACGACTCGATGGTCGAAATGGATGAGCAAACAAAGAAGTTCCATTTTGCCGTTCGCGCACGACCGCGGATATATGTAGATCATCGTAAAAATTCACAGCACTAAAGTGCGCGTATTTCGTCCGGCGTATTTACGTAGAACGTATTTTAAAAATCATTGTAACCGGAACCTCCTCGACGACGCATTCGGTCGCAATAAGAAATCTTGAGTTTTCCTCGCCGAGCATCATGCTTTAAACTCCTCTTTATGACGCTCTATAGTCACATCACGATTCTTGCGTCTGTTTCCTTCGCGAGTAACAGCTTTCGCATAGAACAGAATAGTTCTGTAGCGGAGCTTTACAGTTCTCGAGTTCCGCCGGAGACATTAATCTCTCTTATAAATTATAGCGTATATGTGTACATACATATATTATATATACCTATATTACGCACAAGAGATACACGAGCTTCATACGAACGGTATATCACGATCGTATCTCAAAAATCCTACGTATTAGCCGAATCATAAAATAAAAAGAGCGATAAAAATCGTCATGTAAAAAAAGTGCCGTAATTAAAGGTTGACACGTTTTTATTGTTCGCGTTTTGTACAGCTATGTTTCACACTGCTGTCCTGTTATCGCGATATTAGGATGAAAAAAATGGCGAATATGTGTCATTTTGAATTATTTTACTTGAATTAGAACCTCTTTTTTCTCATTAAACTCTGTATTTTATAATAAGCTAATTAGAATGTATTTGTTTCGTAATTTACCAATTTAATAGACGTCCGTTGACGTTTTATTTCGAATAATATCCTTTTGCGCAAAAAATTACATAGCATATTCTTAAAATATAAATTTTTTTTCTTATAAAATACATGTGAAACTATAAAGTTTGATGATGAAACACATGTGAAACGATGTCTTTATTTTTTTCTCTTCCAATTTTTCGTGCTGTACTTTGTTTTTTACGAGTGACGGCTTATATACGACACAGGAACGCGATATGATTTTATGGTCCTCTAGTGGCACTAAGTGGCGAAAAAAAGAAATCTTGATCGTATGGGAGTAATGACTTGCATGTCGGTCAACCTGTTTCTGCCTTAGCTCGACGATTACGAACGTCGTACATTAAAGTCGAGTACTGGCATACCATATCGCACCCAGGCACACTCTTTAAGAAATATCGGATATCGGTACCGAAATATTTCCCGTGAAAGCGTGACTCTGCGGAACCTGTAATCTCAGGGTCTCTCGCAATGTGCAGTGTATGAATTATGTTGCTTCTATTGCGCGCACAAAAGCTGTAACGCTTCGGTCCGATTCACGCGCTATGAGCTTTTTCATGGTACACCTGCATCGAAGAATATATACACGAGTAAAGAAAAAAAAAATGCGACTGCGTGCGACGATAAGTAATAAAAAAAAAGGAGATCCTAAAATAAATAGCAGGTCTCTCGGTATGCTTATCCCACGGTATTCTTAGTGTACCTTTAACAAACACGCGGGATTGTAATTTACAGTCGCGATACCGCCAACGAGCGGCCAGCTGTTCCGCCGATCAAGAAGCGAGAGGAAAATAAACAGCCGCGCTCCGCGCTATCTCAATTATTGCACGGCGCTAAACCGCTGTCGGACGGTAAATAATTTGCTGGCGCCTAATATCGGGTCTTGTGGTTTTCCACCTTGATTTATAGCTTACTAAATAATAATCGTCATCTCACACACGTCTGTCCGGTGAACCGTCGATCGAACGCGGGGAGAAATAAATACAAATAACGGCGGGCGCAATTACCGCAGCCGCATCGAGCATCCCGCAATTATCGGGAGTCTCGATACTCGTTATAAGCGAAACGGGAGAAGGTGAAATCACTTTGTTGGCTGCGGCGACGGAGAAGTTGTAGGTAATAATTAGCGATCGCGCGGCGAAAAAAAAAAGTACCAAGAAATAGGCGAAAAAATGACCGGATTCGCGAGAAATGCAGTCTGCGATTTTGCGGCTTCTTTGAACGAGAAATTTCGTTCGGCGAATTCTTGCAGCAATTTTATAATATATATAACGCAGCTACCTTATATATTTACTTATTATATAAATTCTTTATTTAATCAAATACTTATTTAAACTACTCGATGGCAAATGTCAATAATTATACAAGTATTATGCGATGCAGTATCTCAATGTAAATTTATAAAATAATTGATTATGGATACAGAACAAAACGAGAGAGAATATCTATCCCAAGTAAAAATTACTATAGGGAAATGAAGCTACGCGGAAAGATTGATATCGCGATATAAATTATAGCGTTCTGTCTGGGTGCGGATAAAATGAATATCAGTTCGCTGGAGAAATTATCGCGACTCGCGATGTATTATGCAGCAACGATGGAGTTTCAAATTGGTTACCCGGCGAAATGAAATCGACTGCAAATAAAATCCCATGAGGCGAATTCGTATATAGCCCGTGCGTTTGCGCGGGCGCATGCTGCTCGATACGATATACGCTGCACTGTAAGTCGAAAAACTACGGAGCGCGCTCGTTTGGTCGAAGAAAATGAAAAGACGGGATACAAGCGATACGTCGAGGGTGCACGCCGGTGCTAGGTGCCCATTTAAAATTACGACGAAAGCTCGCACATCCGCCGAGCCCGATGCTTTCCAATTTTCGCGCGAAGCTCAAAAACGTGCTAAACGACCATGGTAGTGGAGTTCCATCAGCAAGCGCAGTAGCCCATCCCGTTCTCGCTTTCTCCTACCCCCGTATAATCTCTTTCTCTTGTTTCTATTTTTCCCAGACACAGAGTATGTGCCGCGGAGCGTGAAAGCCGTGTGCGGAATAGCATTTGGTGTCTACCCTCGCAGGTTTTAACGGGCAGTCCCGTATGCCAGACGCGTGCCAAGTTTTCCCCACTTGCCTCCTATCGCCCACGTTGTGTGTCTATGTGTGTATGTGTGTGTGTGTGTGTGTGTGCGTGCGTGCGTGTGTGTGTGTGTGTGTGTGTGTGTGTGTGTGTGTGTGTATATGTTTGCGTGCGTGTTTCTCTGGACCGTCGAGAAAGGAAGAAGCCGCGGAAACAGGCGGCTCCTATTTTCACCCTGCATTCCATCCCTGTGCATTCCCCCCTTCTCATGGTGGATATCTTGCCCGGATATCCAGCAGCATCCGCGGCCACTTTCGAACTCGGTACCATGTGCGTCCATCTGCCTTCTTTCCCTTATTTCCTTCGCCTGCCCAACGTCTATCTTACCTTCCGATACATCCGCCGCATTCCTCCCGGTTTCTTCTGTCTTTTATTGGCGAGTCTGACAATATTCTTAACACAGGACATTGCCAAAATTTTTCTTGTTGCAGCTAAAACTTTTCAAATTTTCCAGAAAGATTTTCGAATACTTCCCTCACTGACTATAACATTTATTTATCTAATCAAAGAATGAAGAAATTTCACATATTGAAAAACGCATGTTAAATAATATAGTAACTATAATATAATAAAAAATGTAATAAGATATATTCCTATACTGTTATAGAGCGTCAAAATATTTAATACTAAATATTATATACGAGTTATTTTTTTCATAAAATAAAAGCATACGTTTGTTGTGAAAAGTGAAAGTATATTGATTAATCGGTATTTTTTATGAATTAGAAATCTTTAGACTCTTTCTATCGATACTCTTTAATTCCTGCTAATTTTTTGTACCTCTTTTAACTCATAAAAATTACAGAAATAATCTTTATGATAACATTTGTTTGTCGTTGCATTACATTTTTTTGACGAGACACTGTGCGCT
The DNA here is from genome assembly GCF_047496725.1 of Anoplolepis gracilipes. NCBI lineage: Eukaryota > Metazoa > Arthropoda > Insecta > Hymenoptera > Formicidae > Anoplolepis > Anoplolepis gracilipes. Next base: position 12,611,907 of record NC_132973.1, read on the forward strand.
TCGCTTTGGTCATTTATTTTTATTGTTAATAATATGACGAAAAAAAGCGGAATTTGACATGAAACGCAACAACTTCTGGAGTCGGCAAACTCGAGATAAAAACGAGTGCCACGAGCATTATAAGAAAGCACAGGGACATAGCTGTCAGATTTTTTTGTGTAGTCAAACCCTCCAGTTCAAGCTGAGCTCAAAGCTGCTGCTTTCCCGTGGACATTGTTCTACAGAAACCCGATTTTCAGGGAGAAGACAGATTTGAGTGCTCCTTCGATAAAGTTTCCAACCGTTCTTTGTATCCTGTTACTTATTTACTCCCGTTAAAAGAACGTCCTGACTGAGAGAAAAAGACTGGACAGAGGAAAGAAGGTTTCTCGTGGTATCGTGCATGAGCAAGCTTTAAAGGTCCTTTTACAAGCAGAGATCGTCCTAAATGCATAGCACGGACTTGGATGTTACGTTATCTCGTATTCGGCAATATACTGGTATTTATCCGTCTGAAAGAACTGAATTTTCCAATACAGTAGCACAGGTACTGATGAGTTATTGTGTTCAGCGGCGAGTATCGCGATGCATGTCGTGAATATTTATTCTCGCGCAAACTTTCGATGCAATTCAGGTATCCGGCGATTCCTCAATAGTCGTGCTGCGTGTCGTTAATTAAAATATTCCGAAATATTTTGACTCACACTTGTATTTCATTTTTCGATAAGCTAAGTGGACTATAAATGATTCGCTTTGATAAATATTGCAATTAGAGTAAGTAAATAAGAGAAACCTGTGTTAATAGATAAAAATTTAATAGATAAAGGATAATTAATATTTTTGAAGAATAAATATAGTTTTACTAGTTTTATCATCATTGGATTATTGACTTTACTAATTAATGCGCTATAATAAAATCGCTTCGATTACACATTGCTCGTGTACATTTCAGTACTTTTTTCTCGGTTAAATTTGCAATGAAAAAAAGAGAAGAGTCGAAAAAGTAAGGCTAATGAGGATAGAGAGAATCTAAAGAAACGAGGACGTGATATACCATAGCGAACATGAACGGGTAGGAAAGTCTGAAATCACGTGGCAGTAAACTAGCGGAGCTTTCGGTATATAGGGTACCCTTCCGCGTATCCCGAAAGAGGGCTTTCCGGCGTACGAACGGGTACGACGTGTTATCCGGCTTGAGATTACTTCTTGGAGCGGAAATAGGGCGTCGGCTAAGACGCCGTTTCAAAATTACCGTATAATTCCGCACTAACTGTAGTCTCGCCGCCGACGAAAATAATGGCGAAGACTAAAATGTGCGAGAGTCAGAGATCGACTTCAATTTTCTTACAAGTTATTGCGCACAGATTGAAAGGTTCGTACATGCAAGTAACATAAACGTTATGGCTTTACGAAGGAAGGGGAAAGCAGTTTCGTTAATTGACTTGCATTGCAAAACGCAATTTAAACATACTTTGATACTCGAATACGCTTTAGCTAAGGAAAAATCAGAAATATTTCAATAAAAAAATATATTTTTAAAATGCAATTTTCTTTATATCTTGTATATAACACATATATTAACATTGCTTATATATAATATTATTACAAGAAAAAGAAATTTTTTCATTATAAAATTAATTGTGATGCAGTATTTACGTATACATATATACTGTTATAAATTTTCTAACAGCAAGTATTTTCTAGAATGAGTTTGAGGTAGAAAATCGTACAGCTATTCCATTATAAATTGTACAACGTATAAAAAAAAAAAAAAAAAAAAAAGAAATATATCGTAAAAATCATATGGAATGTTCACAAAAATTACGTTTTAATTAAGAACAACTCAGTGTAGGTATTCTGCGATTTGGTAGTTGAACCTCGAGCGCGGTACCCAGTATCGATTCGGCCCGGAGTCTCGAATTACCTAATTAACAGATCCTTCTATCTACCTCGGGATCTGTTCAGGCACTGCCTCTGTGTGACGCTCATTACTCTTTGATCGAACGGCTGAAGCGAGTATAATTCTCAAAGGAAAATTTTAAGCGGTCGAGCGCTTGGATGAGACGAAAAAGATGGCGATACATACTATTCTCGCAATTGGTTTTAGTCGCTTGAAGAATAAGAGAATAACACAAGAATTGATAAAGAAAGAGAGGGAAACAGAGTGATAGCGACAGGTTAAAAAAAAAAAAAAGAAAAAAAGAAGATAGGAATGCACAGGAGGATGAAATAGCCCCGTTACTATCGATCGTGCGTAACTTGAGAGATTCCGACTGACTTTTCCGTTATCCTCCCGTGCGATTCTTCCACTGAAAGTTCCTTTTAATGCGCTCTCACATCGAAGTAGATGCCGAAATCTAGTAAGCCCTCTCGGGCGTCGCCTAGTTCCGCGACTTCGTCTTGAAAACTTTCGGCATGTTTCCCGTTCGAGACGTATTCAAAACAAAGCCGAGCGCGCATCCTGCTTTAACACCGCTCGATACTATATATATTTGATACGAGTAATCCGAGACGACAACACGGTAGCTCGTGCCGAGTAATTGTAATTGCGCGGCGTCGGAGTTTCTAGAACAATGCGGTTTTAGACGCGAATATCGAAATTAGATATTGCGATGAACCCGGAGTATGTATTCGCGTTGCCGACAAGTCTGTCCAAGTTTCTAGCGTGCATTACCGTGGAATGGAACGTGATCGGAGCAGGTAACTATACGATACGATTTGTTGTGATCTAAATCAGGGAATGTCGGAGAAATCCAGGAATCGGATTGTCGCCCTGATTGCTTCCGAGATTGATAAATAGACATGTCAAATTCTCGCAACCATATTTAAAATTTCGAAATTATATCGGCTTTGTGTTAAGACGATATCGATTCGGCGATAATATCGTCTGACATATCGTAACATGCCGTTTATAATCTTTATACTAAAGTTGTTACTGTAAAATGATTGACGTTTGGACAAATATTGAATTTCGCTTGGTGTGATGAGCCGGTGTCGATACCATTAAATGATTCAATCAAATGTCGAAAAATATGATCTATTTGCTAAATTTCGTTTACTTCGTTTGTCATTTCTGACATCAGATTGAATAAAATATATTTGTTGACAACTCGGCGCTTTGCAGGAACGAGCTTAAATTTTTATCAATGTCGTTGATACGGAACGTGTCACGGCAGGAAACGGATATTATTCAATCTGAAAATAAAATTGTAATACGATTATACACTTTGTCTTAATCGTCTTTGCGAGTATCTAAATAGAGGACACGTGTTTACAGAATTTTGTTAACAAAGTATTATAGATTAAACGGAAATACAAATGCTATTAAACAATATCACTGAACAGTAAGAAGCTTCGACTTTGTTGGCGCACAGTGAAATAATTAATTGCATAAGGCGGAACATTTTGCATCTCCAAAATACCGTTCGTCGGAACATCGCTTCTGTTATCTTATTATTAGTCTTATGGCAGATAATACGATATGTGACCAATTCGGTTCAATGAACCTTTGAGAGCTTGATGGATACTAAGCGCGTCCTGATTTGGCTGACCAATCTCATTACAGCGAACACAACGACGTGGATGGAAATTCGTCCTTAAGCCGTATTATTTCAAGAAACTAGATAGAGTACGAATTGGATAAAGTTAATCGAAAATTGTAATTGCCTCTATAAATGCAAGGGAACGAAACTTTTGCAGATATTACTTTTTTCGAATGTAATAAAAAAATGATAATTTTATGCAAAAGTTTATTTTTATACTTTAGCTCTAAATTTCTCTTTTGTGAATCTTTTTCTTTCTTGAGTTTTTTTGTAAATATATACAATAATTTTGTGCGCATACACAATTACACATGTCTTAACGCATTTAATTACCAATTACGGGATTACTGTAGAAATATGCTATGTTCAAAAATGTGATGCGATCGCAGATTATCTCAATTATTTATTTGTAAATCAGGGAAAATGAAAAACAAGAAACTTCTTTGCACGAAATTACCGTAATTTTATGGATTCTGGAAGCTATGTGACGCTTTCTGTAACTACCTAAAGTAAATAAAGTCGGGAGCAATGTGTATCCAGTCTTCTCTAGAAACGTTATCCTAAACATAATAATGGAGAATTATTAAAGAATGAATTTATAGACGCCGTAATTGTTCTCGCAATTGGTCAGCGCAAATGTCGTTATTTATTGATTGAACAAGAATCATTTTACGATAATAAACGTGTTTCGCACGAGAGAATAGCAGTTTGTTTATAATTATTAGAGCCCGTTTTTCTCCAAAATGTCGATTAACTCTTCGTCTGTTTCAGAGAAGTTGAAGAAAAAGAAACAAAGATATAATTTAAACCGCGATTATAAAGTTAAATACATTAGTAAGTTAGTATTGGAAAAAAACACTTAATAAGCTTATGCTAAATAAATTGCATTCGTCGAATATCTCTGCTGTAAGAACACTAAGATTAAATATAATATTTGATATGTTTTTTTATTAATTCCAAATAAAATCAACTCTCTTGAATCATTTTTCATATGTCTTTGTTGATATTAACGTAATACCATTGAAAAGTTATGGACTAATTCTGCATTTAAGCAGACGAGACATTGTTGCATTGAAAATTTTGTTCCATCTCACCAGTTTGCTGAACTAATACATTTCGTAATATTTGTTTTGTGCGCTTCCGTTTCTTGCACTACGCCTCCTCTTCCGTTGTACTACGGCAATTCTGGTTTCCAACAGCACTTTCAGTTTCGCGGAATCTTTCCATATTTCATCTTTTCATATGTCATCTTTTCATATTTTCCTACGAATATTCCTGGAAAGTTTCGCTCTTTACATTCGCATTATTTCTGTAATAAATTTCTGCGAAGAATACGACTGAGAATATTATCGCACCGATCATTTATCTCTTTAACTTGCTTTAAAAATTTGCTTTTTCACTTATATATTTCTTGTTATATTCTTTACCAACGTTTTCATGACTTTATATAACGTAGACATAATTTTTTATATGGAAAAACTATCTGGATTTAATGGAATCTTTGAAATTGTCTTTCTCATAAAGTAAAGATAAATTCAGTACGGTGTTTCCAATCAGTTGGAATCTAAAACTCACGTGGCCAATGGTATAGTGCACGTGGTAGCGAAATTGTACGACCAATGAAATATCTGCTGTCGTCCGGCATCGTCTGAAGATTTGTCAAACGGGAATTGATTTAGGTCCGGGGTTTAACCCCTGAGGGAGCCCGCAGCACACCAGTTGGTTTCCCTTAGAATTCGTCCGATCGAAGATTCGCGTACGACTTGCACGCAAATAAATTGAGGACCCTTATATTGGTCAAGAGGCCGAAAATCATATTTGTATTTCACGCCCCATGTCGAATCGTGTGACAAATTGTTACAGCGACGATGGGCTATGATATCTCTAAACTACAATCATATAATTTTTTTTCGCATATTTGATTGATCTACTGCCGATCGTATAATATAAAACCGTATAAAATATAATAAAATGCGGCTCACAGAGTTTTGTTTTGTCGAGGGGGAGAAGAGATGGGTTTGATGGGAAGGATTTGCGTATTAAACTTAATTTCGCACGTAAGGCAAAGCGCGGCATGCTCATTTAATCAGGAAGCGCTAATTGTTATTATTATGAATGCTCGTCTACAAAGATATGATGCACTTTTTTCACGAGCCGGTATTATGAACGTTGTTATAATAGCGTAACGAGGAACCACAATTACGGTGCAGAAACGCGTGGGTGTGTTTAATGCCGTAAATGATGTTAAAATATTGTGGTCTGCCATATATGCAGAAATATTGCAAATGTTGCATCGCAAAATTCAGAAGCTATGCGCTTAACGAAAGTCCTCTTCAAGTAACAGCGTGTAATTCTATCATAGAGATAGAATTGTGACAAAGAAGCTATCGCGAGGGCAAGGATCTACGAAATGGTCCATGAGCCCTTTACTCGCGGTTTTACTTTATTTTCGCCCTTTACTCTCGTCATAAAAGTGAAGCGACCCTTTTCTTTGACCAAAAAAGAAAAGAAACGAATCATGAAAAGAAAGAATGTGTGTCCTTCACCGTGTGTTTTACACCGTAAATAAGAAGAGACACGTTCTCAGAGTTAACGCGGTTGCCATTAGATTCATCCTCGGATCCATTAACTCTTGCGTACGTGATGGGGAGTACGATCTTCGAAAGTGCAAGTAAATACCGTTGGCTAAATGATAAATCGAACAAAGGATCAGTAAAACACGAAGAAGAAATGGTCAATTACTTCAAGATAAATCGTAAAATATATGTATATATATATATATATATATATATGTGTACGCTACAAATCGCAAAAGATTTTCTACTATTTTATATACAATAATACATTGTATAAAATAGTGAATATTATCATTTTAACTTGTAAAAATATATCTATAAATAACATCAGCATTGTGTGGCAAAATAGATATAGAAAAGCGTATAACTGTACGTAAAACTAAATTTTTTTCTAATTTTTATAGCTTTTTTTGCCTTTTTCTAGCTTACATCAAATTGAACACATAAAAGTAAATAGAAAAGTTAATTTTTAAAATAAATATGGCCAAGTGATCTGATTAATACGAAAAGTTGAATAGTTAGAAGAACAATGTTAAAATAATAGTATTATTCACATTAATTATTTGTTTTATACTACATTTTAACAACATTCACGATTTCTATTATAATATCTATGCATGTCTACGTTATCTTATAATTCCTAGAAATAATGTATAAGCTTTCTAAAAGCTTTCTGAAAGCTTGCATATTATTTCTGGGCATTATAAAAGATACATAAATTGATTTATAATAAAGCTTTATAATTGGATTTTTTCTAAAGAAGAGCTTTTTTATTTCTCCGAATAAAATAGCTAATTAGCAATAATATAACACAATAAAGTTTCGTATATATTTGATTCGATTATCCTGAAGTGGCTGTATCAGTTCGATAAACGTGAAGCAAATGTGTCGCCTATTTTCGGAAATCAAGTTAACTCATCGAATACGGCCAATCTTCGCTCGAGATGTCCGGAAATCGGGCATTAATCCAACTGTCCTCTCTCCTCAACTACCGCTATAAATTACAAGCTTCCAATTTCCAGAAGTCGAACTGTTGTGCCCACTATGGCAGGGTGGACGTGGTTAAGGAAGCGGAAGCGATGGATGAGCAAGAGAGGAGGACACACGTCGGTCATACCGGTTGCGTTTAATTATCCACGGAACCTAGCTAGCCCTCGAAAGGACACGGCGTTGAATTTCCTGTAGGTAGACGTCTGAAAATCTTGTTACAGTTTAATTGTTAATTTACCACCTCAGCTACCAGGAGCCGTTTCACCTCCTGGAAGAGAACTCGACGCATCAGGGACAAAATGGGATTCGTCGAGCGCTTTCAAGAGAAGAGGGTGTACCAAAGGGACACAAAATCGCTGAAGCAAGAGACGAATATCCCTTAAAAGCAAGTTCGATCCTCGTTGAAGAAACAAGGATACGAAAATGTGTCGCGAGTGTCCGAACATCCAGATTATTGTCGTTCTATATTCCTGACCAAAGGGAGCGTCTCCATGCTTCTAAACACGCGTAAAGGACTAAGGGCGAATCAATATCTTATAAATCGGGCCATTAAGTCGCGTTTAAAGAGCGATAGGTTTTTCCTCTTGGCTGAACTGTCCATTGGTGGCCAAACATTCGGGCACAAAACCAGGTTGGGCGTTTCTGCTGTTATCAAAGTTTGCTTAAATTGAAATTCTTTTGCATAAAGAACTTCCCAGTATCTCGACATGGTTTGCATTCTACGCGCAACACTTGCTCTCTGCTTTCCTCATCTCTCAATCGTGACTTACTGAGCGCGGGTATATGCGCACGTACACTTGTGGCTATTTAATTATAATTTTCAATACAATTCGCATGCAGGCTGTCTCGCTTTACATACCGCGTTACATATTATCACGTAACATATCAAGACATATATACAACAGCTTCTGTCAAAAGTAAGTTTAACAGTCTAATCAAATTGGATGAACGAACATCCTGAGTTTCCTAAACTCCAAAGACGTGTATAAACTTATCCGCGGCTTCTTCCCTCTCCCCTTCTCTCATCCTTTTGGAATCCTGCGGGCGACATCACGCGAAATGCCGACAAGATATTTTAAGCCAGCACGTTTCACAAATTTGGTAATTTTGGCGGAAATTCTGGCTCCAAAACTTCGACGAGGAAATACTGTATAGTGTTCCATTTAGTTCCGCTACTAGATTGCACACCTAATTATAATGTACGTACTTTGGCGCAACATCTGTTACTATTACTGTCACGCAACTTCGATCCTTTGCGCCTAATGCTGCGGGAATGATTTATTTTACTGAATTTTGTAGTGTAATTTTTGATAAAAGTACACGCAATGCTATGTAAATGTATTGCGAATCAAATTGTCATTTACAGAGAAAATTCGATTGTTTTAAAATGACACAGAATTTTTCATTAACTTTTAAGTATAGCAAAATATAAGAAAAAATTCTTTTTTAATTTTATGATTAATGGATACTTAAAGTTGCATGATTTTTTTCACTAGACAAATGGAAATGCAACATGCAAATTCATGTATGAGTCAATAACCAACGCGGTAAATTATTCTCTTCATTTAATTTATGCTGTCCTATTCTTTTGACAATAAATCGAAAGATATTAACACACAAAAGAATGTCGATAAATAAAAGAAAAAGAAAATATAACACTCTTTATTCTTTCTCCGTGTATCCATATTTATTGCGCATTAATAAATGAATACATCCGTGGCAAATGTAATGCAATATAATCCAATTATACGTTATATTAGAGTTGACTACAAATAATCGCCAATTTATTTATGCGAAATTAAATTAACAGGATTAATATATACAGAATTGTCGGAAATAGTTTAATACCGGTTATTTATCGAGGGAGCATTAACTTCAAATTTATTTAACCAATATCACACATGATATTTGAATATGAGGTTTTTTTTAGAAAATATTCGATGTTTTAACCTCGTGGGATATCGCATACATAAATATGTAATGAACAGCCAGACGGAAGTTCGTTAAATCCCGCGTGTCTTTCGGTATGTTTTCCCCATATATGTATATCTATCATTTTAGGATCACGAAACCTTATTCAAAAGTAATTGGCACATAACTCTAAAACATTAACGAAATCCGATTTTAATATTGATTTTATTAAATCTGATTTTTCGCTTTTTAGCTATCGATTCACATAGTTTCATTCAACGCAGTCGTTGGAGGATCAAAATGTATATATATACAAACTATGTAAATTTCACTTTTAAAGTGAGATGACGGGAAGAAATTAACATAATGCTTAATGTATTACAATGCAAGAAATAATAACGCGCGACATACACAGTGTGAGATTCTGTTAAAAACGCAACCTATTCCTCGTTAATTTTTTACCTCACGCTCATTTTCAGTAATTATGTATACTTACGGATAAAAGTAATAACCAAAGTAAATTACCGTTGATTTGTGAGCAAGCGAGGTAATTTCCCGCACGACAAAAATAATTTTAATTTTTTGGTATAAAACGACGCAATCGACCGACTACTCATGTTCGAAACAGAATTTGATCACATTTTTCATAGAAACATGCCGTTTTTATGCATCCTTCTCTCCATCGGCTATTATTCTTTCTTTCATTTGATATTTTTTGTAACATTATCGTTCGATATATTTGAACCGCTTCAATGTTGTTTAATTTTTTTTCTTTCCTCGCGATCGACTAAAATTTCGACATTTAACATATGTATGAATTATAAATGGAGCAAAATTCACGAATTTTTAATTATACGTATGTTTTTTAATTGCATCAAAAACAAGACAGAATGAATATTTTGTGCTTAATATATTTTTGTATTTTTTTCGCAAAAAGAGAACCAGTTATGATTGCTATAATATAAACAAAAAAAAAATAATAAATTTTTCGAAAATATTTTACCGTTAACATTCGTAACTCGCTGTAGCGTTAATTGGTTATTGATACTACCGACAATTGCGTCGATATTGTATTCAATAGATAATGATGTACGCTTTCATGAAATGAGACCACGCGGAAACAAATGGAGTTTGCTCTTTTGATTAATAACATGATTCATGCGTTCATGAAATGAACGCTTAAACGCTTTTGTGATATCGCTATGTTTAATATAGCGCAAGCCGCGATAGTGAGCACCTACGGTTCCCGAAAAGTTATAGAACGAAGTCTTTTCTGCCTTCGACCTTACGGGATGCTAGCGCGAGTTAGTGAACCGTTGCGCCGAAATTAATAGATCTCCGGTCCCTTACTTCCGGAAGGTGAAAGAGCTTTGATAAACAGCGCCGACCCTGTATCGGGCTGCTTTAAAATTTATGTTTCGCCGCGGGCTTCAGGTCCGCGCAGTGATTTTTCATTGAACCCTTTGCCCGGCGAAAGAAAAAGCGATATACAGTTGAAGTGTCTATGGTATACTGGAAATACGATCGATCTTTTTTTCGTCCTTATACGTTCCACTCTGAACGTTTTTCTATTGCACATATAGTATCTATCTCAAATTATATATGGCAATTATATATTGTGAAGATATATATTTATATTATAATATACAATTAAAATTGATTTTATAAACAATGCGTCAATTTTTTAAGTAATTTGAATAACTAATATGAATTATAATTATTCTAATAATGATTTTTCTTGTAGAATTTTATTTATTTTTATTTAATTATTTTCATTATTAATATATGTCATTCTTATTTTATGTCAGAAAAGATATTTTATCGTCGAAAATATCTAAAATTACTTATATGATAATTTTAATTACGTAAAAGTAATTAAAGTTCTGAAATAGGCCAAATTTAGTTTTGGACGCAGTCACTATTAACCTATATCATACATTTATTTTATATATACATATATAATATTATATTCTGAAAATAATTTTAGTGTAATATAAAATTAAATGTCTAATTTTTAAGGGGATACTCTAAATGTGACTTGCGACATTTAAAAAATTTATTTACATTCGTATGCTTTTCGATATAACTCGTAGAATACGTTATTTAAGTTTTCACGTATATAAAACTTACATAATTAAAAACACGGGATTATCCAAGAAAAATAGACTATTGATCTTAAAAGAAATGATATTACTGTGCGCTATAAATATCTTTGGCCGCGTAGAGTTACGAAAGAACCGAAAAATTGGTCTTATCGAAGCGGAGAATTTTTAATCTTCGGTCTTTCATAGCGTTCCGTCTCCTCTTTTTGCCTACCGGCAAAATGTCGGACCGCGGTAGGCAAAGTGTCTGATCATACTAGAAGAGCCCGAGATAACTGTGCAATGGGGTAGTTTTCGTTGGGGTTGGAGAAGCCAAGGGATTTTCGCGGAGATCCACGAGAGTTATCAGAGATGACGAAGCGCTCCCAGGATGGTCCTTACCGTTTTCCGTCGACCCCCTCGGTGCTGACGCGTTTTACAGGCCCGTTCATAACGAAGCCAACATTAGCCAACGTCACCCTTTCTCTATTTCAAGTGACTTTATTGCCGTTTAATTAACGGCACAAAAAGCACGTAATACATATAAATAGTTTTAGAAAAATGCAACAAATATATAATACGTACATATATTATTAAGAATAGAGGAACTTAGTAGAACTGTATAAATGGATTAAAACGAAAAATATTTTTAAAATTTATTATTCGTGTTATATATAGATTGGTGAACTTTTGTGATCAACGCTTTAATCATCAATGTTATCTGATATTAGCTACCTATATAATGGGATATCGAAGCGTCAGTCGCTAATAAACAACTTCCCTGGCACGTCGTTATCGTAAAGCTTGAAGGGAAGCTGCGGAATTTTCACAAGGATGGCAAGGGTTGATGCAACCTGAATTATCCTCCTGTAGGTTTTCGGTGATTCATCATTCTCGAAGACAGTCGCTTCCTTCCGGTGTCGGATACGCGATGCTTCATAAACTTCTTTGATACGAGATAGGAATAAAAGATGACCCCACTGAGAAACGATGTTAGAAAATGTTTGCGTCTGAACACAGTTATACCAAATAATAAATCTATGAGTATAATAAATAATAATAAATGTTTATGATGATAATGCCGCGATTTAAAAATCTCATTGTTTAATTCACTATTATTTACCTTTATTATTTAATTCAAGTTCATTATTTACTTATACTGGTTTCGACATAGGAGTCCAATGAGTTAGCACTCGTAATAAAATCAATTTCTGTTTTTTATACGCTACAATAAAAGCTAAGAAAATTAACAGTAACGCATATATAATGTCAAAATGAGGGATATATAGTTGCTAATATAATGTCAATTTTGTATATTATATATATATAAATATATTGTATTTTCCAAAATAAGTAACAAATATAATTGAGAGTAAGATTAAATTTCTTTTAAAATATTAATTGTTTCTGTAATGTGTATGTGTACATCTGTGTGATATATACGTAATATAAAAATGGCATTAAAATCCGATTAAATCGTCGAAAGGGAGATCTTGTATGGTAATAAGTTAGCATAATATGCTGTATTACGATGGCGTGTAAATGCGGTATCGGTGGCCCTTACGAATCCACATTGTAAAGCATAATCAATCTCCGTAATGCCGACCTGTAATGAACGGCCAGGAACTCATTATTCTTCGCTTTACCGCACAAAGCAATATTTAAACGCGCGGTTCTCCCTCTCTCTCTCTCTCTCTCTCTCTTTCTCTTTCTCTTTCTCTCCCAGCTCGCGGCATCCTCGTAGTATGTTAATCAACTTGTATGAATCGTCGCATATTTCACGCGGAAAACGGAAAATGAAAATACTACTGATTCGACCGGTATCATCCGCGGAGTTGACGTTGAATTAATTGCGGCGCGCAAACTGCATGCGCCTTGAATTATTGCGCCCGATTTTTTTCGCTCGCGCGCGTTCATGCCTCGCGCATTCTAAAACCGGATTCACCTTCTATCGCATGCTAACGGCGAACACGAGAAATTGTGCGTGACAAATAAACTCATAGGTTATATTTTTTATACATACGTGAGTTAAATTTGAAGCACACGCGTGCTATGCAATGGTGCGCATACAAAAAGGCCATAACGATGGACCCAAATTTACATTTTTGTAATTATTGTAATTTTCTTGTTTTTTTATTTAAATAAGATCTTCTCTTCTTGATGCAGTTATGCGGAAAGACACCAAATAAGCAGACTCTCGTGCGTTATCGTAAATAATCATCAGCCAGGCGGGGTGAATAATGGTCCGTCAAGTTCCCCAACTTTTTTTAAACGTCGGCGAGAGATTAATGCATGTGTCGGTGGTCGGTGGTTCATATAAGCATGTACACCTGGCATATATGCTTTTATCCATCAATTATTGCTGCTAGTGCACTGTCCGTCGATGTAAATTATAGGCAAAGGCCATAGTAAAACAACGTGCACGGCTAAGAAAGGGCAAGAGCAAGACAATGAAGAACAAGATTAATTGAGAACAAATTGCTTTTACTTTTCTCTGTCTATCAATAATCACTAGTTTATTTTAATAATTAATATTAATAGTCAATATTGTAATTTTTATTGATAAGCATAATTTGAATTTCAGTTAATTGACTAACGGTATACGTAAAATTTGAAACTTTAATATCAGATTTATTTATTGTTTTACTAGAAAAATTAATTTGTTTTGTATCAGTTTCAAAGCTTTTTATTCATCAAATGACATATATATAATAAATGAAAACAATTCGGGCAAAATAAAATATAAAGATAAATATAAAATATAAAATATAAAATATAAAGATTAATTGAATTTTATACGTACATGTACTGCGTTTGAAATTGTATTTTTGAAAACATAATTGCGCGAGTATGCTAAGAGTGCAGGCACCAGCAGAAACAATGTTGTCTCTCTCTCTCTCTCTCTCTCTCTCTCTCTCTCTCTCTCTGTAACAACTTTTTCCGATGCTACGCTCCGGTAGCGCGGCCACCATGGCTGCAACCTCTTTCCGCCGTGTCCCGTGCGGTTATCGTCGACTATGGCGTAAAATTTATGGGAATCTCCATTCGGCGGCAGCCAGCCAGCAAGCCGTCGCCTTATGGCGCGCGCGTTTCGGAAAACGAAGAAATCGGCACGTGCGGCAATCTTTATCCGATCTTTCACCGCTGAACGAGGAGCCGCCCCTCGACGTCGTCGACCGACCCACGTTCGTAGTTTCAACCCTTATCCTCGTTCTCGGGTCCCTCCCATCCCCGTCTTTGCTCCTACTCTCGTTTTTGAGCGACTTAACCGAACCGTCTGAGCCAAAAGTAATAATGCAATATCAGGACGACTTCGTAGGGAGCTTTCGAGGCTATTTTTCGCGCTTCTGCCGCCGATGACTGCTCGCGCGCCAGCAGTCACCATTATTTATGAGGCCCGCGTGCCCGGCATATGCCCGGCGTGCCGCCTCACGTGCGATGTGAGGTCACATACGTCGAGGTCACATGACCAGTTAGACGGCTAGAGGTAGGCGAGAGTAGACGATGCAAAGGAGTCACGACTCTGCGGTTGACACGCGATCGTCCTACGACGTCGTAGGTGATCATGCCGTTCGCTCTCTCTCTTTCTCTCTCTCTCTCTCTCTCTCTCTCCCCCCCCCCCCCATAACTAAGCTACCGTCACTAAGAGATGATGGGCCACGTGCCGCGCGTTCTCCGTCGTGCATACAAGGCATACTGCCGACGGAAGGAAAGACCGATTTAGAATCTTCTCTTTACCTAGGAATCACGCGGCCGATTTTATCGTGTCGGACGGGAGCCGACTCTCCTGCCTATAATTTCGGATAATACGCGGATACGATCCTCCCGCCGCGCCACCACGTCCACGCTCCCGTTACTGACTCTTCCTGTATGCAAATCGTATCTTTGTGCATGACGCGCACGGGACGAGTCCTTTTTACATACTGAAAAACGATAATAGCAGCGTGAAGTAAAGTCTTAAATATTTCATTATGTACCTCGTATATACTACAAACTGAATGTGATTATAGCTTGTACGAAGTGTTCTGTACCTTCACTTATCTAATGGGATTGACAGTCTTAAAGAATCGCTTAATAGATTAAGAGAAGAATGAGATTGGAGGGACTTGTGAAAATATATATCTATTTTTAAATAGAATATTATATAAATTTTTTTTTAAACAAAATATATAGAAGATAGAAGATAGTTGTTCTTAAATTATTATATTTGAGCATTAGTTTAATTACAAAGCTAGTTAATAATAAAATATGTAAAGTACTTTAATAAATTAAACTCTCAAAGTATAAATAAGTCGTCGAACTTTACATTCTAATTAAACTAAAGAAAATTTTACTTTAATAGAATTTGAAACTTAATTATCAAGTAATAACTTGGTTAGATATTAACGTTTAGAAAATGGTATTTTTTGTAAGAGGAACCTGATTTAAATTTTCCTCAAGCTAAAATTGTCAGCTATATGAAAGACTAAACTGAAAGGTATCATATTCAATATTCCTATTGATTTTTTTATTCTCTACCTTGTATGTAATTCATAAAACCTGTTAGATTATCAAGCTACCGATATTAAATTTTCTTGGTACATTTTTGTCAATTTCAAAATTCAGCTGCAAATTAATCGAAAAGATCGTAAATAAGGGAAGATATGTATGATATTATCTCTCTCTCTCTCTCTCTCTCTCTCTCTCTCTCTCTCTCTCTCTCTTTCTCTGTATTAATTGTGTGTTGTTGGAACATTGATACTGCGAGAGGCTGGAAGTAATACAGCTAAGCCGTTAGATCCGTCGACGAGCGTGCTTTAATGCTGAAATGGAAACGTGCTAAACAAACGATCCAAGGCGCGACAACTTGTGGTGATCGCTATAACCTCGAAATCCCTTGGGTGCAGCTGTTACGAGGGTGACGGCAGGTGGATGGGCCCCATCCCCAGAGGTATTTCGCTGCACGTTCTGACCGTGCATCATTCTCTGAACCGGTAACCACCAGTCACTACCCCTTCACGACTGCTATACATCGCCTGTATCCAACGACTCAATGCACGAGCAGCCACGTACGTTGTATTACGTGACGAATGCCATTGGCATTGGAGGAAGCTTTACTCTCGGAAGACAAGATTACCAGCTAAAATCCTCTTTTCTGTATATGTGTATGATGATATCTTTTCGCCTTATTTTTCGAATAGTGCAAAGTCAAAACCTTTCGCGCGATTGAAAAAATATAACATGACTAAAGGATACAAAAAAGTGCATATTTCCTTATAAATATAATAACATAACGCCCAAAGATTATGCTAATCGTAAATACGCAGAATTTGTGTCAAAATTTATGCAATTTTCCGCAATATAATTTACAAAAATTTGTGGCTAATTCACACAGTGGATATTGTTCGGATTAATTCTGAAATTACATAATAATGAATAATATAATGTAAGTTTATATACTGGTGCATTTTTTAATCATTTAAGTTAATATTCACAAACTGCTATTCCACTCATAAAGATTTGAATATTGCATTTGGCACACATAAAATATGTTTAATATATTTATTACATTTATCTCTCTACCAGAATTTTTGAGCAAGGTTTCATACTCACTATAACGAATATATCACATTTACATATATTAAGAATTTTATATGCGCATTTGATACGAATCTCAATATATTACAAAAAATATATTACAAAAAAATGCATTTTAAAATTAAAAAAAATAAAAAAAAAATTACAATTTTCCCTCTGGACTGTGAATATAAATTAACTGTCCGATTTATATTTTGTATCCAATTTTAGCAAGGGACGACACAGAAATTTAATGACAGTGAAGTAGGTTGGACAAGCGACCTATTTCTTTATGTAAACGATAGGCACTAGAGAGAAGGACGAGTGCTTTAGTCCCATAACAAAAATTGCCACTTTCAAGTGATTCCAAAAAAATGTCGATGGAAAGTAGAGTGCTAGAAAGTGAAACCAGAGTTTACAAAAGATCATGATTATCCTATCGCGTTACATCGAGAAGGCTGACTCTTTTTCACGGATATTCAAGTACAAGGACAGCCTAAGCCAAGTCGTTTTATTCCGCATTTTTTTCTTTCACATTACTTTTTCTTGCCCTTTTCAGGCAGTATCATCTACCACGAGAAAATGTCTTACCCTCGCTTTTACTGACTTGATGCCTTAATATTATTAGAGTCTGCGATAATATCCACGGTCGTGTTGGCATACAGATGCTCAAAATTCAACGATGCCACGACTTCTTCCAGTATGGAAAGAAAACTTTCACAAAAGATCTCGCGCGACTAAGTCTTGTTTACGTCAGACCGATAAAATGCTTCTTGATGGCAATACAGGGACCCTTCCAGGATATCCGTCTTACAATCATACGTGAAATTTCATGCGCGTGTATACATGTGTGTGTATAAATGTGAAGTTTTATTCTCCACTTTTAAAGCCGCATCTCTAAAACCTGGACTCGTGTGGAAAAAGCAATCGTAAAAGCGAGCTCAACGCGTCGGCTCGGACAGCTTTTTGCCGAAAACCATTCGCAAAGCTCTGTCCACGATCTCAGCAAAGAGCTTAAGCATGCACACCCGAGCACAATACCTTCCAGGGATATTCGCACACGGATAATCCTCGGGAGCGGGGAATATCATAAAAGATTTTTGGAAAGGTAGACGTCTTTAATGTTGTAAGATACGCTAAACGATCGTCTTCAAAATTTTCATAGAAAATTTGTGCGATCTTACAATATTTTTAATGCTTCTTTTAATTATCTAAAACTTTATCAAGTATGAGAATGACATGGATCACATTTTCTGAAGAAAGATTATAAACAGATTTTTATTGTAGCATCTTTTTGTGTCGTAAGAAAAATCTGGCAATGAGATTCTATTTCATGTCGCATAATTATACGTAGAAATTATTCTTAACGTATACAACTATTCATTCATCGTACATCAGCTATTCGCAAATCGCTGTTATACCAGACGGTGGTGAACCTGCGGTGTTAAACGAGCAAACAACCATTTAACGCTGTGTAGACGCGATAGTGCAATATCGAATAACATTTTAGCCACGTACGCGATATTGTTTCGACCGCTGCTTAACGTGTTTAGATTTATTCGGAGAATATTCAGCGCTATCAATGTGCCAGGATTAATCAGATGGAACAGATACAGTAATTCTTCAGGATACATAGTGTCGAGCGTTATGCGATCGTGTAACTGCACTGCTGTACGTTTGATAAATCGTTCGGCAAACATAGTGAATTGGAAAGATACATTAGCAAGACAAATGGCAAAATTAAAAAAAAAAAAAAAAAGAGGAGGGCGTCAAGCGCTGATGGTGCTGGCGAGGATAAATGGAAATCGCCGGAAAATCATGCCGGCGCGCCTGTCACGCGCCGCACCAGATGCGATTATATTTCGATAGTTCACACATTTATTCTTATAATACATGGTGACGTGCGTCAAACATGATGTCACATAAACTATTTCCATTGATTTATTAATATTTAACAAAAGCAATATTCCTAAAATTCTAAATGTACCGTTTTATGTTGTTATTTATCTATATGATTTTTTTTACAGTTTTATTGTAGTATTTTATTCATTCAGATTACACAACTATTCCATATTAAAGACTGCTACATGAAGTTCCTCAAATAAAAAAGAATAATATAAATATTTTAAGTAATTAAAATCTAATCATGATACCTATATTTTTATTTTTTTTTAGCATAATATTTTTTTAGCATATATATTATTATTCCATATCAAAGTATTTATATATCGTGAATCTCAAAATGTAATTACCTTTACATCAAAGTATTTATATATATTATGTCATTGCATGAAGTATTTAAGAAGAATCTATATAAATCAGCTACGTTAAAAACTAATACATTTCGAGAATTATGAATTTGACTTTTAAATGAAGTACTTTTAAAATATAAAATTAATAATTAATTCGTGAGTTGAAGTAAAGATTTGCCCTGTAGAATTAAAATTTTTATTTTCATAAATTTATATACAGTTAGTATAAAATTTTGTGGTACAATCACTATAAAAGAATTAGTTTGATATAATATTTACGATTTTGAGATTAACTTATATCCCACAGGAAAAAATCTTTAACTTACAAATAAATTATTAATTTTATATTTTAAAAGTATAACTTCACTCAAAGTTAAATTCGTAATTCTCGAAATGTATTAACTTTTAAAGGAGGTGATTTATATAGATTCTCCTTAAATATTTCATGCAATGACACAATATATAAAATACTTTAATAATGAAATAATAATGTATATGTTGTACTAAAAAAATAAAAATATATCATGATTAAATTTTAATTACTTAAAACATTTATATTATTCTTTTTTAAAGTGCTCCTTGTGCAATTATCAAGTTCGTGAATCTCAAAATGTAATTAACTTTTAACGTAGCTAATTTGTATAGTTCTTCCTTAAATATTTCATATATAGTGGTCTTTAATACGTACTAGTGCAGTATAGTGTGAACGGTCGAATTCGCTAATAAATACTTATTGCCATACTCAGAGAAAGAGAGAGAGAGAGAGAGAGAGAGAGAGAGAGAGAGAGAGAGAGAGAGAGAGACCGCGAATAACGATATAAAACTAGAAGAAGCATTTCCTCGCGCAGTACCTACTCTTAGCTTTTATAGCGGTTTCGTCGAGTGTAGCTTTGCACCGTTGCCGTTCCCGGTTGCAGCAGATAATGGTATGAGAAGCTAGTCTGGAACCCAATGCACGCGGATGCAGGTAATTTCGTTTTTCGTGCCATTTACTCGTGGTGTCCATGTCGTCTTTAAAACGCTTCTATATTGGTATATCCATTTCGCAAATGCGACACTGTTCGCGCATTTAATCATGCGTGTTAAATAAATCTTTGTTCGATTTTCTGTACTAATATAAATTCATTTGCATATTCCTATTTGCGTCTACTTGGAATAATTTTCATTTCATTACGTACCATCACTCGGATTAAAATCCTATTTGTCAAAATATGCTAATGGTGGATATAATTAAAAAAGGAGAAATCTATCTTTGTAAAAAAATGCATATATAAGTACAACAAAGTTAAAATATAATAAATAATATAATAAATAAATAATATTACATACAATTTATACTATTTTTTACTTTTTCACTTTGGAGTTTTATTTTTCAGAGAAATATATTATAAAGTACGTCTCTCTGAATAATATATGTAAAAAAATATAGTGTGTGTAAAAGTGGCATCTCATTTCTTGGAAACTCATTAATTATTGAAAGTTCTAGCTTTATTTTTAATAATTTTATAGAGTTCTTAATAAATTAATTAAACAGTTTTAGCTACTAAACCAAAATATAGCTTGGAAACTGAGATCAAGCTGCGTCTCACTTTGCTTACTGACAATATTTTTAGCATTTTTTATCAGATCTTAAGTTTGAGAGTTCTATAATAGTTCTAGATAAAAGTTCTATGCGTAAAAATGATTAGAATATTAATTAAATAAATTAGATTGCTGAAATTTCGGATGTATAAGTACTAAGACGCTTATATCTTTGCTCATCTATAATAAATTAATTGTGCATACTATAAAGATGATAAATTGCGTATTTGTACTATTGTTTATTAACGATTGTATTTATTTGTATATCAAAATATTTGAATATAATTGCAATATTCCGTAAAACACAACACTTGTATATAATATTCATATATACATCGTTTATTGAATAAAAGTATCGCGGGTGATTTCTTATATATATATATATATATATATATATATATATATATTAATATTATATATTGTACGTGATACCACATTGGAAGGAACCGAGGACCGAGCTCTTGTGCTACGCAGCCACAGCCCACAGCGCTACAGAGGACAGTTTCTGGAAAGTTGCTGTGGTGAATATGTCGATCCTCTGTTTCTCCCCTTTTATCGGTCGAAAGTGGAAATCGTGGGCGAACAAGTATTGCGAGTGCCAAATAACGGGTGATTATCTTAGTGTTAGTACGTCTATTAGTCTGCGCGATCGCAATTTATATCTTTCGATATTGAGATATTTTACCGCGTTATTGCAAAAGGTTTTGAACGAGTATCGAGAGTGCCGAATTGAAAGATCGGACGATCGTTTCAGTGTACTAACTATTAATTAAAAATAAATATTAATCTACGCGAAAAAGTACACACCGATTTTCTGCATGTATATATAGTACACAACTCGAGTCGTTATGTGAATTTTTTGCGTACTTTTTCACATGTTTAATCGCATATTATTTATTTTATTTGATATTAACTGCCGTGCACATGTACGAGAGACGGGAATAAAATTTTATTTACTAAAATAGAAATCGGATTTTAGATCGAGTGATTATATTGAGATTAAACTTCGCGAATAATAGTGATAGATATTTGCTCGGTATATAAATCGCAACAGACATTTTATTAAATTTTCTGCTTCGACAAACGCCTCGACGACTAGCGTGTGAACTCCGTTATAGTATAATCACGTTTTTGCTAGTCAACCGAATGGCTGCCATTACGCGTAGATGGATTTCGAGAGTACCGGGCGAGAAAAATATCGGGCGTTGTAATATATCACATCGAGAGATAAGTATACCAGGATTGAGATTCAATCGCTGCGCGAGACGCGACGATTTTATTCCTGGAATTGTCGCGAGGATATATACAACATAAACGTGCTTCAAAAGATACGCATATCGCGAAGCGTTCTGTCAGATAAGAACACGGAGCCTCAGACGATTCTCGAAATTGAGGCAAGGGGGGGAGTTTGTATTATATACAAAAACAAATTGTGTCTACCGTGCTAGACAAGTACGCGTGTTTCAAAATATTCCATCTAAGCTTCGTCGAGTGTTGTCTCTATCTCTTAGTCATTCGTATAAATCTCTTGCACACTGCGTCTCTGCTGGATATAAAAATGTAATTGTTGACCGATCACGACAGTGTCACGAATATGAACACGTATTTTTACGTTCGAATGCATACGAATTACGAGAATGCCGAGAATAAATATTGGACAAAAGTGATACATTGTAATATGTGTGTTTTAATGTCGCGAGTGATAATGAACAATATAATAAATATCTCGAGTAGATCAGCGCGCATAAATATCGTCAGGAGTGTCGAATAAAAGTGTCGGGCGATTATTATAATTATACGAGTGCCGTGAATATATATCGGTAATCGATATTCGATTAAAAGTATAATATATGTACAATCATCACGCGTAAAGTGAATGTCGGTACAAGTATCGCAAGTTTTGATTTTCTATATTTTTATAATGATATCTGAATAAATAAGTGCATCGGTAGGGTCGAAAAAAGTACCGTGCGATTGTTCGAATTTTAAATATTACGATTTTCGTGAATGATTGATTACCACCAATTGATTGATTCAGTTGTATATGCGATGGATCATCGATTATCGATAATCAAAAGGACTTTAAAATAGAAAGATAAATGAACTAAAGACGAGAAAAAACAGTGGGACTAGGTGAGTCTATAATTTTAGATATATTATATTTAATTTTTATGTAACGAATTAAGTTAGATTAAATTAAGAAGTATCAATCAGACGTTACGATCGAATAATAATAAATATCATTATTTTATAAATACCTGATCAATATATTTATAAATATAAAAAATATTTATTAATAATATAATAAAAATTATTTAAAAAATATACAAAAAAATTTAATATACTTTTACACATATTTTTCTACAGTTTTTATACATGATGTTATTTACATAATAAGCATAAATAATAGATATGTATAAATTAAATGTTACATAAAAAATAGAATTTAATATACAGAATTTATTTTTGTTTTATAAAATATAGATTATAAAAAATTTTTATTACTACATATCAAATACTAGTGTAAATGTATGTACAAAGCTGGTGTCTCACTTAATAAAAATTTATTAATTGTTGAGAGTTCTAGTTTTATTTTTAATTCTGGTGGAATTGATAGATTAAATAAATAGTTTTGGAGGCTTTGATAAATTAAATAAATAGTTTTGGCCATCAAATAAAAAAAAGGTTTAGGACAAACTGGGACGTCAAGTTCACGTTGCGTCTCACTTTGTCCTGCGGTAATATTTCTTGCCACATTTTAAACACTTAAGAATTTTTACAATAGTTCTAAAAAAATTCTATGCATAAAAATTATTAAAATATTAATTAAACAAATTAGAGGCGCCAGACGTATAAGTACCGCGATGAGAGGGGCTGGTCATATTTCGATAGTATACTATCGACTTTAAATGAAATTTCGTGTTATTAAGTGAGACTTTGTGTTATACATTTGAGGCAAATTAATTTGTTTAATAAATATTCTAATAATTGATACGCATAGAATTTTGCTACAATTAATTAAAACTGATTGGAGAATAACACGAAATCTCATTTAAAGTCGATAGAACTATCGAAATACGACTGGCCTTTCACGCCAGTACTTATACATTTGGCGTTTCGAGCAATCTAATTTGTTTAATAAATAGTCTAACAATTTTTACGCGTAGAATTCTGTTCAGAAAATATTAGTGATTGCAGAATAACAACAAAATATTATATAAAATCGATAGAACTATCAAAATACGAGTAACGTTTCGTCTCGGTACTTATACGTTTGGAGTCTCGGGCGATCTCATGTGTTAAATATTCTAATAATTTTTATTTATAAAACTCTCTGGAAATTAAAAGTGATTGCAGAATAACACGAAATCTTATTTAAAGTCGATAAAACCATTGAAATATGAGTAATATTTAATTCAGCAATTTAGTTTGTAATTAATATCTAATAATATTGATATGTAATTAATATTCTAATAATTTGTAATTAATATTCTAATAATATTGTTGTGTAATTAATATTCTAATAATTTTAATGCATATTACTTTTTGTAGAACTATTGCGAAACTCTTAAACGCCTAAAATCTGACAAGAAATGCTAAAAAAATCCTCGACGGACAAAGTGAGACGCAGCGTATCAGTTTGTCCAAAGTTTTTTTTTTTTATTTTAATGGCCAGACCTATTTGTTTAATCTATCAAGAATTTTAAAATTATTAAAAATATAGATAAAACTCTCAACAATTAATGAGTTTCGATGAAGTGAGACGTCTTTATGGAAACAGCTTTATACAAACACAAAAATATATGCTGTTATATATGTGCTTCGTGTAAAGTTTTTTTTTCTTTTTTTTTAATAAATTGCAAAATTCGAAAGATGAGCATTCGTGCAATTGCACGTAATGAATGATGAATAATCGCCGAACGTATGTGTTTATTAGGAGAAATGCACGCGAGTACATGCGAGGACAATATTGTTTGTAATCGAACCGGCAAATCAACCAGAATCGCACGATCAAATCTAGTCGGAATTTCAGTGAAATTCGGCTCTGAGGTTCGCAACGCGCGTGCCTCCTCGGGGTCACTCCACGAGCTATTTCTCTCCGAAGCGATTCAGGGATAGCGTGCCTGAAACACGAGTCCGATATTATCGCTCGGCGTGCAATTTTGCCCCGTAGTTACGGCACGGTACGAAAAGGGACTCCGCGATCGATGGCCGCGAGACGGACGAGGTGAACACTCATGATCGCACCGGCATGTTAATTGGCTGACACTAAATAATGCCTTCACCTGATACCGGGCGTTAGTCGCGGGGCAAGGACAGCTCGCAGCTGCGAGAATTAATTTCTAGTCGCGCGGTTAAGCCCGAGACTATATTCCTCCCCCGTTCCATCGTGTTCTGCAATTTCGTTCGCGTAACAGATGTGAGGTATCGTATTCGCGATATGTCGCCGTTACCCAGACAACATCTCGCATCCTATCCGGTATTATCAGATTAGATTCCCGTATTGTATGTCGATCACAAGTGGAGAGAACGAGGCTTAACAATACGAGACGCGATGAATTATCATCGAAATCACGTGCGTATACCGATTTGTCGATTTCTACTAATTGCAATAATTGTTACTTTTATCACTTTAATAATCATATTATCTGCCTCGTAATCGGGAAAAAAAAATTTTCCGAGCATAGTAGGTCAAATAGAAAATTCAGTCCATTACGTGGCAAAGTTTTCTTCACAGTTGATTCGTCCACGTTCGCTTTGCACGCAAATGTATGTAGATCGAAACATCGCACACACGCTGATTTCTTAACCCCGCAATTCAGTTCAATCGATGATGTCAAAAGAAAAACTTCGCTGATGTTGAAAAACATTGATGTAACAAATACTGTATCAAAGTAACTATTGGTAAAAATTAAAGATATTTAAAAAAAAATTATAATACTAGTTGTAAGAGAATCATATGTCTATACAAATTTATATTTATACAAGTTCAATTTTATGTCAGATCTCACTCAAGTTTTGTTTGATTTAATATCATTAGATTTTTCCCGTGGAGTTTTATTAAGTATAAAAAAAAGATACCATAGAAAAATTAAAAATGTAGCTGATCTTCGAAATTGTTTTACTCAAACGATTTGAAAGGTAACATCTGCAATGCTTTAATATGTTCCGCGAAAACAGTTAATCGCTTTAAGATCTTGTAGACATTAACGTAGAAACTTGTATAAGTAAGCTCATTAGATATTATATTCATAATTAGATTCATAAAGTATGTACTTTATTTAAATATATATATATATATATATTTTTTTTTTTTTTTTTGTGTCTTAAAAATGTTTTTCATAATTCCTATTATTTCGCAAAATAGATAGTCACTTTAGAAACATCCTGTATTTATATACATGAGATAATCATTTCTATTTATCCACCGTAATAAACATGGACGAAAATTAAATTATATTGGAACACATCAATTTCTTAGCAGAGATTTAATTTCTATACATACATAATTTCACATATACATACTGCATCTATTTCGAAACAGCCTATTTTAAAAAAAGAGGAAAATGGCGAGAATCATTTTCCTGTGCGATTATCTGCATCATCGATAGAAACTCCATTGCTCGTCGCGGTGTTATCGCACGATAGCCTACGCAAACCGATTAATCAGGTTTTGCAAAATACCCGAAACTGGCGTCAGGCGAACGAACCGATGGTCCGAGCCATTACCGAATCAGAATTGTTTCCGAAATTCCGTGTAATCTGATAGAAACGCGATCCGGTGGTCTCTCTCTCCCTCCTCCCTCTCTCTCTCCCTCTCTCTTGCTCATATGATGTACGCAAATAATTCTGAAAAACGGGGTGACATTTTTTTATCGCGTAAGCATGTATGCCTTGCTGCAGGCGAAATTATGATCTGTTACAGATAATAACTTTCATGGCGAACATAAATTCGTGTTGCCAGTTTTCGATCCCGTTTTATCCGATATGAATACCTGTCCCATCGATTTTGTCGTAACATATGGGTAAATAATATTGGCGCCTCGCGGTTTGACGCCATGTGCCCATATAATTTATCGTTGCGTTATTCCATCGTGTAATTTCTATGTTGACTAACGCCGAGTAAATACAATTATTTTGCGATGCAAAATTGGTAAATTCTTTTAAAGAAACGTTTCGTTGACCAAACGATAGATATTCCATGTTGAAAGGAAAATTATATTAATCCTACATGGATCATATAATTTAAAACTATTATACACTATTTTTAAAACAAACAACTGGTGTTTAAAAGGCATATATATAAGCCAAAATATACTATACTTTTAATTTATTATTAGAAGAAAATGACGAATATACAGGGTGTCCGGTAATTTGTAAAAAATCTCTCGTGTACAGGTAAACCGGATCAAACTGAGCAAAAAAGTTCTATATAATTTTGCGATTTTCGCAATAATTATTGAGAAATTAATTAAAAAATATCGGCAAATTCGTGTGAGTATTAGCACGTGGCGAGAAAAGCCAGCCCGCTGTCACGCGATTGCTAGTTGCACACATAGTAACTGTGTAACAGTGGGCTGTCTCTTTTCGCTGTGCTCCTAGCGACCGCGTGACAGCGGGCTGTCTTTTCGCAGAGCGCTAATATATTGGCGCAAATTGGTCGATATTTTTTAATTAATTTCTCAATATTTATTCTGAAAGTCGCAAAAGATACTTTAGAACTTTATTGCTCAGTTTGATCCGCTCTATCTGTACACGAGAGATTTTTTACGAATTACCGGATACCCTGTATATTGTTATTATTAAATATTAAAAATAAATAATAGAGAAAAATAGTTGATTTGTCATTCTTATAAAATAAATATTATTTTACGGACTATTTAATACACTTTTTAATGTTTCAAGTAAGATAAAAAAAAAAATAGGAAAAATTAAACTCTTATTTTAACTTCTTCCACAAAATCTTGAAATTATACGTATTAAATTACACGTGTAGTATAACCTAACCTGCCCCTGATATCAGCTATAGATTTTCATAATTTGTATAAATATCACATATTGTTAAGAAAAAGCTAGGTAACTTTAAAGACCACACTCTGTCAATACATGAATTAATTAATAACTTCTGATGTTTTAATTAACTAATACATAGAGCACATGTATATTGTATGACTTTCTGTCCCTATTACATTTGTTGCCTGAAGGAACAAGAGTACCGATAGGATTGCAAATATGAGAGTTTCCCATTATGTATATCATCGTGCCTGCAAAATTGCAGATTAGACATCTGTCATAATGAATATTCCCACAAATAACTCAATATTAAGGAGCCTGGCAATATTACTACCGTGGAATTCGCGGTCGGCGTTAAGTAAAAATGTTCGATATTAAATAAAAATAATATTATGACTAGAATAATTTTTTAAATGAAAAACTTTGCGAATGCGTAAAACGTTTTATTCTTACAATATTTAATGTCGTAACGAATATTTCTGCAAATGTTTTGTAATAATGTATCAAATGAAAAATCAAAGTTATGTATTTTCTCTACGTTTTACTGTAGATCGATCATGTGTTATAAATTTGAATAAAAACAATCCCGTACTGCTTTCAATTTAGGACATCGTCGCGCGGTAATCCTGTAGCGGTGCTACCGATACACACGATTTGTAATCAGATTGTGAAAAATTCTCGAAATCACGCACGCGTACATACGGCTAATGGTGCCATACGTTAAATCATGTCCGAAATTGCGTGTAATCTGATAAAAACGATGCTTAATCATATTCTAACATTAAATACCTATAGATTATTACTCTATAGATTACACCTCTGTATTTTCGTTCATATATCTCTCGTGAAAGGAGATTGTTATTATACAACAAATAAGGAATAATAAAAAATAGAAAGAGTTAATAATTGAACAAATATAAGAATAATTTACATGCTAATCGTGTGAAATATATATATTTTTGGATGTCATTACTGCAGAGTTACGATACGAATAATGACTTGGAAGTGGCCGGGATATCTATTAGATAATACCACCAGGAATGCCAGAAACGTAAATGCTACTATAGTCGACTATCAGATTTGCGATATTGCGCACCGAAATCGCAGAAGATCAGCAATCCGGTCCGGAATAGTTCGGCGAACGGTGAATTCAACGTCGCCGTGCACAGCTCCGTAATAACGTAACAACTTCGAGTAAACGTACACGGAAACGATACGCGTTCCAGCAATGGTCGCCGGTTAACATGATACTGGAGAGAAGACCGGTGGTCGACTCCCTGTCGTGACTACGAAGCGAGAGAGTGTTCTGTTCAGCAGAGTTTCCGTTTATCCGTGAACACCTATATAAACCATATATATATATATATATTTCTCTCTCTTTCTCTTGCCAGTCCTACATATAATGAATAACTTAAAGCCCAAGATATAATCCTATTTTCCTCTCTGCGTATCACGGGATAGTCTCATATCTTCAAAGCTGTCCGGCTTTAGAATTCTCCCTAGTCGTGTAATAACTTTGACACGTAACGTTTATGATAACCAAATTCTTGCAAAATAAACCTAGCTTATATGTTGCGAATTCTAACGCGAATCAGTATTTCGGTCCTTGAAATCGATCGAAATCTGAAAATGATGATTTAATCACTAGGATTATAGCCAAACTGTAATTGGCAAAAAATGAAGAGTCATTTATGTTTTTGTTTTATATCGGCAGCAGCATCGTTTACAACGACAGACAAAGCATTAATATTGATAAAACTGTTTTGCTGCGCTGAAACGGCGACGCTTAATTTCCACCCTAGCACGTGTGGGGTGCGACCCTTTTTCCTACGCACCCTCGCGAATTGTCACTTGACTTAGCTCTTTGACAGTCGTCATTCTACTCATGCACTCTTCTATTCAATCATCCTTCTCTCTCTCTCTCTTTCTCTCTATAACCACTTTTTTCTCTTTCTACTTTTTTTTCTTTCTTTCTCTATCTTGCTATTCCCACATCCTTTTACGAAGTTCATGGCAGTCGCCCTTCTGCAAATAAACAGCAAAAGTACTGGCCCAATAATAGCAACCAACGGCAGTGATTGATACCCGACTGGCAATAATACCGGGTGGTCGAATAAAAAGCTCCCGATGGACGGCCGATGGACGGCCGCGGGACGCGCTAGAGAACCCCAGAGCACTAATGATCGATACATCAATCAGCCGGAATTGCTCCGCGTGATTTTCGTTTCATTAAATATCTACAAAATGTGCGGTGCACCCGTCGACCGTTTTATTTCTCGTTTCCTGTGACGCGCAGCCAAGGGATCATTATTTTCTTTCGCTTTTACTCTTTCACCATTACGTAAGCTCGTTCCCCGCGCCTTCCATCATGTATGTGGCTTTCGACAGTTTTAGCTGAACAATATGCGGTTGACGTCGATCTGCATTCGAATCAGTGCATTAGCGACGAAATAATTTGAGATAATAAAAGTAATAAAAATTTTGTTTTTTTTTTTCTAGATGTTGATAATTGATTTTTCTCTTACTATTTGCAATGTATATATTTTTCTATTTAAATTATTTGAAATATTGCATACAAGATACAAGTAAATGAGGATAATCTTTTATATATAATTTTATCAAATATTTTAAATTAATTTTATACGTGTTGAACATATTGAAATTAACAAATTGACGCATGCCATAGTTTCCGAGCCTTAAATTGATTATCCATCAGTTTTATTCCCTCTTCTTTTATTCGTGTTATACTGCATTTTACAATTGCAAACACGATGAACTAGATAAGCCTTATGGAGTGCGAAGGCCCAACATCGTTCAGAGCAATAAAGCTTGTCAGCGACAAACCAAAAAGGCTAGCTCGCCATGCGTTTTCCTGGCGCGTCATAAATTTCCTTCCTCTACATCTAGCAACAATTCATCGTCATTTTCGGAGTCTTTCTCGCACCGTAAGGCCTCAAGAATGTAGGAAAGATGAGGAATGGTATCCGCCAGTCACGATTTAATGTTCCCGCTCTCGGACGTGAAAACGTTGATCGATCGCCGAACGTGCCGGAGAAGGGCAGCCAGGTAGGACGACAAGTAGGAGATATCTCCTTACGTGAGAGACTACTTCACTGAGGAAATCTATTTCATTTTATTCCTATTCTCGAATTTTGCGCATAGAACGAATAACCGCGATACGTTTTATGAGAAATCGATGTTTTATGATAAAGTATCTCTTCCAAGCCGTAGAAGCTTCTATTCATGTATTTTGCATAAAATATATTTAATTTAAAATCTTAAAAAAAAAGAAATAAAATTCACTTTATATTTTTAAAATAGAATTCAAAAATATTTAAGTATACCATTTGCGATCTTTAATTTATCTTCTTTTTCATGAATTATAAAGGT
Source organism: Anoplolepis gracilipes (assembly GCF_047496725.1). Classification (NCBI taxonomy): domain Eukaryota; kingdom Metazoa; phylum Arthropoda; class Insecta; order Hymenoptera; family Formicidae; genus Anoplolepis; species Anoplolepis gracilipes. The sequence continues at coordinate 12,642,779 of NC_132973.1, forward strand.
AAATTAAATATATAGAACAAATATAGAAAAAACTAATTTCTGACAAATTTCTATCTGAGATTTCTCAAAATTTGTCTATTTCACTCCATGTATAGAATCTAAATTTGCCAGAATGATGCTGCATATGAATCGATAGGCAAATGAATTTTTTAAGTTAAAATATATTTGGAGAATAGATTCTTTTCATATATCGAGGGTGAATAAACCGTTAATTGTCTGCACTTTCGCGTAAAGAAAGCTTATATGCGACACATCGAGCACCCGCTTATAACCGTACCTATATCTACACGCTCGCGATACATTCACGCCACGTTGTAATTACCTATTAGGCTGGCGCAATGCACTTTATAACCGGCATGCACCCTTTTAACGCCCCATCGTCGTACGGTGATCGGGCGAGGGTATCCGCGAGCAAAATTACTATCGAGCATCACGGTGGCTACGTGTCCGTATTATATCGCCGCCACGAACGCCGCGCGTAACGCAATTATTTATTAACTTCCGTGCGAGGGAACGTAGACATGTAAATGTAGCCTGTAACGTAGATACTTTACCGCACTACCATCGACGAATATTTATTGAAAACTTTAGATAGCTCAAGTTCGACTCGGCGCTGTTTCAAACAAGAATTTCAATGCACGACTATTTTAAGTTTCTGCAGTTTCTCAATACAATGAAATTCTTAATAAAGTCCAATAAAACTATATAAATGCAATAAGAAATTTGTAATTTAAAAAAGAAATAAAGTAAATGAAATAGTCAATTAAAAAGCTATATAATATTTGTAGAACAAAAAAACCGTACAGTTTTAAATAATTTATTTTGCTTTGAATTAGAGTAATATCTTATTGTTAGTGTATATTGCATATATGCAATTGCATTTCTACATTTTAGTGAGTTCGATAACATGCAACGTATAAGTATGCTCGATGTAATTTAAGATTCATTATTCTGGGGATTCTCTTCGCGAGAGTTTTATTATCGTATAAATTTTTGAACGTCCCGTTGGTCGTTGAAGATAAAATACGATTATCCGCATTGCGAGGGATAAGTGCCTGACTTATATTCAGTTCGTGTTAAATAATCCAATTATTTATAAACTTCCTATGAAGATATTGCTACAAGTTTACGCGAACTACGTGTATGCGGTGTTTTAAGATTTCTAGCTGGTTGAAATTCGATCTTCACAAGATTTGAAAATTCTCAGGATATAAAAATTTGCGTATCATGATGCAAGAGACATAAGATTTGAAATGAGAATAATCATATTACACATATAACACACATATACACATATACATATTTACATATTTCCATGATATACAAGGCAGCATATAAAAAACTCACATACCGATCAATAATAAGTAAATTAAAAATAATAAGTAAATCTCAATCACGTTTGTTAAGTTAATATTGTCACTTTTACATAATTAAGTAAATTTTTTTTTATTACTACAATTTATTCTTAAATTTGTTTAAGTTTAAAACAATCAGATAATTGGTTTACTTAAAAGAAAATTATTGATTTGATGCCATTGGATACATTTTACTCGACATCACATACATATATTATAGATAAAAGTTATATATAGATTAGAACAACATAGAGATATATGACGTAACAAAATCAGGAATATATAATATCGATATATTTGTTGTAATTTTAAGTTTTAATTATAAATGTTCTATATTCGACAATTTAGATTTCTTTTTAAATTGTAATATTTCTCATTATCTTAAAACTCAATACACGTACGCGCATAAAGCGAGAAAAGAGTACATAAAATGGAAGTATGAAGTTATGAAGTATTACTGCAAGCATTATATTAAGTCTTCCTTTACTGAAGTAATCTGATTATTTATTACCTGCTCGGGAAGAGTTAAGGCAAGTTCGTGCAAAATGTATGCACACTTCGATTGAAAGTGACGTCCATGTTAAGTTTCGATCTCGCAAAGTTCAGTTAAGTGATGCGTCACGCTTTAGTACTTTGCAAATTTAATCTGGCGGTAAATAATCAAACTTATCTACAAAAGATTAAAGTAAAAGACTACAGTAATTATAGTATAAATTACATTACACATATTATTGTAAAATATAAAACATACACATTCCTTATTCCAGCATTTATAATATATGTATATTTAGAATATACATATATTTATAACGTATACTTAAGACATACATCTAAGATATATAATGAGATTGAATTTTTTCTCAATAAATATTTTTATAATTTATTTCGATAAGTATTTTCATAAATGTTATTCTTGATACATTAAATTTTATAAAAAGAGTATAATTTTCCGAGTATGAAAGATACGACTTGTGATTAGGATGTTTTATGTTTTTCCATACTGACATGTGCGTAATATTTATAGAAATATTTAATACTGCATTTAAAATATTTTAAAATGTGAAATAATTTGGTGCCGAGATTAAAGAATTTATCGCAATTTATTATCAACACAGTTTGTATATATAGTAACATTGTGATATATATACATATTTCAGTATATTTTAAGGCAAAATTAATTAATTTTATTTCATCATTATGACAAACTCGACACGGCAGTCCTCATATGAAAATATGCGCTTTCACTCGTCTATTTTGTTGCATATTTCGTATCACGGACCATCTCGTCGTGCAGTTCGCTGTTTGTTGCAAAGTACAAACAGCGCGAAAACTGACTGCTACAATTCTGTTTAGGTGGCTGGTTCACCAGCGGTATATAGGAGCATCAGCTGTGAAAACTTTCAGGACCTGAAAATGCCAAAGCTCAAGCTGTGTGAACTTTCGACCTAGCCTTTCGCCACTCTGCCTTAGTCCGTTTCGTAGTCAAACGCATGTACAAGTTGTTCTCTGGAAAGTTTCTACTTTCAACTTAATATGCAGGTTTCGCTCGCTTATAACCCGAGAAAAGCTCGTACGCACAATGTACGAGCTTTTACGTGTCGCGGTTACCGCAATTCGAGACGTACGCGTTAGTGTACGTATGTATTATGCAGTATAATAAATTTATTATGCTTCAGAGAAAAAAAAAAGAAGAAAAAGAACGATTTGACATATGCAACACTAAATTATGTTATATATTTGAATTAAATAATAAAAGACTAGCAAAATAGGAAACAAGATCAAATTCTCTTCAGACATTGTCGTTATACATGACTTAACATTTGACATTGAAAATTTGTGAGACTCGATGGCATCCGATTTACATGATCACCCACCATCGTCGCGTTTAGTTAAAAGAAAAGAGACGAAATCGGGAATCGTGCCAAAAACTGATGGCGAAAATTGCCGGCAATATTTTCCCTCGAATCGCGATAGATGAGGCCTTAATTAGGTAGAAGCACGACAGTTACGAGGTTCGCGAGAACAACTATTCCTCTCCGTATTCATCATCGAAATCATTATTAATTAGCGTCTAATATCGTGCTTCGTTAATACCTGTGAACTCTTGACGTTCTCTCGCGGATGAAAGCTAATGTCGGGCACAACGCCAACTTGCTAGACTCGTTTGAAAGATATGTCTCGGCCCGATAACAATTCCATCTTTTTTTCTATGTCTTTTCCATCTTTTTTTCGATTCGCTTCAAGCTTGTCCGTTCGCGTACGCTGGTCCGTTGTTACAGGTGAGACAATGCAAAAGAATGAACAGCTAGACGCGCGAGAATGCGACGTCGACGCAATGGCAGAGCTTAAAACGCTGTGACTTAATGACAAGAGGATGAAAGTGACATAATTGAAAGCGGTACATTTTCTTGATGAAGACAAGTTTTCTTTTTCGTATTATCGTTGCTCATTCTAGTTCACGTTACTCGTGACTCTTAAGAACGGCGAAACATTAAAACTTTCCTACGCGATAATATCATCAAATTATAATTGCAGTATTCTACTTTATGTGATTAAATCTAATATCTATTTTTTAAATTCATCTGCATTACAATTATTATTACAATTCACATTATGCATGTATTAACAGACATATAAATTTTGCGATAATTTTATTTATTTACGATTAGATAAAAAGTTTTGACGTCAAAGTAATAAAATTAATCGATCACAAGATTACATCGCAAATAGGTATACGAAATAAATATATGAAGATTCAGTGCAGAAGTTTGCGCATAAACATCATAGAACTATATTTCACTACATTTCTGCGTGGAAAGTAAAAATCAGCAAGTCACGGAGTGAAACTCTCGAGTTGATTCTTATTCTTTTTTCATTCGCAATCGCGCAAACTCATTGATTGTGCGCAACTCAACAAAAGACTTTAGGTATATATGTATGTAGTCGATCGAAATTTCCTCTACTTCTCGTGATCAACAATTACTAGCAAAGCGATTTAATTAATTGGCCTGTTTCGAAAGCGAATATTAATCGTTCGTACACGAGGCACTCGATTGCAATCTCTGCTCCAAGTGTTCCGCAAGAGGATTCTCGGTCAGCGTGTACGAAATGCCTGCGGGAAAATCGTTCACAGCAAAGTCCGCGATGAAGACTTTATATCGAAGCAATTCACGGAGGCAACCTGTCTCATTCTCATTTCGGTTCCTGACGAAGCAGCCAGGCAATCGCGAAATGCTATCGAAATTGGCATCTTTCTTTCTCTTTTTTTGTCTTTTTTTTTTTTTACGAGTTGCCTCGATGCGAAAGTTAAAAGTAAACCACCCCAGTGATGGGGCAGAAGATGTATCGCTCCCTTGTGAATAATGAGTTCTCTAACTCTGGATTACGTGGTGGGAAGAATCGTACGAGGCTTCCATAGATGAAATTTTGATAATAATAGTTACCAACATACATATATATCAAGTAATTTGTAGAGAAAACTAAATTAAAAAAGATTTGAACGGATTAGAAATATCAAAAGTTAATAAATCTAATAGTTAAAAAATAAATACATTTTCAGATTCATGAATTTGACATTGCCAAAGCACACTTTTAGTCTTTTAAAATATAAAATTAATAATTAATTTCTAAATTAAAGATTTGCTCTGTAGAATATAATTTAGTCTTAAAATCTCAAATATAATATTAATCTTAATTATTTATTAAATTAATTTTAAATATTATCGTAGATATTAATTACATCGACAAAATTCGTGAAAATACAAATTTTAATTCTTCAAAACAAATATTTATTTTAATAAATTAATTATTAAGTATTGTATTATATTTGAAAATGATGAAAATGCTTTGCACAATGTCAAATTCATGAGTCTTGAACTATATTAAATTTATTAACATTTGATGTAGCTAATCAAGTTTGTCTGTCAATACATGAATATTTTGAAACATGTTTTCTCATATATGTCAAATTTATGTCATGAATTTTATATATTAACCACGTTATTTATTTCGGTCGTATTATCTATTCCTAATATAACAGGTGTCTACAATAAACAGTATTTTCGTATAACGTACGAGATAAAATTATTAATGACATATTTCTGCTAACAAAATTGTAAATGATAATAAAATATATGGGCACATTTAATTTATCGTTAATGATTATTTGTTAATGGTTATTTGTTTGTGTATCAACATATTTGAATAATTAGAGTACTTTCTATTATCTTTCTGTATATTAAATATGTATCATTAAACATGTTATATATGTTTTATTTATTACTTGTTTACATATAGTTTTTATTATGTAAAGATATCTTATATTAATCGAGAATACCATATATTATTGAATATTATAGTTACAAAGGTAACCCTTTAGATCGTTTGATTTTTTGAACGTGATACATATAAAGAACTAGAGTCCTGCTCGCGTGCTTAGTGTTTATTAACTCAGTCCGGGAATCGTACCTAATGTACCTAATTAGGCGAATTTTTCAACTGGTTTATTTTTCTTTTTAATTCGACGCAGGGAGACGGAGAGTTTATCGCGCTTTTAATCCGGAGTGACAAAGAGAATGCTAACGATGGAAGACGATAACGCAAATTTTTCTCACGGGCGTCATTTATCATAGAGCTTCGTAACTATCTCACAGCCGGAATGATACTTGCATATTTAAGACGACTAAGATTAATTACGGATTTAAGAAAAAATTATCATCAAAGAGAAATATTCAAGCGCGCGCTTGTGCAAAACGTATGTATGTATATAGACTCCCCTACGTGCATTTATATCTCGTGAATAAGCAAATATTTTAATGACGAGCAGTATGAATTATTGCGCAACGTTGTCATAAAAAAATCTCTTTCAATCTTCCCGACACCATCGCCCAAATCGTGTCCTTCAGTGCAATAACACGCGCGCAAGGTAGAAAAAATGTCATTTTATGAGGAGATAAATGTTATATCTTCAGGAATATCAAATTATTCGTGATTGTATCAAGCAGTCTATGCATAACATTATACATAAATTTCTATGTTAAACATCTTTTTTTGACAAAATACTTCTATATAAATCATATAATTAGCTAAATTAAATATTTCTTCGAAGAAACTATACAAGTATATACATCACATCGTGAATATATTAAGCGAGCAGCAAATAAATTTTGAACAAATATTTCTATAACTTAAAAACTTGAAATATGTAGGTAAGTAGAGAAAAAGATTTAAAAAATTGTTCTACATATCTGTTGTATGTTATATGTATATTGTGATACGTTATCAGTTTTTTTGAAATCATGTTTTTAGGTAATTTATAAACTTATAAATAATTTAAGAACTTGTAGCCAGCGGCAGCCTTTTCTCGCGGCGTGAAAGAAATCAACATTACGAAAAGTAAGAAGTCGTTTAAAAATCTCAAAGTTTCTTAAGGGTTCCTAAGTATAACGAACACCTTCCACCCAAGATTAATATACTACTAGGTTTAAAGTAAATAACTTTTTTGCCGAATATACACATAGTATTATATAACAGATTTTTAAAGTTATAGAAATGTTTGTTCAAAAACTGCAGAAATGTAGTGTCCAGATAATTGGTTCGAGTGCCATATCGTCGACTGTGCAGTTTACTATATAAACATAGTGCATATATGTATATAAAGTATTATTGCGAGTGAAAAATACACGAGCGTGTGTGAGCGTTCATGTATATATATATATATATACCCATCATCAAATGTTTGTTCGACCAGAAACGATCGATCGATCGACTCGCGAGCGGTCCTCAAATAAAACATTCTTTTCTCCACGCAATGTTTGCATCACAAACTATTTGGCGTCCACCATATTCCTTTTATTGTTATTCTTATCCCGTACACTTTCCGTCAACGGATCGTGCGAGCCGCATTCATCGACGAACCGCGAGAAGCGAATTATTTTTGCCATCAACTTATTTCTCCAAACATGACCTCTCGATGCAACGAGAGAGGCATTTACGTCTGAATGCGAACACACGGTTTATCGTATCTCCGCTCGAAATATAATAATACTCGAGTACGTCGCGTCGAGAAAAAAATCTTTTTATCGTACGTTTATTCTATAATACTCATTGAAATTTGTGTCCCGTCATAATCGATGCTATGACACGTCATCGTTATTATCGACTGTCGTACGGCTATCGACCATTTTTCATTATTCCGAAAATTCTCTTATGTTTAGCAATCGTTTCATATTGGGCAGTATTTATGTGAGAATTGTCCACAAATGATTACGGTCTGTTATGCGTCCCGATGTTTATTACCGTCGTGAATTAGAGGAACGCGCCATGAAAATAGTGACTCGCCGTTTCTAGCCTCTCGTTTAGACGACATGAATGACATATCGATTGCTTAATAAAAGATTATGAGTGATATATTTTCACTTGTTTACCCAGCGCGGCGCTTTATCCGATGATTAATAAAATGTCATACGTCAGGATTACGAATGATACACGCAAACAACCGTACGTTTCCTAATAATGTACAAATGCAGTTGTGTATAATTAAACGCGGCATATTATTGGAAATGACGTCGAATGGAAAATGATACTGTTGCACACAAACATATGACATATATATATATATATATATATATATGCGATATATACGTATATGTAGCTTCATTAAATGAAGGGTGGGGATTATATAATAACGACGAAACGATCACTGATGGAGCGGATCACTGCCGAATGATTAAAGCTTTTGTGAGAGATGTACATTATGCTTATATTTATGTCACGAAATGCATGTTTAAGCGATCGACGCAGTGATAACGAACGGAACGTTTCCGGGCGATATTTATATCGGTAGAAACCTACTGAATGTTTTTATTAATACTTTCATTGATGTACGCGTATTCTCGGGCATTCGATAAAATATTTCTCCACCGAGTTGCGCTGAATAAACGGCCCGGGTCTGATCGGAATTTTCCTGAATCCATGTTATTAGCATTACGTGCACGTGCGAAAATTTTGTGCGTGGTTTCTGTATAGTCACACATATTAAAAAATATCACGTTTACCATTTATTCAATTGATATCGGCGTCACAAAAATGATTCGAAAAAAATTGTTGAAACGAAAAGAAAAAAATCTAATCAGAATCAACGTCATCGAAAACGTCGTTTTTCAACAATGATATCGCAAAATATAATAACATTACAAAACTCGATTGTATTATAATTGCAAAGAGCTCGTTAATGGGTATTAGGATTGTAATATATGCGGATAACGTAATAAGCTTATTTCAAAAGGATTTGAGTCAACTTTTTTCTCTCTATATTGCATCTAGTAAAAAAAAAAAAAAAAAAAACTATAAGAAAAAAAGAAAACAATTTTGTGACGTAAAAACCGAACTTCAATTCTCTTGAAAATAAGTCTCTGTTTATTTGAAAATATCTCTCTCTTTATTTGTCGAAGCATTCTTTCTTTTGTGCAATCCTTATTAGTTTCAAGCCAGTGCATCGTTCTAAACCGCACATAATCCAAAACACAAGTCTCTTGCGATTTCAATCGATTACTAAAATTCATTATATATTTATAAATATAATAATCTGCTGTAGAGGTGTTTTTGTAAAGGTTTTCTCTCTCTTACTCTTTTTACGACTGTCTAACCTGAGATTTCTCATTATTACAATTATTGCTGTTTCATCAAAGAGTGACAACTTGACACGATTCACAGATCAAAGATTTAATACGCAGAGAATGTAGATACTTCTCCGTCGCGTATTATTCAAAGGGAGAGAAATGTCAATTACAAGCAGCTGCTTATATAAGCCGACACATGGATCGGTGTGTCACAGGTGTGATGTGTAGCTGAGATATCGAATTATGACATTGGAAAATTAGGTCGAGTTACCCTTACGCGTGAAGTAGCGATTCGTCACGGTAGTCACGGTCTAACGTATCGTCCCACGAGTCTCGTGTAAGATCGGATAGCGGATATTCAACGAGACGTTCCGCCATTAACTACCGTGACCGTCACGTTCCTACGGGAGTACACGTCGGGATTATCGTAATATCACGCGACCCTCGCGCAAAGGGAACGGATTGTGTGTCACGAACGGAATCTTAAAACGGACTGTCAAAACATCTCGGCTCAACACCCGCCGCATCCCCGCGGCATTTTCCGAACATCTCTTTACCTTGGAGGGAATTCGCACGGCTTTTATGCGCGCTCGATGCTCGAACCAAGAATAGAATCTTCAAACTTCGTGCTTCGAATTTATCGGAAATCCCGAAGACGCTTGATACAAATTGGTAAGAGAGTACTGCATATTCTTCTTTTCCTTTCTTCTCCGACACAGACATCAAGTTTCTATTGATTCTGGTATAACTGTACTAAATTCGCTTCGCCGAGACTTGTACCTTGTATTGAATAAATTGTGTTGAAAAGTGATTTTGTCTACTTTCGCATTTGCTAACGAGAAGTAGACCCATCAACACGTGAAGGGAAACGAACGACGCGTTTGTCTCGAGTCTCGTATAACGAGAGAAATACATGTCACGCGCTCGCAAGGCAGAGAGACACGGGTCACTAGTAGTGAGACTATAATGGTCAAGGGGTCAAGTCATATTTGATTAAGTAGACAATGCTCAACGGTAGGGTGTTTGAAACCCTGTATACTTCATACATACATGCATGAATATGTACGAGAGAAACGATTCCGTTCGAAATTCTGGAAATCTTTCACAGCTGTCGGCACAGAACGATGCAAGAATTAATCGTAGCGCGAGCTAATAATCGATTCATGTTCCATAGAATGTCCGGATTGTCTTTGTCACAAAATCATGCGAATACTCGTTAAAAACACCGAGTACATTTTTGCAGTCGCACGTCAAGAAGCGGAGAATTTTATGCTGACTCGCACGGCAATTTTCGACGTCTGATCCCGAAAATCGTAATCCAATTTAAAGAAGGGTTATCCGGTGTTTATCAGTTTTATACGTGCATTCGTCAGCGAAAGAGGATTTCGACGATAACGAGAAGTTATCCCCGCTAAGTCTCTATAAAAATCTAAACACGCGCGCGACGCACAATGGCTCCTTAAAAGCGATCCCATCGCGATTTTACGTCTTCTCATCTTCCACAAAGGATATCGCAGCCTCCCTGAATGTATCGAGCTAAGAGGAGCCGACGTTTTATTGGCATTGCCGCAGATTGGACCTACGACAGGTATACAGAAATCCTTTTGTGTCGGAGATATACTACCTACGGTCTCTTGTTTGGGATTTATATTTTCCGTCTACCGGCGTGCTTCCGCGTTGGCACGTATGTGCCACTCTCTTCACTTCTCCGCTATGTAGTATTGCATTAACTTGGACGAATGTCATGTCTTGCGTATGTGTCCGTACATATATGTGTATAACATCGTATGTAAAACTTATGTACTACACGCGACGCAGTCATGTCGCACAAAGCAAGAGCTATTCCACTAACGACGATGAAGTAGTATCGCGTATGATTAAGTCGCGCAAAAATAGAATTTCTTGTTTATGCAACTTCTGCACACGCGAAAGAAAGAATGCTGATGACGAGTATGCTCATTTCTTGCAAGTCACACAACATTCACAAAACATCCTACAAAACTAGACTATTGCGATAAAAATATAAGAAGGTAATTACTTTTAGAGTTTAAAAGAAGAAAGCGATGACTGATGTGACAATAAAATATAAAATTGTACAATACATACATATATGTAGGCACGTATGTAACAATAAATTTACCAACACAATGGACCGCTTTTAAATGGAGTTAATCCTCACTTACTTCTGGAAACACGCTCGAATAATCATAAGATTATCGGATGTAATTGGAATCTTCTATAGCCTTCGCTGTGGAATTATCAAAGTTCTTCTTATAATTAAAAGATTTATTTATTAGAACAACGTTAATATCACTGACCGAGACGCTATAGTTTCTTGCCTCGCTCAAGCATTGATATAACGTAGATGGGCTCAAATTGTCGCGAAACCGTGCTTGATTTGTCTTAACGGATTAATTTTAATAAATGTGCTTCGCGACTGTATAATGGCGATAAGCAAAGTATTATGTCTTATATTTATTTGAAACGCTGAAATCCTTCTGCAACGGAAGACTATATCCTTTTTCATAATATGACATATTTATACTTGCGTCTTTTATATTTCTGTTGCTACAAATAGTTTTCTATTGTCTGAACGCAACTACAATTTCCTGACGGCAATTTCGAACGCACGTTGCGAAGTGTTTGAGACGCTAAGAAACAAGGAATTGTTTATCGTAAACAATCGAATCAGTTACAAGTTTACGGAAACCCGTGGAAAGCCCGGAAACGATTGAGAGCGTAGATAGCGCTGAGGGCGGTTGAGTGGTAGAAATAGCTAACCGTCAGTTAGATAATTAACGCACTCGGCGGCACTTCCAATTAGCACGTATAGGCAATTAGCATATAAGCGAGGATCGATGGCAGTTTGTACACACAGTGGACGGTAGGTGAGCGAGGAAGCGGGAAATCACGATGTGCAATATGCAAAAACGAAGGACGGGAAGATCTATACCCATTAATAATCATTTAGCGGATCCGAGCTCGCGGATAATATATTAAAACCATTTTGTTGGGTTATTTATGGATCGCGAGCATCGAACGCCTTTAATTTATCTCTTATACCGCTGAAATAGCAGGATTTCGCAATATTTTTATCTCTCTCGCAGCGTTTGCCGAAAATTAAATTTTTTTAAATTTACGTCACTCACACGCTATTCGATACGTTGAACTCGTGAATTTATACATCGTATCAGATTCGCGCGTGGGTATAGTTATTTATCGTATTCTCTAGCGCGCAATAATTAACGATTTTACAGTAATTGGAAAAGAGAATTGTTTGTGCTGTTTGCGAGTTAAATGAATACGAGTATTAACTTCCGCGCTGCTATGAAGTGAACCGATTCAATTTTCGAAGAGTACTGGAGGTGCTCTTCGAACTCGGACAACTTGCTTTTCACCGGAGAAAACAGAACAGATACAACGGAGGATGATCCTACTCAAATGTAAAAGTTTATCGCAAACTAGAAATCCCAAAGAGACATTTGATACACTACATGCTACATGGTGGCAAGTTCGTTCACTTTAGCTGGAAAATATAAACGATACGCGGCTACATCTTCTTCTCTTTAGATACATATGTAGCAGATATTTCACGCATATGACATTTGTTTTCTGAAAAAGTCGTGGAAAAATAACCGAGATCAACCAAGCTCACGAGAACTATATACGTCATAAAATTCGTAGAAACAAATGTTATATCAGACGAAATTTTTATAGAACAAAATTACAAATTGTAATATTTAAAAAGAAAGAAAGAACTTTGAGAGAATACGCGAAGTAATATTTCGAATTTTGACAAATATATAAATACATTTTTTATGATAATCGTAAAATTTCATTAAACCAAATTATTAAAATAAACAAAGACGTTGACGCGAGATAAAAGAAAAAGATGAAACGAAAGGAAGGAAAAAGAATATGGCAAGAAAAACTAGCAGCGTCGAGAAAAAAAACCCGACAACTAGCGCCATTCTATCCTCGACGATATTCCCTTGTTGTGCATTTTTCTCGCTTCTCTCTCGTTCCTCTCGTTCCTTTTTCATCTCATGATATCTAACGCGTTTCATCCTTCTGACGCAGATTAACGAGGATTCTTGACCGTCAAGCATCGAATGCCACTGTGTCGTGCAGCGAACTAATCGTTGTCTCGCGTTAAATTACCTTAATCGATCAAGCAACAAATTCCGTATGTTTTACATGTACAATGTAAATAATCATGAATCAAATAAATCAATCACTCTTACTCACAGGCTTACATATGTCGAATTTAAAAGAAACATTTCAAGCAATTATTTGTCGATTACCAAAACGAATCTAGTCGCTTAATTTCTGCTGACAACGGAAACATGTAGATACGATAAAGATATTGTATAGTAAAACGTGTTATTAAATATGCAAAGCAGTTTCGAAACCAAACTGGCTATTACGTCGGCGGAAAGTAATCATTACGCATACTTAGACTTCGACTTTAGTGCTATACACAAGTGTATAATAATAAAAAGATTATCAGGAAAAAAATAGATGAGTAGATAAATTACACATTTAAAAGTAGATAAACGTAGCTCGAGAAAATATAAACGATGTTACATTTATAAACGATAATTCATTTTAAATTCAAGAAAAAATCCGGAAATACTAGAAAATATCAAGCCAATTATACAAACGTTGTTGATTTATGCAAAGTGATTTGCATTTACATATTTCTTCACATAGATAATAAATAGGCGGAGAATTTAATAATTAAATTAAAGAATTTTTTAAAGTACAATATATTCAATCGTAGACGTTCTAAGATAATCCGAAATAATTCGAGGATTCTCTAATGACATGTATTGGAATATCGATCGATGAATGGATATAACGGATCTCATTTATTTCCTAGATATCCGATAACCACGATGACACACGTGCATGTGAAATGTCGAGTAAGATCTGGATTCGTCATTAAATCATCATCACGATGCTAACCAAATTCGATTTATGCGGTATCAGTGGTATTGGTATGATTGCTATTTCCATCACACATATACATACATACATTGTAATTTTTTACGAATATAAAAAAAAATTCCTGTTGATCATTCGCGAATAGCTTTTCTCTGAAAAATTGATTTCTAAAATACTGAGACACTTCATCTAGCGCGTTGTAAAATGGATACAAGTGATGCGAATATCCAAAAAACGGGCACGTCGTGTAAAACGTCGTGGGGGAATTTAATTTTACGTATCGCGCCAATGTCGATACGATATATTATCGAGGGACTTCGGTTTTATACGGCGCTGGACGTGGCGAGAAGGCAGTTTTCGGTTGTGCTGCCAGGCCGTCGAAGTTCCGTGTCTCGTTGAAAGCATGTAACTGTTACCCAAGCCCAAGGGATTACCGGTAATCTGCGGTAAGCTAAGGTATATACGTGTATAGCGCGAATACCGGTAGCAACCTGTTTCGGATATTGTTACGACGAGTAGCCGGCAGCCGTTTCGTCGAGTCGTTCGAATTCTCGACTCTCGTTGGAGATCTCCTTCGCCTTCCCTATTCCTCACGCGCCCCTACAGCTCGTTTGTGGACTCGTTAGCGCCAAGCGTACCGGCACGAGGGGTAGTCGGGAGGGGTGCGAATTAACCAGTTAGAAAGTTAGGAATCAGTGCCGCGGAAAGATAGAAACCGACGAGTTCATCGAGCACGGAGAATCGACAAGACGAGATTTTTAGATGGCCATTTCTCGATGAACCATAGAAATCTACGCTTTTGGCTGATAATGCCTGCAATATCGCGGCGGGTCATGTCATGCGGTGACCGCAAAATCAACGTTCGACGGGAAAAATTTATTCGCCCAATCTACATAATCGCAGAATTAGAAATTAAGATCTAATTGAAATAGTTTGCGTCAAAACGTCAAACGCCATTCGGTCATCCTCTGTGATTTTATACAAATTTGATCTCGACCAATTTTAAGTTTCTCATATGAAAGATAGTGCACATCACACGCGGTAACTGCCAACAAAAGTGAAATAATCGTTAATATGTATATCGAAAAAGAACTGACATTTAAATTTGCTAAACCCGGACTTGACTCAACTAAAAGTATCACGTCACGGGCTGCATTCTACTACTTTTTTTTTGTCAAAGAATTTGAAAAACATTTTTAAAAATATTTTATATTTAAATGCTTGCGTATTAAAAATATTCCGCTGCTCGCAATTAAGGTATCTCTTATTCGTATAAATGAAAGAAAACGGCGTCGCAATCTAGTTTTTGTAATAAGTTTAAATCAGTTCGCACATTAGTGGCCAAGTTAATGACGCTGCGTTACTATTCGCCATAAAGGTTCCTTTTCCCTCCGCATCGCCATAAAACTTGGCCGCGATAATTACTGACTTTACTAGAACCTCGATAGTATCGTGCCAGGGTTACGATTGATCAAAGTTTAACGAAATCTCGGCACGCGTTTTACGCACTCGCGTACGGCAAGCGCGATTTCCGCGTTTTCTTCTTGACGAAGAAATGCGGATAAAAATTCCTATACGAGTTTCTCGTAATATACGAGACGGATAAAAGAAAAGCATCGTAAAAGGAATAAAGTGCGCGCGATACATACGTGCAAGTCATATTTACGAGAGATAGACCGTAACGTTGGAAAGCTATGAATTGCAGATAAATGAAAAAAAGATGAAACGTAAGAGAGCTGCGACGTTTTACGATGGCGATAATTTTTATTCTTTTACCGAGTATAAGACTATGTAATCAAGGCAGGATTATATTGCACATCGCACAAATTCCGTTCACGCGTGCACTAATTGATTGGACGGTATATCGATAACGGCAACGTCGGGCAAAATAAAGTTAGTTTTTAAAAAATGCACCGAAAATACGTTTCTTATGTAGTTAAAGCACTGGAGACGTAATAAATTTCACGCGATGTTTATGCGATGCGTGAAAAATTTGTCACAGCGTGCGCCGCACTTTTTTAAGTTTTATCGCGGCGACGGTGGAAATGTATCGAAATTCCACATCACCAGTCACGAGTTAAGCTTATAGTATTGACACATTGAAGTGGATCCACTCGTTACCTGTGCTGCAGTTTTGCACGAACGAGACCCGCGGGAGCGATATCCTGAATTTTCGCCGTCATATATGAAAGGCCCGTGAGAAATACATAGTTCGGAATGCGCGTACGTAAACCATTGTTGCCAGGCTTGCTGCGGATTACAGTAATATGAAATATGTCGTTTCTTGACAGAATTGCGCGAATTACGACGTATGAAACACTCGCGACATTACGTCTGGATTTATTCTCGTTGAGCCGCGTCAAATAAATTTTATATCACACGCCGTATCTTGATCGCGAAGCGTTTTTGACATGCAATATGCAATTATCATGGAACGTAACCAGCTGATGTTATTTTTTTCATAAAAATATTCTCTGACGGTATAACGTAGTGAATTCGTGTAAACAGATTTATATATCGTGCAGTGAAACGAGACTCTTAAAAAAAGATTCTATTTTCCTTGTCAGTAATACTGTTATCACTCACAAAATTAAACAAAAGATAAAAGATATCTTAATGACAAATAAAATCTACTTAGAATATAAGTGCATTTTAAATAAGAGAGCCTCAACGATGAAATATGCCATGCTAACCCTAGTCACGACTGCATCGAACGAATGCAGACCAAGATTGCGTGCAAATAATCATTCGGTATTTCTGTTGGTAAAGAGAGATGATACAGCAATAATTTCTCGCATTTATCCACATTCTTCATATAATCATGATTCTCTTCAAAGTTATAATAAACGCTTAATATTTTTTTATCACACGAACACGTAAAAACATTCGAACCACAGTCTCGCGAAAAAAAAAACGTTCGACAGGCAAAACATACATCTCGTTATCTTTCTTCGCTGCATTCGTTAATCATCCTTTCACAAATTTTCCACTGACGGAACGAGGTTATCCAACGAAATCGCATAATAATGATCATTTTGGTCCTTTCGGGTTTCAGCGCGCACGTAATGTTATTTTTGCATACGGTGGGTCATCTAAGAATAACAAGTGCACTGCCAATTCCAATTAATCTTCCTAGGATTAAACTCGAGATAATATTCGCGTGTCGGGTATGAAACATACATGTTACGTCGCTTGATCGTCTCCGCCTTGCTTTAGATGCGCGATAATGCTGCTTTTACCTTACCTTGGTCATTATTTCGATAAGGTTGTTACGCAAGGATATACGACGAAGGGACGTGGGGCGAGGGAAAGAGAGACCTTACGATTTTTTAACGACAGCTCAAAAGTAATATTGCATGTGTCGTTATGTTAATAATAATCATCGTTTCTACGATTCCCATAATTACACCGTAATCGCTACGTAAAATGCTTTTTGCTCGAACGCTTGTCGTGTTCGCTTTACGAGGTTCTGTTATTTTTGAATTTTGAAGCGAGCCGAGCCGAGCCGAGCCGAGGCGTGTTTCCATTAAGTTATACACCGACGCGGAAGGTGTATACCTTAACGGATGAAATCGCGTGCAAATTATCGTCTTGGTCGACGGCGTGCACATAAGGGGTCCTTTTTACCCTTTTCGCAATGCCACCTTGGGTGGAAGATGACAAATGGCCGCCTATTAGACTGATTTCGTCGTCATTTCGTCGTTGCCCTCGCTTTTCGGCTTTACCGGCAAAAAAATTCATTACCGATGCCCCATTAGCTGTGATTTCGCAAGCTGTCATTAAAAAGCGTTCTGTCAAAGATGATGATGATTCAGATATAAGATTCATAGAGAGAGACTTCTCAATATATTATACATATATAGAATTTTGAAGTAATCGAATAAATAATCTGTGACGTAGATATTACACTAAACTTATAATTAAGAATTCTCTGTCTCTAAAATAAAAATAAGCAGTAGCATTTTATTATATTTCTGAAAATTTTTGAAAAATCAAGAATAATATAAAATTCAACATTGCGTATTTTGAAAAAAACTAAAAATTATTGAGAAAAATAACTTCATATTACACTTTATGCTGTAAATTGTTTCTATTAATATTTAGAATTTTTTAAAACTTTGTTTATGTGAAAAGAGTAGATGTTTTATTTTTTAGCGCGGATATGTTTTGTAACACATTTTCCATATATTGTGGCCCAGTGAAAGCATTCCCGGTTATGCAATCTCTATTAAAATGTTAGCCGGCGCGCGCGTTATGGTAAGCGCTCTAGTTTACATTTTCCGGTGCAGTCTGTTTATAAAAACATGACGTGTAAAAAGATCCCCTTTATAGTACAAAGTACATTTTTCGATGATACGCGCACATTAAAGTTGTTTTTTCCAGTTGTTGCGGCATTGTTTCTAATTATTTACTGGAAGTGTATACTAGAATCTCAAGCATCGCTATACATATTAAAAAACAAAATATAAAAATAAACACATCTCTCATCACTGACATTTACTGACCGCTTTCCTAGCGCGTTGGATTATAACATTACCTTCATTAGGGAGAAACCGAATGCTATTATTTCACGATATCAAAACGCAACAAAGTAAATGCGTCTAACTTTATGCTACGCGAATAAATGTGAAAGCATCGTTAATTAACGCGACACGTTAGTTATATATATACTGTGTGTATACACACGTCGGTTGTCTTTCGCCGCCAGCAACACCTGTTGAAAAATAGAAGTCAGACAAACCTTATGAAAACGCGCGCAGCCTGACGTTTCGCCACGCTGTAAAGTAATTATTTAACGAAGTCGAGCAATTCCGATCGTAATTAACTGCCTTTGAATGAACCGGGGCTTGCGTTAATTTGCGTTCGCCAATATCTCACGCGCGGAAATTTGCGTCGAAAAAGATATGTATGTGTAGTCAGTTTTGTTCGAGCCAAGATGCATTTTAAGATTTCTCTTTCAAAAGAACAAGATATAATTAACGGTTGAGAATTTTGATGTTTTAACTTCACGCGATCGCAATTTTGTTAATGTTTTTCTCATTATGCGTGCGTAATTGCAGTTCTCAATAAAATAATAAGATTTCGCGATGTTTTCTTGTTACCTTCGCAAAACCTAAAGGCGAGTTATTTGCTCATTCTCTCTATCTGCTAAATATAATTTAATGTCGATATTTATCCAATAATTATTTTTCTTGCAATAATATTTTTATTTCCCTGGTTGAAATAATCCCTGGTCGAGAATGTCATTTTAGCTAGTTTAATTTTTCAAACATCAACATACATTGTCTTCTACAGATGTCTGTCAATTATCGTTATATAATAATTTCTATAATTATTGAGGACCCGGTGATTGTCGATTGCGGACAACATTAATCCCTCTGGTCATCCAATGTCATCAGTGAGATGATATGGATATTCCCAGATATTCCCATAATGAACTGTTACGTTATTCTCGGTAAGCATGAGGGCAATCAGAGTTGAAATTTGCGAAAATGTCAAAAGGGATTTGTTGTGAATTGAAAGTGTTGCTGGTATTTAAAAAGATGAATTACACGAACTCAACACTATATCACGGAATTAAATACGCATGGGAAAATGTTCGTTTATATTTAAACGGCAGAAACAGCGACGAACAAATGCTGCAATAGATCGGAAATTTTATCAAAAGAATTTTGCAAAAGTTCGAAACCAGCATCACATTATTTTTGTTCTCGTGGTCGTGCGAACGGGACCGAACTTTTGCTATTGAAACTCCAATTTTTTCTCTTCGCATCCCTGCTGTGGAACATGCTTTTTTATTGCACGGCGATAAATTTAAAAGGGACTTAGCGCCGTGGTTTAATTAAACTATTTTAGCCGTCATTCCCTCCCCTAAGTCTTCTACTGTGCTTGAATCGATCGGATATGTTGGTCCTACGGTTTTTTTATTATTTATCTAGCTTACATAATGTTAAATTAAATTTTGGAGCGCGTATTATCTACAACGCGTCACATAATATAATATAATTATAGCACACAAAACAAGTTTAAAGATAGTAATAAAACTTTTTCATAATTAATCGACGAGACTTCCTATTCTAAACGTACTAAGTAATCGATAAGGTAGGAAAATATATACTTATATTTTCAGTTTTATTATGTCATACATTGTATTATTATCACATCGCTTATTGCCCGCAGACAGCTAAATAATGACTAGGTTAATATTAGCTTCTTTTCTTTTTATAAGAATCTGTTTGACATTTACGGCATTATTTATATGCTTGAATAATTTGTGAAAATTTCCTATTAATGATACTAACATAACTGATGTATTTTTAGAAAACGTTTTTTTTTTCTTAGAAAATGAAAGAGCTTATTAAAATCGAAAATAGGTTCCCACAAATAAATATTTAAATAATGTCAAAAATTCGTAGAAATTGTAGTAATTGTTTAAAAAATTGTGCCTTTTTTCAAGCTTTTCTCCTTTATTCTACCCTATCTTTAATGTCGAGTATATGTGTCGTCCGATGAATACAATTACGACCACGTACGTAATAGCGCGAGATTTTAATCACAGAAAGAGAGAGAGAGAGAAAGCGGTGTTTCTATCGCTAATGATATGCATCGATCTCGTGTGGTCGGATTAAAATTCCTACAATTATGATTTACATTGTAGATCCGCCTGCCGAGATAAAGTAACACGGCCGTACGTTATTTTAATTTTTAAATACAGCTGTTACGGCATCGAGACATGATGCACACAGTGATCGTGACGTCTCAAGGCCAGTTCGGTAGGTGCGAAGTGCCCGATTAATTATGGGACATTGGAGAACGTTGCTAATGATATTCAGAAGCACCTTTCCATTTATATCCTACTCATCGACTAACGTTGTACTCGAGTTTCGACGAGGGGAAGAGAGAAACTGAACGCGGTCGAGCGAAACTTTCTCGGATGAGGTCGACGGTCATAATCCGCTGTTTAAAGTTCCCAACAGCCTCGTGACGAGGAACCGTGAAGATTTGATTTAATTCGTCGCGTCACGACCTTCGACCCGCGAGCTACGCGAAGCCGCCAAGGAACTTGAAACACTTTAATCCTTTCGATATAGATAAATTTATTTCGGCGCCTTTCGAAAAAATTCCAAGTAATAATACTAACATTTCGAAAAATAAGATTTTATATTATATTTTTATAAATATTAACTTTTGCATGATTTACAGCGAATAATATACATTCTTTTATCAAATTCTATCGGTTATTATTGACGTAGGAAACGGTATATCTCGCGTTTCGGCTCCGTCGAACCGAAAGGATTAAATGCCCGCTCTAAATCAGACATAACTCGTGACATAAAGAAGCACATTACTCACTTGGCTTATCCAGATCGGATAGTTGCACCGATGGCGAGTACGCTATAGCGGCTCCCAACACCAGCATCACCACCGTCGTCGTCGTCGTTGTCGTCGTCGTCGTCGTCGTCGTCGTCGTCGTCGTCACGGCACTCCACCACCGCCACCTCCACCGCATTTTGTCTCCCTTTCACGCGCACTACACACACCCTCGATCCCCTAGAGGTCGACGTAGCACCCTGCTCTCCCCCTCCCTCCTTTAGTCGTTACGTAGTCTCGCGGCCGTAGCGAGCCGGCACTAATTGCAACCCCCGACGCTGCTGCCGCTCTCGTTGCTGTTGTCGTTGCTGTTGCTTCTGCTGCTGCTGTCGTCGTCGCCGCGACTGCTGCTGCTGCTGCATTGCGTCGCCGTCCACATCGTCCGCCGTTCTTCGTCGTCGTTGCTGCTGCTACTGCCGTCGACGTGAACCGATACGAGCCGTCCCCTATCTGTCTTGTCGTTCACGTATGTACCTGTCGTCATTTAATGAGACGACGACTATTTGTCTTTTGTGTCTCCCAAGACACGAGACCTCTAACGACGTATGTTATGACCATCCGATATTTCTCATCTTACGATACAATCTCCGTCTTCCTTATCGCATGAGATTCTTTCTGGTTAAAGACGACTCAGGCGCATCCAATTGATTGCGATTCTTAAAATGGAAGATGCGAATTGAAATTTTATTCGCTTTTTTTTTGTTGTCGTTCTGCTGTGTTCCTTAAACTTCAAACGATGCGTTTCTCTGTTAGGTAAATTTGTCGCAGCCGTAGAATTTTACAGAATTTTTGCGTATCGAACGAGTGGATGATTGTTAGATTGTTAGACCGGATAAACGAATACGTAACGGAGCAAGGCTTCTTCTGACAGCTTCTTTGAGAGTGGCGATTATAGTTTTATTGTCCGTAGCAGGGCGTATTGCAATTCTACTTGAAGGTCGGAGTTTTTCTTCGGATTCCGAGCGTTTTTTATCTCGACACCCTGTCGCGATTTCCACTAATGCGTTCGATCGCGCGGTAAACCTCCGCGGAATGGAATAAAATATCCGCCGAGTCGCGACTAAACTTGCAAAGTGGATTCGACTTGTCTCGAAATTCCGCCTGTCGAAACTTCGGTACGAGATATACGTCTAAGCGCAACTAGGTTGCGAACCTGATAAATTTTCGAAACACTTGGAGGATTTACGCTGCGCTGGTTTTTCCAACGTGACCGTATTTTCTCTTCTGCAACATCCAATCAAGCATACATGCAATATTGCTTAAAAATAAAAGGATTCAATTCGAGAACACACAACTTGGGGAAAAAAAATTATTTCAATTATTTTAATTTCTCTTAAACTGAACGCGAGTGTGATAAAATGATCGTGTGTAATAAAATTGTTTATTCGAGACCTTTTTCCGGTAAATTACAAAGCGCTTTGTCTTGCTGGTTATTGAGGCGAATGCCGAAAATTTCGAAATGCTTATCGATCGCAGAACAAATCGTCGCCACTACTGATTGTACTTTCTACCGCTATATTTCACCTTCACGTTCTGATACGTTGACCTCATCAAGTAGCAGCGAAATATCGAACAATCGTCCACATACGAAATTGCGGACGAAGTTAATCACGATATATCGATATCGACGTATTAATTCAAGTGCGACGAATAGTTTCAACTGTAATGGAACGCCGGTTAACACCGGACACAATGCTACACACAGCCACTAGATCTCTGGTATTTATTCGAAGCACATCGTGCGGTCAATCGAGGACTTCGATTTTTCGCACTTTTATACTCTTCCCTCCTCCAGCCTTGCGGCAACGCATCAAAACACGTGCGTTAGGGACGCACTCGCGAGACGATCTTATGTACGCGCGAAATTCGGGAATCTCAAAAGTAAAAGAAAAAAAAACCGACAACTTAACGTCAGCAAAAAAGAACCGTCAACCAAGTGTGCGAAATTCACTCGCGTCCAACTAATTTTTCGCGATCGCATTTAAAGATCGGCGAAAAGCGTTCCTATCGCCACATTTTTCGCGTAACTTTCAGGTCATCGATCGGCACTTGTGAAACACGTCGATCACATGCGCAATTGATTAATCGGACGATGACACCGTGCTCTCTCGCTCTGATTTTGATTCATGAATCACTCACGTCGCGTATCGATGTGAAACGCACCGGGCAACGAATCTCCCCCGCGACGAAGCCACATCGAGCCCTGACCCGCGGCGGCTCGGTACTGAAGCCATTGAATATCGTGAGGAACCCTCGCGAGTCGTTTCGGCTCCCTCCGTTCGTACTCGGTCTTCTTCGGGCACGCTCGCGCCGTACGTTCCATTCTGGACCCCGGTTCTGCTATCCTCCTCCCGTTCACTATCTCACGCATTTCGCTCCGAAACTCCCACGTTCGTTCCTACCATCTCTCTCTATATCGCAGAGAACGCTATGATTTACCGGCACGGCTAATGAGTCGCCGTAATCGCTGCGCGGTCCAGGAGCGGATGTGCGTTGAACGTAAGATTTTGGACAGAACGAGAGAACGAAAGTTGGTAGTGGGACGGAATGCCAGGGTCATTACACTCTTACGATTCTAATAAGGCTTCACGATGGGAGAACAAATTTTTGTCGAAGAATCGTACTGCTTTCGGAGAATAAATTTAATTTCAAAAAACAGAGACGAATAGCTTCTAATTAAACGTGTTGGAAATTAACTTGTTAAAAAGTTGATTACTTTTGCTATAGTTATGAATTATTATGAAATTTCACACACTTTTTCCGCTGAATCTATAGATTTTCAAAAACTCGTGCGTACTTGTTGAAAGAGGATACTCTGTGCACATAACGATAAATATGTCCTCGTAAAATAAGAGCACACGTACTTACGTCACGCGGAGTGTGTTCATGAAAACTGATAGTTCGTGTGTACCTAGTGCATGCACGAGATAACCGCCCTCGAAGCTTCATGACTCTCTCTACGAGAACTCGCTCCAATCACGATAAATTCCGGCTTTCGTGTTTCCATCGCTATCGGCAATCGCCTGCAAATCACTTCCTAATCCTCGAGTAGGTATCTACGAAGAGGTACCTTTCCTAAATCCGCTTTGAATATCTAAGCATGTCTCTGTATAAGCAGTATCTTGTATATCATTATTTTCTTGTTTTATTACCTTATTTTTTTATTTAATATCTTAACAATTAAGTTTTTAACATCAGCTTTTTATTAATATTGAATGTTAACTTTATGTAATATTAGACAAAATAATTATATAATTTCTTTAATGAATCATATTGCGGTAGTCAACAAAACTATCATCGTGTTCAAATATTCTATCACTTGCACGCGTTGCAAGATGTAATTATATAAAAACCATTGATATGATAGTTGACATGATTGATTGATAAGGAACGTTGCACTAATCCTTTGCAATTTGTTACTATAATATTAATTGACAAATCAAAATGTGATCAATGATTATATCGAATATTTTATTACATGCAAGGATACAGTGAATTTATACACAATGATAAATATTTAATAACATTTATACATTTTAATTAGACTGATATTCGAAGTCAATCACAATTGACGGACATCACTATTTGTCCAAAATATTTCGCATTCTAGATAAAATTATATACTTTATTTGATGCAATATTTATCTAACATGTGAGTAATAAATATTATATAAACCGGTAATGTAAACTAGCATTATGCGTTTCCACAGTATACTTAAACAATCACAAAAGCGGAAACATTATTTGGACAACATTTGACTGGTCTCGGATCAATATCATAAAGTGAAATGGAATTGAAATTCTCGGGTCAGTGATCGAAGACGCCCCGGCAAAGCTAAAAATATTTTGAGAGAATATTATAGAATATCTAAATAGAGCAAAAATAAGTACTTAAGCCATTTTTGGCATATCGCGTTATACAAAATACATTTGCTTTTTATTTTCAAAGTGAATATTTATAGTTATGTCTAATATATTTCGTTTACCTTCTTCATTTCGCATCGCGCAATCATCGTTAATTTACAAGGTAATATTTTTCGTATTAACACAATGCGTGCACGTGTTAGCTGGCAAAGCCGTTCATTTACGTATCAGGTTAAAGGTAATCCTTCAAAGAGGCGTAATCGACGGTCCTCATCTACTATATGCACACACGAAGGCACGATGCGCGCGCTTCGTTTCATCCCGAATCGCCGATATTTTACATTGAGCACAGAGCCTGCTTTCATGGATGCCTGGCGAATTGGAACTTGACACCGCGTCATGCATCGTGGTACATCGTCGGACACCCAGGCTGTTAACCCAAAGCGTAAGCTGGATACGATGTTATAGGCTTCCCTATGTACTCTTCGACTTGTCGAATAAACCATAAAGCCTGTCAGTCACACCGTCCTCCAACTCGTCTTCCCGACCACCAACGCTCTCGCATCTCTCAATAGGATCGCGTAATCCGAAAATCGGATTTTACCGTCGTTTGACAGGTGCTACAAAGGCAATCGATTATACCGCGGAATTTGAGAGAGCGGCGAACTCCAATTTGGAATATCTTAATTGCGCGCCCTACTAGTGCTTTGATAACTGGTTTAATTCCCGCTTTAATGACGACAGCGAAAGCAATCGATAAACAACCGAGAAAAGTGTACCCTTCTTGTTAACATGTCTTTTTTTCATTTAACAATATGTTTACCAGTTGCTGCCTCGTCCTCGTTTCGCAATTCGTTATGCAATCTTATTTCTATTATATAATTATTCTTAATTTCATGTATATATTCTGTTGCATCTATTAATATTTTATAATTATTGACGCGTTAAAAAGATATTATATATTATCGTATGAAGAATATGTATGTCAACAAAATTTAGCTTTTTCTTTGCTTTTCACGATTATTGAGATTTTTTTAAATGATTTCCTTGAGAATATACGACGAAATATTCATTCAAGCTACATACATTTCGGTAGAAGCGCCGCCGCGCAATTTAACCATGTGTTCTTATCGTACCATTTAACAAATAATCTCAACATTCGCTCGACATTGCACCTCCCACCGCCTATTGTGCTCGCAAATCACTCGCCCACTAAGACAGCGTGAATAATGGTCCTATGTCTCTTATTACTGCGATTTTCGCAGAGTCACAATAATATCGCCCTTTCCAACCATGGAAGCTGTGAAAGAACCCAGATTCCTAAAATCTTCCCCGTAGCAAGCTGAAGAGGCGAGCTCCTGTTCGATCATAAGCGCATCATTAATCACCGGACTAATGGCTCTCGCTATTTCCACTATTGTCGCCATTATCGGCAAAATCGATCGAGGAAATGGAAAATCGCCCCGTTAGTTTGTTTCGCCCGAAAGAAACGAGCGGGATGGCTAAGTAGAGGGTGAGAAACACCTCGATGGTCCCGTAACGGTTAACGGTGGTGCGCGAGACGGTCGGAATGTAACGCGGCAGACGAACGGGGAAGAAACGGGCTTTGAAATTTATGCTGGTGTTTACGCGAAGTGGATGGCGTTCTACAGTGGGTAGAGAATAGTTATTACGATCGCCGGAGAGGAAAATTCTCTGCCTCCTATCCGTGTCCGTTCGTCGGACACATCGTCCGTTTGTATCTTACGGCGCTATGCGATTTCTCTCTTACCTTCATTCCGGAACAACCAATGGGGAAAAGAACTAGATGAGAGAAACGGCGAATCGACGCGGATTTTCAGAATTATGGGCAGACAAAGTTTTTCTTAACTTCCAGGGGACCAGGTATGTCGAGGTATAAGCGAGCGTTCTTGAATATCCATTACTCCGTGTAATTTCTAGAACCCCCTCAGCCGCAATCAGAGGAGGAAAATGACTACCCTAATGCAATTTTACGAGATTCCCGCCTTTTGCGTTCGGAAGTTTTCTGATTTAGCGCTGAATGTTCTCGGACGCTGTATTCCTTTGGCTTTTAGTTATGAGCTGTTTTAAAATGAATTATCAGTATGAACCGCTAGCAGAACGGACGTTATTGAACTGGGCCGTGGTAAAAGTTATGAATTACTCCTAGAGAAGTAGCGAACTCTCGGGCGAACTTTCGCGAAGCCGAAATCAAGTTTAACATCAACCTTTACGCCACGTTTCCCTGGGATATCACTTCCGACACTAGCTGCCATATGCTAGTGTGAGTTTTCGTTTTCACTGAAAAACCTCATACATCAAAATTTATTACTGCTTTATGACTTATATTTGGCCGTAAATTTCAGAAACTACTAGCCGCAACTTTGGACTTGCAAACAAAAATTATATAATTATTTATAATCTAATATTAAAACAAAAAAAACTCTTAGTCTGTCACACAATATAATTTACATTACAATATCAAGATAAAAAAAATTCAACGAGCGTCATCTTTTTACCGGTTCTTGCATGTCGAGATTATTATCACGCGATTGACCTGAAATACTTAAGCGTCCACTCTTTTGTTTGAATAACCTACGGCGAAAGGGGCCCTGCCAAAAAGGTGCGAAAGGCAGGAGATGCCGCAATCGTTTCATAAAAAAAAACCGCTGTCCGGGCAGCGATAATGGACGACAAGGCGTGCTACGAATATCACGTCTTTCACATGAAGCAAAACCTGCATCTTCGTTACACCTGTGTCGCTATACATGGGAACCTCATGGACAAACTACGCATTATGCAGATGACGCGTTGTTCGATGAACGAAAATCACGCAGTCTTCACACCTTTGTCCCGCCTCCGCCACGGCCCTCGCATTTTTACGAAGAAAAGGCAGAACTGCCAAGCACATGTACTTCATATGCGCCGCGCATCCTATCTGACTGGTTTACCAGTAATTTTTTTTTTTCTTCGAAAATATAAATTTGCAAAAGCCATTGTTAATATTGTAAATATCGGTGGACAATATTGTTACATTGCATGTCCGTATGAAATGGTTTAATTCCCCGAGGGATTTTATTTTAAACAAATTTATTTTCATGTTTGACTATATCCGACTTGCACCGATATTATTTTTACCAACAAGCTTTCGAAATATGTTTGCTACTACATGTTGCAAAACAAAGAAATCAACATATATTTACATTGGAAAAAAACGTTGACGGATTAATATAATAGAGACCGAAAGAGAAGCGGAAAAAGACAAGACTCGAAAACAATATACGAAAAAGATAAAATAAAGACGATTTTTCGCCGAGGATTTCATGAATACCGGCTTCATTGGTCGCTTCAAGACCCCTCCACTTTTAGGGCTTTCCCCTTAACGAGGAACGACTTGTCCTCGTTATCACGCTCAGGAAAACAGGGATCAAGAGAAACGTAAGCGGGAAAGATGTTTCTTTCTGAACCGAAGGATTTGCAGAAACTGTGGAAGAGTCAGTTTTATGTGGAGTGGTCTTTCGTAAAGGCAAAGCCAATACCGTTGACGACACATGTACGACATATGTATGTATGTAAAGTTTTTTTACCTATGCAGAATTGAAAAACCGTGAATAAGGGAAATAATAAAAAATTATTCGAAAGAAAATATTTTTTTCTTGTAAAAACGAAAATTAGATAAATCTAAAAGAGAGAGGAAGAATTTTTTTTTATATACTCTCTTAACTTATAAAATAAGTAATTAAGATAAATAATATTGCACTTTCTATGTATATTAAAAAGAATAAGAAATGAACTCATACACAGATAAGAAATAGAAAAATAAAAAAATATTTTAGATTGTGTAGTTATTCAGCCAGTGGTGAGCAGCAGTTATTGGTTCTTCGAGGTATAGCGAGAGCGATCAATACTCATGCAGTTATTTCTTGCGGGACCAGTAGTATTACGCCACAATGATAAAACGGTAGCGTGAAAATTAAGGAGCATTGTCAGACGTTTCTACTGAAACATTGATCTTGAGCAACGATCTTACTTATGTCGCAATAAATATAAAGCAGTTTTATTTATATCATTAATGCATTCATATTGAATATATTCAAAATAAGTATCGGGAAAAGATTGGATGGTTAAATCAAAATAACTCAAAATATAACAAATATATTTTTACACATAACTATTTTGCAGATACATATTTTAAAGTTCAAATATTTTTATTTTATTTAATCATAAACTTGTATTTAATTGTAAAACAGTATATTTGGCAAAGTATATTTCTGTTATACTATTTTGTTATTATTGTTAAAAATAATATCCGAGAGTGATAAATAAAATATTTTGAAACGTAAAAATCAAATTTTTTTTATAAGAAAGACAGAAAGCATGAGAATGACAAAGTTAAATTCACTCTAGAAAAGATAGTTGCGCTCTCAACAACTTTTTTAGCTTCATCATATTGCGGCACATGAGTTACATCTGTTACGGAGCTTAACACAAAGATACAAGAAATAAGATAAGAAAAAAAAATAACGAAGGAAAACAACTTGAAGCAAGAAAAACGCGACGGTTTTATTGGAGAAGATTATATTTTGTACTCTAATTTTTTTATTAAACAATGCAAAATTCTTGATATAAAATCATTTTTGTAAATTGTAATTCACGTGAAATGATGTTAATTTAATATACATACATATAACTAGTTATTATTGAAATAACTACGATGCTGCATATTATTAATAATACTAAATAATATCAGATGTCGATCATTCCTAGTCTAGACATTAATTTATTAATTTTTTACTAATTGTTAGGATTATTATTATCTAAAATTAAAAAGAATAAATAGTACAGTATAAAACTGAATGCATACAATACGTGACGTGTCACTATAACGTTAAATTTTTTAATGATTTAACACACACACATATACACAGAACTAGACCGTTGATATTTAAAAACTAAATATATAAAAATAAAACTGATGTAATATGATAACGTACATATAGTATGCATCCAGTTTTAAACTAATTGATACAATGATATTTGTTATTACATAAAAAAAAAGGTTGTCAAGCTTTTTTAAAGAGATATCACATTTTCTAAAATTGTTTTTTAGCCATTAAAAATTTTCACAACTATCCACTAATGTAGATTCTTGCATTCATAATCAACATTAACCGTATAAATATTGTGAGTAGACACAGATACAATTTCTCGGATCAATTTTCTCAGCCTTTGAGCGAACGATAAAATGCTCGTAAACAACGCGTTTCATGTATATACAAGCCAAAACAGGAATATTTCTGTCAATCAGATACTGTATTCTAACGTAATGTAATCTTTCTTTGCTCAGCCGATGGACATATAATGGATTTCCGAGTTAATTCTAGGCTCGAGGTCCTGAAAATGTTCGTATCGCCATTAAGCCAAAGTATACACGTCTGATTATACGTGCGATAAAAGGGTTTGTTTCGTCGCCGCTGCTTCTGAATCTCGCGAGCCCTTAATTTCGACACGTCTCTTCTCGCTCATTTCATCAACCTGAGGCTCGCGTTACACGCGCGCCCTCGTGTCATATACGATTATTCTCGCGCGCGATCAAGCATCGCATCGGCCGCGTTACATCGCGATTCCGCGCCACTTGCAACATCATTACGCCATGCATCAGATAAAAGCGTAATTAAAGGGTTTGCGCTTATACGCGAGAGTCATGTTTTGCCGGCGGGCATTGGAGGTTGGAGCGGAGAAAGAGAGATGGAGAAAATTAAAGAGAAGGAGACAAAGAAGACCGGTAAATTGTAAAACGTGACGCAGATTACACGCAATAGCAGTGCCGCTCGTAATAATAAATTGTCATCGACGAGCCAATGTCATAAACACCGTGCATGATCATAGCTCATGGTTTAGGCTGGATATTTCATTGGTTAAACGAGAAGCAGGATCGCGTAAAAAAAATTTGCGAATACGTACGATAGGCACTGGTACTAAAGCACTATATATTCGTTAATAAACGTATGAATAGTTCTTTGTAACGTTATTTTATATTATTTTGTGCATCAACGATTTTATTATATTTTAATTAATTAAAACAAGCAGAGTAACTCGGAAACATAAAAGGCATAACTCGGAAAAACATAAAAAGAGAAGAGAGAAAGATAGGTAATAAAAATTTCTTTTATTCTGATCTTTCATTATGACTGAATATTAGATTTCAAGCATGTAATATTTTGTCCTTAATTACTAAAAGGTAATTTCAGAAAATTTTTATCTGAACCAATTTAGTCAAATTTTATTTAATTGACGTTTTATTCTTTTAATTATTAATTATTTATATAATGTACTTATTGTTATTATTTTTGATCTTTCATCTTTTCAGTCTTTTGATCGGAAAAGTACAATCGATTATTTTCTTTATGCTTAACATAAAGCGATCGTTATTTAACAATGAACATCATTTAAGACTTTGCATTAGCTCAGATGATATATTAAGCAGTATAGAAGATGTAGAGAAAGTGATTAATCTTAGGGAAGTAATTTAATTAAGGCGAGGATGACACGCGGTTAATTTTACCCTTTGTGTGTAATTGCTTAAGTTGGCAAGATTATCCTGCAAGCACGAAAATTGCTTGCATCTCATAACATGCGATTAATACAACAATAATCCTACGAGTATTATACCACGATAATATACAACCTAGAGAAATCTATAAGAATACAGCCTTTTTAAAATTGTGTAACGAGCAACAAAAAAATTTTCCTAATTTATGACTTCTAATAAATTATGTAGAAAACGAAAGAACTTTTCTCTCGTTCCTGTTTAAAAACATTCCAACATAATTATCGAAGAATGTAAAAAACTTACTTTTAAAACAAAGCTAATAAAAATATTCAATAGAAATTCAACGGAAGGAGCGTAGCTTTTCACAGCACATTAAAAAAAAGTTTGAAGAAGGTATATATAAAAGCTCGTAAAATATTATAAACAAAAGATATACCAAAAACCAATCGACACCAATAATTGATATTTTATCTCTTTCTCTCTCTCATGGCCATTTATCTACAATCAATCTCTTTTTATTTTTCCCAATTAGTAGACGTGCGTCCCTCTGTTCCCTTCTCTCGTCAGAGAGACACTCACGATAAAAATCGTCAATATTTTCCATGAAGGCCAACCACCGCAATGTAATGGATACGACATCGAATGTCCACGTAGTCGAAAAGCGTATGTATATTCGTACACGCATCCAAACGCGTGCAAACAACCAATGCGGTACACGATACGTCAGAGCGCTCAGCGGGCGAGTTATAAATTCGAATTGTGCCACACGACAAAACGAGCCCCGGCTCTATTTGCAGATTGAATTGCCGATATTAACGAAAAATTCATTAAACACATGCGATTTATAGATTATGTACGTACGCGTATTAATAGCGCGGGGGCAGCGCGCGCCACGCAATTTGGCTTTCGAAATTTTGGATGAGAGATAAAGGCTTCCTCGGCCCATTCCGATTGTTTAATCTTTATTGCTGCGCGGTACGTTTGATCGTAAATATTGTTATTTAATGCGAGACCGATGGCGTCGTATTGATCAATATAAAGGATTTATCGACCGCTATAAAATAGATCTTATACGCTATCGTTATTCGCTAAAATGAATATTGATGCGGCCGAAATTTATAATTGCCATAATATCTCCGGCTTTAATCGTGTCTCTGTTTTAATGCTGCGTTGCATCGAATTGTTCTTGCATTGTTAAACAATAAACACTCGCACAAGCGTTTAAAAATCGAAAGGTAAAATATATATTCCGATCTCTTCGTTATAAACCGGCAATCATTTCGAAATCTTTCTTCGGTACGTATATTTATAAATTATCACTGTACCACAAAAAGCGTTGTTACCAGGAGCTGGAAAATTGCTGTTGTACACTTTAATGACTTTATTAGCGAGCATAAAATTTTAAAAGAAGAGCAATCAAAATATCGAAGAATAGGTTTCAGCGTCTAGATCCTAAATTCCTCTCGAATTGTTCCTGGACCGAAGCTGTCCGTAATGGATGAGAGCCTAGGACTCAACCGAGCATAATGGGATTAAGATAGCCGACGGATAAGATGTTTCTCCTCGCCATACATACATATGTCTAACGTGTCCTCCAGGAGATTCTAAGCACTGAGTCACGTTCCTTAATTGTTTTAGCGCAATTAGTTAGTTCGTCGGCTGGTAATTACACAAGGTTCTCCCGTACAGGGACATCCGGAGCTGTCGTAAAACCCTTGTTTAGACTCTATTTTTTTTTTTACCGAAAAAGTAGTTTTTGCACAATTTCTCGAGAAGCGAGGATGACCATCATTTCCGACAACCCGGGACGCATTACAACGGTGGACATGGTCACGTGACAGGTAAACATCCATCACTTCGATGAGACGAAGCTCCTCGGTTCCGGCCAAGGCCTCCGACGATTTGGCTATTTCCAAAGGAGACGTAAATCGATTGTGACCTTCGACCTCTCGCAGGGCAAGGAAAAAGGTCGCTGCCCTATGACTGGTCGTTTCTTCGATGGATATCTGGCAGAGATATTACGATCTTTCTCGATTGCATTCGATCGTCTATTTCATGAGCCTCTTCTCCGAGCTGGATTAGGAGGGAGAGGGATGATTTAAGGTTAATTTCAAACGGATTATCCTTCTTTCGTTTCTTAAAACCCGCGATTCGTCGTCGTCTTATTTGGTGCAGTGAGAGGTGCGGCGCGAGTTAATTCATCATGAAATGAAAGAAAATGGCACGCATCTCAATTGGCAATTAATCAAAAAAGTGAATAAAAAAATTCTAAAAAGAATAATGATCTATTTCCATTAATAAGATACGTAATATTAAACATGCTTTTATTTTTTTATTTCATTTTACATATTTATACACAGCTTTTCATATTCTTAGAAAATTGAATTATAGTATAATATGTAATAATAATATATAATAATATATAATATATAATATAGTATAATATATAATATATAATAAGTTTTTTGTGTGATTTATATTTCTTATTAATTCTATGTGAATAGATTTCTACAGAACTTGCAGATAAAATACCTGTATTTAAACTTACTGCCTATATTGATCCGTTTAATCTCAAAATCAATAAGATATTATAAATGTTGCATATCGCTATTATCGTTAACTTGTCTCTTCAATTGAGAGACTGTTTGATCACTACCGGCTGCGGAAACACGTAAATCCGCAAGCGCGTGATTGTACAGAATCTGTTATTACACACTCGGGAAATTTCATTTAGCGTGACGTTTGTCACGTGATTATGTTCGTAATTAGCGAAATAACACCTGGACATTTAATAACTCATCAGCTTTACTAAAACGAATGGCGTGACGTTTTCACAATGGGCGCTCTATATCGGCGTTGAAAATGTAACGATTTTCGACTATACAATTGCGAACAACACAGTTCGCATTCGTTTACACGGAATATCGGTTACCGCACGTAACACAAGCAGAGAATAACTAAACTACATTGGCTACGAATTAACGTTTCGCGAAAAGTCGTTGACTCGTCCATCACGATCGATATCGACATTGGTATGTTACCGCTTTACCGCAATTTTATTAATTAATTCATTAAGCATTTATCTTTCTTTCTCTCTCTCTCTCTCTCTCTCTTTTTCTCATGTTACCTCTATTAAAATCTGCTGAAAATGGAAAAAAGCTGATAATATAAAATAGATACAAATACTTGTATGTATTGACAAAAGATTAAATTATTTTTATTACATTTTGTCATATTTTTAACGAACAATTAAAAAGTTGATGTATTAAAGTGTTATTTTAGAGACAAGTATTACTCTACTAATATTTTTCAAGATTTTTACGATAAATACTTTAAGATTTTTCCTCATACATACTTTTCAATAGCGTTACATTATTAATTCTTAAATGTATCTTATATGACAGGCTAAGGTTTCAATACGTAGTTAAAATTGTTTAAAATGTTTACGTTCAATGAAATTAATAATTAACTTTTTCATTAATTATGATAATCACACTGTCAATATATATATCGTTTTCTTAATTCTCTCTCTCTGTCTCTCTCTCTCTCTCTCTCTCTCTCTCTCTCTCTCTTTCTTTCTCTTTTATGGTATAATCGGGTGCGTTGATATCACCAAAGACTAAACGGAGAACTACCGCGTTCAAAATTAGCAGCGGAAGCGTATACCTCGATCCCGAGACCAACTTTATATCGGATAACTCGGTCGAAAGTTAAACCGTGCCCAGGTATCGCTTTGGCGAAGCGTAACGCGCCGTGCTGTGCAGACTCAGACGTCATTTAATCGGACATTCCTCTCAAGGTCTCAGGGTCTCGCCGTCTCGTCCTGTATCTCTTCCGCTTCGAGGCATCGCGTCACGATAACCCAACGGTGCCAAGGCAACTGCGGCAAGTTTCATTCCGGGATTACGAACCGGGGTCCCCAGGTCCTAGACGAGGTCACCTACCTACCTACCTAACGGTCGCTCGATTCGCAGTCGGGAGACCTCGTATTACAAGACGAGACGAGCATCATAATGAGGGATGCGAATTACAGGAGACGGAAACTGCTCTGGCGCCGGGATTCTACCACGAGTTATGTAGTTTGACGTGACTGAAAAAGGAACGAACTGTTAAAATAGCGACAGAATCGAAGGTGTGGCCGGGACTTTTTTCTGCCTTTTAGATTGCTCGTTTGAAGTTTATTAAACAGTCACGGCTTGTAATTTACATCGGTGGGAAAATTCTGTACGACTTTTTCTTGTAATTACTGCGCCGATTTAAATATATGTATATATATTTGTATGCATAGGATTGATGTAAGTGTACGTCAAGAAGAGAACTCTGTGTAGTTTCTCTCGTGGACTACATGTAAGTGTAACATTTCTCAGTTATCTTTTATCTTTTACATATAAGCCGCCACATTCACTTGCATAGATATGAATTCGTAGAAGCGTAAGTAACATTTTATGTCAACGTGTGATTATACATCATATGTTTATATCATATATATACATATGTACTTGATTGTACGCATTTGTGTGGGAAGAGTATCATAGATCAAGAGAACGTAGTTCAAGAAGCAAAGAAAAAGTTGCCGTCAATTATAATGAAATGCCTTTTTTCACAGTATATTCATCATTGTATTTGAACGTGCTATAGCACATAGATATTGATTTCGTATTTTCTTTTAGGCTTTATTTCCAGACATGTGTGCTCTATTCAGAAATATCTATAATACAACAGTCCGAGAAAACCAATCACTGGAGGCAAGGCTTCTATTAATTCTAGAAACAGGCGTGAAATATATAGCTTGAAATATTATCAAGATAGACAGTGTATGAGTTCTCTTCTATCATATAAAGTAGAAAGCGATTAGTGTTCCTATTTTAATCTCAAGTAAATATTATTTTCGTGTTTAAGTTTTTGTGTTAACGTTTCAAGAATAATAAAAATTATTTATTATTTGTAAAATTAAAATACGCAATCTAAAATGATATTATCATTCTTTTCGATAGGAAAATTAATAATCTCGTGTGAATAAACATGGCGATTTAATGATCGATTTGATCTTTATCGATTAAATTTTTTAATATGTAAAAGAGATAATCATGTTTCTAAAGAGGAGTATCGATCATTATTACGTTTCTGGATAAATCCAAACCATTAAGTCCATTTATTCGTTGCACCATCAATGTTGCGAATTCGCCTCAGGTCCTGTAGTCAATTGGCAAAAGGTTGAAATCAACTTGCCAGTCGATAACCTATAATTGAATACGTAGGCGTCGCAAAAAGTGTAATCAAAGCTCGATGGTGCCGCGGCACTCTTGCGAGGCGAAACAGGTTTCTGCGAACGCTGCTAAGAAAAGTGACGAAGCAGGTGAGATCGTTACGATGGTCCACATTCTTCTTTCGATCGTTCTCATTAAACTGATATCATTGATGTACAGATATTTATTTTAGATATCTTATAAAAAAATCATTTTCCGTACACCTTTTAAAGTAATAAAGCGTGTCAGGAACGAAATATTTTTATCGAATCTTTACGTTGAATTAATTATATTAATTACAATTAAAATTAATTGAAATATAATTGTTTCATATTCAAGCAATTTTCAGACAAGTTGCACATTTTATCTCTTCATTTATTAAAATTCGACTTTGCAAATTTTAAATAATAATTCAAAT
The DNA here is from genome assembly GCF_047496725.1 of Anoplolepis gracilipes. NCBI lineage: Eukaryota > Metazoa > Arthropoda > Insecta > Hymenoptera > Formicidae > Anoplolepis > Anoplolepis gracilipes. The sequence continues at coordinate 12,680,152 of NC_132973.1, forward strand.
AATAAGAGAGATTCGTTGTATATGCAAAATTGTTTACTTCCACGATTAAAATAAACCGCAAGAAATAAAGAAATTCTGCACTCCGACAGAATTGTGACAAGACCGAATTGTTATTTTCTCACTACATTTTAATAACTCATGAATCGATCATTATATTGCCAGTATCTCTATTAATATAGTTTTATGATTTTTTAAAAATAGATTATTCCAACGGATCGAGTAATAAAAGAATAAAATATCTAGCAAGATAATTAATTGGAATCGATTAAGTATGCATTTTTTTAAATATTTGATATCAAATATATCAATCAATTTGTTTCTTTTTTATTTTGTGCATTATGCAAATGATCTAGCGAAATAGCTATTAATCGAACTTTGATACAAATAAAGTGACAGTCTCTATATATTACAGCAAGATATACATATTTGTATATTATATTTTATAAATTTCCTACTATACCTAAGAAGTTGCATCAAGTTTATAATAAATTAATGTATTTGTGCGCAGTCGAATAAAGCCTCGATGAATTAATAAATAATTTCTCGAAAATAGAGCATTTTTCAGAAAATGTAAGCGAATGACCTAGTCATCTGTCATCGGTAGTTTTTGTTGTTATTACAAATGCAATAAACTTTGATGAGATGCCACTTTGTGGAAAGTTCATTTGTATTTTCCATAGAAGAGTCGAAATTAACAAATTCCGAGAATAACTGACGCGTGGCAACACAATGGGCGCATAATACGAAGCGTATAATGTAACACGCGATGCACTTTGCAAACGTATTTAGAATTTCTCCGAAGCTCCGACGAAGCCAGAATAATGCATCTTTCACGTGAAAGTCGACGCGTGATTTATTCGGCCGTTCCATAGCTCCGATTTCATCGTGCGGTACTCTTTCTATCGTATACATCGAAGATATCTGTCTGCGTGTGTATGTGTATATTTGTGTGTGTGCGTGCGTGTGTGTGCGCGCGCGTACCACTTTTTTGTGACGCCAAATAATGTATTACATGTACTACATATCTATATCTATAGATATACTATAGATAAATTCTATCGAAAATTTTTTTTATTTTTAACAAATTTAATGCATTCGTCACTTGATATATAAGTTTTAATCATGCACATGTTATATGCGATAAATAGATATCACACGAAAATAGTGAAATATATGGATATAATAAATAAGTTATTCTAAATTTTCAAATTTTTAATGTCAAAGAAATCGATTGTGAAATTCAGCGGAAATTATTTGTTATGGATGAATATTTTCTACCGATAGATATAATTTACATACATTTCACTATTCATGGCTGCCATATCTGCTAATAAATATTATACATATAATATATATTATATACATATAATACATAATAGTATGCATATTCCTGTAATCTGTCTGTAATTTTATAAAGAATCATATGCATGTATAAGCTCTAAATGTTTATATGATTCGATATACATACATGTATATATTATTAAAATATAAACTGATCGATATATTGCTTTACATTTTACATGGAGATTGAAGACTATTTTATAAACGTATTAATTAAATAACAAAATAGTTTTTGTTCCAAAAAAATCGAGTAAAGATTTTAACATCTATCTACTCTACTTTTATCAAAAGAAAATGGGACAAACGTAGACGCTTATATCAAACTGGACTTTAGTCAATTTTGTTGCATTCTCCTTCCAATCAGCTTATATATTCCTGCTTGATATAATGGAATAAAATACTTCAATATTGCATTCTGAAAAATGCTACTCACGTAGAGTTCTATATGTACAATGTGAATGCAATGGAATTTTGAGGATTGATCTCAAAATGGATGTAGTTTGAAGCGCATACATAAAACTCTTTATATCGTGATTTAAACATGATTTTAACATTTTGTATAGCAAATATACAAAGAGCGCTCTGATAAAATACGATGTATGAAACGCGACGCATGTTATATCCAATTTTATAATCATAAAAAAATCATATAATCCCATATATATAATATGATGATTAAACAATATTATTTAATTGTTTGAAAAAACGAGCGCAAATGCTACGCGCTTAAAATTTGTAATAGTTCTTGAATAATAAAAAAATTTTGTTTTATTACGATAAAATTATATTATTAAACTTAAATTAAAAATATATTTATATTTGAATCATTAATAGCTAAAAAAGTGCCTCAAAAAATCAAACTTTGTGTAGTACATACTTTAAATTCTTTTAATTTATTATAATCGTAATTCAATCCTCGTTTTTTTCAAATATGTTTATCGTATTCGATTACGTTTTATAGTATTCTCATCGTGTACGAACGTTTATAATTTAAAAGAACCCTTTTAAATCCGCCTAACAGTGGAGGAGGAAAGGATTATCAAGATCGAAGACTATCGTTATAATTCATGACAACAAGAAACATCATGGTATCTATATTTAAATTTAAATGCACTTTACCTATTTTCTGAATGCACACGGCACAAGCCGAACATTTAAGAATTAATCGAGACAAATTTTACGTTGTCGTCTTGTCTTACCCTTCAATTTTCATTAACAGTCACAACAATACTGTTATTTGAGATTCGAACGTAAGAGCGGCGAAAGATCGGTTAGATAAAACTCCTCGAGGCTATTTCGATACGAAGGCGTTTATAGACGACGATCGATAAAGACTCGTTTACAGGAGATTCGTGCCAGGGATCTAATAAAATTCGTGTTTAAAAATTTGTCTTTCATAAATCTGTTCAGACAAAAATAGCGTGAATAAATATTTTCGAATGAATATTTTAGACTTCCCTAAAATATTAGACTTTTTTGGTTGCGCATTTGTCAATGTTAGTCGACATTTTTAACATTTTTTAATCGATTTCTCTCTCTCTCTCTCTCTCTCTCTCTCTCTCTCTAATTAAATTTTTCTAGATTCCGTGTGCAATGATAAATTGAAGAACAATGTAACTGACAGAATTCTTTTATGAAACATTCAGTGTTTACAAAACATGCCATAAGTGTTGAACTTTTTATTGTAAAAACTGAAAAATATACGATATAATAAATATTGTAAAAAATTTATCAAAAATTGAATATATATTTTTTTATGTATTTATGAAGTTTATTTATATATATATACATATAATTGTAAAGACCTGTATATTGCTACTTTCTATTCCTTTTTATTCTAAAGATAAAATGGCAGAATAGCACACCATACACATGTGTTCGTTAGAAATATTAATGAACTCCTAGTCTCTTCTTTTTTACTATTTTATACAGTCTTTGAAAATATAATTGTGCTGTCGCGGTGACGTGATCATTATTTTTAATAACTCGAGCATGATCTCTCTCTCTCTCTCTCTCTCTCCCTCTCTCTTTCTCTCTCTCTCTCTCTCTTAGTCTTTCAACTACAATATGGAAAAAATCATTATTACGGATTGCAAATATGACATTAGTTGCTCTACATACAAGCAAGAACAGCTTCTTGGTGGTGATAGTTTCCTTTTTTCGTCTCAAGTGACAGTTCTTCAAAAAGAAATTTTCCAACATAAGTTTCATTTACAAACATTTCCATCGAAATATGCTTGCGAGAAAACTGTCATATCGTTACTTTTATCCTGATTTAATTTCCATCGAGATAACGTTATGCATTTGAAATCAAAACTAGTTTACAATAATAATTGTTTTTTTATTTTCACAAAGATATTTTATCAGATAGATTCAAAGCACGTACGACATTTCTGCTGTAAAAACTCTTGTGATAATTACAACGTAAAAAGGCAGTAGAATTTTTTTTATTAACAATAAGATCATATTATTTTTTTGAAGAACCAGAAAAAGTATCCCATGAAAAAAGTTGTGCTCCATAATTTTTATTTTCATTAGTTTCCCTTAAGAGTATATTAAGAATTTATACTAATATTGATTGTAGTCTCTTCTCTAATTTAAAAAGAACATATATGAAATGTCAACATTTGTACTAAAAAGTTTAATTCCTGAAAGCTTTCCAGAGTATTATAAAATGGCTGATGTATTATTTTTTGTATATTACTTGTTTCTACTTTCTTAATTAACGTCTTAAACTAGAACGTGATGAGGAAATATCGCGTCTGGCATCTTTTCCTAACGATCAAAGAGCGCGCACCATTTTTACAACTCGCGCACGATTATATAAAAACTCATGGAAGATAAGATTATGAAAAAAAAAAAAAAGGATGAAACGTTAACTCGAAAGGGCGTGCTAACGCGACAGATTTGTCTTATCAAGCGAAATAACTCCCACTCGATTTATCACTCCGCTCATTTATTTAGGTTTTGCGTGAAGTGCGGGCGCTAGCGTTTCGCCAAAGTAAATTCACCATAGGGAAGGCATTTGCCATGGCGAGGGACAATGTACCGGAAGAACCGGAAGAAGTACGTGCTCGAAACGAAAATTCTCAGAGAACGGAGGCTGTTCGTTCCGCATGGTGCCTCTTCTTATTTTGTCTTTTAACTTATTCCGCGCTTACTCCCGATATCCTGCCTACCTTATTTTTCCTAATGTCCTGTTTAAAATTCCGTTGAACCTCTTTCTCGCGTTCTACGTTCAAGCTGCACGGATATTCACGTTTACCCTTTTAAATAAGTCCTCGGTCTTTCCAGTCGAACGTTTCTATCTGGCGAATGTTTATAAAACCGCCTTTATATGCGAGTGACTGATTTTATAAAGCGTCACGATGAAATAGAGTGTTCTGTCATAGTAACATCTCAATATTATTCTCACAATTGCTGTAATTGTGTGGAAATGTGTAGGTATTTCGAGTTAGTACGTTGACTATATATAGAGACGTACAGCAGTATGTAACTATGGTTCGCCGCATTTGAGACAAACAGAAATTCAAGCGGACGTTTAATTCCAGCGAGCAAAAAGACGATGAATAGAGACGGTAGAGGAGAGTATAGGAAGAAATGTGTGCATGAATGTGTGAGTGTGTGTGCTATTTGTATGTATACGCGTGTAGAAACCTGCAACGCGTTTTTCACTGTACATGGCATTTTGCGGAATCTCGAAAATACCGAACAATTATCTTTGAAAATATCGCTATTTATTTGTCGATTTCTCGAAAATTTATCACATAGATAAATTATTCTCTTTTTCAATGAAACCATGCACGAGCAATCGACATTAATAGCACAATGATACGCATTTAAATTTATTTGTTGAAAACTATGAAAATGCAATCTCTTAACAAGCAATGGTAAATTAATTATGACATATTATAATGCAGGAAAGCTACAAATTGCAAATAAATTATATATATATATATATATATATATATATATATATACAATATATATATATATATTGTATATTTATATACAAATATATAATTATCTTTCCACATGTACAGCATACATATTATGATACACGTTGTGTATTATACACATTAGAAAGGAAGCTCTTCTGGTCGTAATAATTTAACGTTAGATGATATGTTAATTTCAAGAGATGAGTTTACATGCATTCACGCATCGATTAGAATCGTCGACGTCGATTGTGACCGATAAATCTTGCGGCGATGGACCGATCGAATCCTACGCTATATAAAGGATCCTAAATAAATATTCCGTGAGTTATACCTATGGTCTAATACCTCGTCCCTTCTTATCTACCTGGACTACGAGGGATAGCCATATAGAATGTAATTAACATAGTTTTGATGGAAGATAAACATGGCCGAGAGCAACTGGCAGGTCTGAGAAGAAAACGAGAAGACGAAACTATGTCTGAATACCAATTGTTTCAATAGAAATGAACAAATCTGAATCGAGTGTCATAAAACATAAAAAAATATTTTTGTTCAGCAAAAGACATTTATGTAATTTGAGATTAATATTCTTAACTTTATCGAGTAAGAAAAGAGAGAGGAGTGTATATATTTTTAATCGAAAAAATAAAACGATAACAATTTTTTTAAATGTTACATTTTTTTATTATATATTAAAATAAAGAATTTAATCAAAAACATATTATATATTTTATGTCATTATTTATTTCAACTTTATTTATGACTAACTGAAATTTAATACACGTGTGTCTTTAAATAGTTCGATATTTTACTATTAATTAAAATGTAATGTATATATTATCCATAACTGTACCAACTATATAAAATATGTATATACACTGTGTATATACATTTTATATATATATATATCTGTAACATTAGCATCTAGACTTTGCATATATATTCGTCACATAACTGTAATTACGAAAACAATCATATATAACATCGGATGCAACTTAATCACCTAAATTAAGTTTATAGTTCACGCTGCCGCATCGTGTATCTGTAGGTTAGATACTAATTTAGTATTGCTTTTGCGTATCCAGAACGCGCTAATAAACCCAATGCCACAGAATACAGTTGGGCTTCAGTGCTACGAAGCTACATTTCCTCGTTAACTTTACGGTGAGATATTTGTCGACCATAGTGCGTGTATGTAAATGCACGTAGAGTTATGAACTTTAAGGATACACATGTTTAAAATTCTGCATTATAAAATATTATGAAAAAAAGAGAAAGGAAGAGCAGAATAGCCTGCCTATAATAAGCCTTTAAAACTTTTTGAATAATCATCAACGTTAAAAATAACCGCATTTTTTATTGGAAATTAATAGACAATATTAAAAATACTCAAATAAAAATTATAATATCGCAGTAATTATTGTTGTCATAATTATTTTTCGCGTTTATGATGCATTTACTCCACGTATAGTACATATTAATTTTTATTGCACATATATATATATATATATTTTTTTAATACTTTTTTATATATGTTTTTACTTATTTTAGGAAAGATTCGCGTGACTCGAGCAATCGCGCGCGCCTTCGTTCACGTGACTGAGCGAATCAGCTGTGCGTACACGTTAATAGCCGCGATCTATCCCATTCGCCTAACTCGCGCGAGCGCGTGATTACTCATTTGTAAATCGTATGTGGCGTGATTTCACGGGTAACTATTTTATTAAATATTTTAATATCTGTGACAAGTAATGACCATGTTTCTTGCCATATTATTTTATAAGTTAACTTTTATAAATTAGAATTCTAACGCAGCTGTTATACGCATCACGCAGCAGATATACCATATCTTTCGTGTCGCTGTTCACTATACACACATCTAACAAGGCTTGTATGATATGTATGTATTACATACAATCAGTAAATGCTCCTTGGAAAACAAAATCGCTTTGCATATGTGTGTACATACATGACGCGTGCAGATCTGAAATTGAAAATAAAATTTAAAACAAAAATTGTGAAAAATTTTTATGGGTTAAATTAAGCTTATTGAGATTATATATTATCAGAAAAATATTGTTAGAAATATCTTATTACCAGTTGTAGAAATATTTTGATTAAAAACACTGGATACTTGGTATTAGCGCCTCGACGATATGCCATAAATATAATTGTATGACTAGTTGGTTTTTGTATTTGGTGTTGCAAGCTTGATACTACTCTACAGTGAAATAAAATAATTGTTACGAGATACAAATACGAACGATGAAAACGTCGAGGCTGCTGTTATGTATCCGTTGTTGTTGTGTTGTTGTTGTTGTTTCTACTGCGTTCTCCAATAGAAAATCCAAGCATGCAACTTTGCTACGCTAACGGATCGTAATAGTACACATCGTTCAATTTAATGCGTCGATAGACAATCATTATCGCTGCTGATTATGCATGATAGAAACTGCTGCGCGCATGTATGATACCTCTCGAATAGACATTGAATGGCGCAAACGAGACCAGCGTGTTAATAGTAGCCGCTACCCAATTTTAATTAGTGCAATGCGGGTGAGCGATCATCGATTTATATTGATTAAATTGACAGCGAAAATGTCAATTGCCGATGACACATCCATAAACCACCATGCTTCAATCACACAGAAAAATCACTAGCGTCCATTGTCTTTTTTTTTACACAATCCATAATAATTAATAGATTATTGTTATTATTTCATAATTTCCTATCGCCTTTTAATTAAACTCTCCTTTAAATTGATTTGACAAAATTTACAGCATCGCGCATGCGTCGTCATGAAGCTTTTCAACGATACTTATCCGTCTATTTCATTTGTTTAATTCACAAATTCGTTTTCATAATGTAATGTGTTAATTTCGAAGTAAATTTGATGAAACAATAGATTTATTGGAATGCGAATGATCGTAATTGATGTTTTTTCTCACCCTGCAATCTTGACTCGTGTTCGAAAAATATCACGTGCCGTGTTTTGTAACGTGTACGTAATGCCAGGCCACTTTTAGGACAAATTTATTTAGAGTGCCTTAATTATTCGGATGGATTTTTAATTTAATTGTTTTAATTAGCGCGTCTTCTCCCGCGTGATCCGACACGGCGCTTGTTATTCGTGTCTTCGCTCACTGCCAGCAACTTTTTTGCGCTATCGCGAAAAGTGCACGAGATCGCTTTCTTCATCTTCTTGTGAAGCTTCTTGCACTCTACAAATTTCTACACTCTCAGCCGTCGCGCAGAAACTTTTCTTTGTAGTACTTTTTAATCGCGCAACCGAGAATATTGCGAGCGGAGAATGTCGCCTGCGCTTTTAACATGCTATTCTTGGTAGATTCCCAAGTTTTTTCTTCCACATGATACAAAAATATAAACTTTATTAACACTCAACACGTCGAGTATTAATATCTTGAAATCAGACTGTTTTTTTGCGAGTGATTTGAAATAATCACGTAATTCAAGAATCGAGAAAAAAGCGCAAATTGACACATAAATGACACGTATCATTTTACCTTTTAATAAAACCCATTTTGAAATAAAAGAAAGTTTCGTATTAGAGGTGTAATTAATTCAATGCCCACAGAATAGCATTCGATTTAACGAAAACAATTCTCGAGTTCACATCCATTCGAATGCCGACCCTTCCGCGCATAATTAAGCCTTTAGAATTCCTCGGCTCCCCTCTGTCCTTTCTATACAGGAATGCTGTTTCGTTTCTGCATTTGTAATGCGTGTCAAGAACAACGTATTCATATACACATTTGTTGCATAATCCTTTTTTCTTACAGTAAAAATGAAATAATGAGTTTTTTTAACCAGTTATAAGTAAAGTTTTTATTTTTTTTTACACTTGGCGCTATGATTTCTTTTTTTGCGCAAACTGTAGTAGGGAGAATGGTGAACAAACGAGTACGATTTACTCTATTAATGTCCGAAAGGACAAGATAAAAACATATAAAAATAATCCGTGAAATTTTATTCGACTCTAATTAAGATCGCAAGGTTTAATGAACATTTAATTGATAACGTGTATCTTTTTTTGTAAAACAAATACACGAACTATTGAATTTTATGCGATTCGTATTCGCTTATCTCAGCAAGGAAATCTAATGAAGTCATCTCAATATCTATTTCGGGGTCTCGCATTATCAGTTGCAGACTTGTTTAAATGAACATGTTTCCAAACAAATAGATATATATCTCGTTGCCGGCGCAGCAATCAAGGAGCGCCGGCGCGTTTCTGCATCTCTAATCTTCTTCAATTTCCATCATGCAATTATCGTAACGTCGACGAATACGAGCCGTTTGCCTCTTGTAATCTACGCGTGTGTTTTAGATGGCGCCGACTTCCCGGAGACTGCGTAAACACGAGAGTTTCGAAATGCAGGCAACAAAGGACTCGAAACCGCCGTCCTTCATCTCTCGGCTCCGTAAGATTAAACTTGGGGTTTATGCGTACATACAATAAATAAACTTCACAGCCGAAACCGGAGTAAATATCTTTCGTTTCGTAGAAGCTTTACTTCTTTGTCGGCGATCACTTTTCTACTTATATATTTCCGTTGATCACCAAACTCGAAGATAATATCTCGAATAAGATATACCTACGAAAGAATAATATATAATACGCTACGATAAGTGCTATCAGCGATAATATTTAATTTATCAATAGAAAGTTGGCGCTCAATCTCTAAAGTACCACATGTGAGCGTTAATAATAACGAATGATAAAACTACCACACACAATCATTTTCGATATTGTTAAGAAATTTGAATGTAAGAAGAGATATGTATGGAAGAACTGGATCAGTTACGTTAATAAATCAAATGTTAAAAAATCTAATACATTTAGAGATTCATGAATTTGATATTATTACGCAGAGCAGTTTTAATCCTTTAAAATATAAAATTAATAATTAATTTGTGAGTTAAAGTAAAGATTTGTCTCTGTAGAATATAATTTAATCTCAAAATCATAAATATTATATTGAACTAACTTTGTTATAGTGATTGTACGCAAAAGTGATTAGACCAAAAATTCATAAAAATAAAAATTTCAATTCTACAGTGCAAATCTTTATTTTAATTTACAAATTAATTAATTTTATATTTTAAGGCTAAAAGTGCTTTACGCAATGTCAAATTCATGATTCTTGAAATGCATTAAATTTAATAATTTTAATGTTTGATCCGTCCAATTCTTTCTTATATGTATATGTATTAAAGCATTTCTAGTAACTAATTCAAAAGCTATGACTGATAAAATATTTTGTACTTTTCTTTTAATTATTTAATTAAATCACAAGAATGAGAGAAAGATTATGCTCTTTGTACTTTTATATAAGTGATAGTCGAGGTGCATTCTGATACGTAAATATTCAAAACGTAAAGTGTCCCATGTGCATGTTGTCAAAAAAAAAAAAAAAAAAAAAAAAAAAAAAAAAAAAATGCATGGATATTATTACGTTGATTATCTGTATGAAGGATGTAAATAGTGAAATAAACATGTGTGCAAATTTTCCTTTCCTTCATACGAGGACTTCTATTCGGCTCTTTAATCTCAATATCGATTCTCTTTTGCCCTGTGAATAATCGGTAATCGAGTTCGAGTTTAATCCTGTCATTTATTTCAGGATACTTTAGAGAAAATCGCAGCTACCGTGAAAATATTCGTGGGTGCAGAGATATCGATGACAAAGGATATCAATCACAAGTAATAGCGAGGGAGGGGAATTTCAAGCGTGTTTCGACATCGCTGGCAATCCACATCGAGGCGACGGTTGTAACGAGACGACACGATCAATGCTATCGATTACAATCGGCGTAGCGTCCGTATCGCCAGCGTAATTCACACCCCGTTGCAATAACCGGCCTCGCATATGATATCTTGGCGAATGCGAAAAAGAGATGAAGAGAATGGGCCGGCCGATGAATATTCTCATCGCTATATCGGAACATGAACGAAAAAGGAAAAAAGCAAATTGCCGACCACGGAGAGTGATCGCCGCAGGAGTGCGCGGTTGCGATAACGAGACAGCGAACAGAAATTTGATATCGGCCGGCTATCGAAAGAGAAAGAGAGAGAAAGAACCACGAAAATAAATAGAAGAAAAATATGCCTGACTGTCGTACTACGCGTATTTGGGTCAAGCTGGTTGAAGATCCGGCAGCACATTGCCCTCGCCGACCGTGGCCGCGCACCTCTCTCTCTCTCTCTCTCTCTCTCTCTCTCTCTCTATCTCTCTATCTCTTTCTCTCTCTTTCCCTCGGCTCCGCGTCCATCACTTCGTTTCGTACGCGTATGCGTATTGGATTTTTCGCTGGAAAGCTTCGCGTGCCGAAATTCCCGATGAAACGTTTGCATTCTCGTTGCGACTGGATAAATAGTATTTTTTTCGGGGCTCTTCATTAAACATTGCGGAAGTAACCTATCCGCGAGTGAGTTGCGTTGATTGTTTGTGATTCCCGATTGCGGAGACTATAAATAAATCGGTTAAACTTAACCGAAATTTAACAGATTGATCTATCTCTTGTTAAAACCTACAAGTATCTAAATAAAGAAGTACAAAATTAATTAAATTCTCTTGATTATTAAATAATATTTACGGAAACTAAAAAAAAAAAAAAAAAAAAAAAAAAAAAGAGAAATACAAGAAAGATGTCTGTTCACATGATATTTGCAGTTGCCAAAGCTTGTTGAATATTTACAGGATTATAAAAACTCTGCATTTAACCTCGAGGTGTATTCGCGTATTTCTCTTCTCTCAGAACGCGACGTAATCATAGTGTCATAAATAGAAAAAAAAGGCCTCTCAAGTGTTGGGTGGTGCGAATTGCGCGGAAATGTCGTCATTTAATACTGTCATCATCATCAATTGTACCCTTCTCGCCACTTTACCATGACATACGTTGAGGAACAACGCGTTTACAGCAAGGTTACTGATTATTGGCATTTACTAATAATATACGCTCGTAGAGAAACTTGTATTGGCGGAGGTTTAATTCTAAGAATAACGGCGCGATAGGTAATTTAACGTAATCACTGTATTACGTCCCGCGGCTATTGCAATCGGTTATGAACGGTTACTTATGAACGTTTTGCAAGATGGAAAACTTTATACAACTTGCGATGTGGAGAATTCCGATGATTCCACGCTAACGAGAAATCCTGATTTAAACTGGTTTCAGAGGCTAAATAATTACTATGTTACATTAGCAAAAGAATCTTTCGATATAATTAAAACAGAAATCTCACCAAACGCGATATTTTTACGCATGAAATTGATAATTAATTCTTCACATTAAATTCCCGGCAACGTTAAATTAATTCTCTCTTCGATGCTTGCCGAAGTTTAACGTCGCGCGGAACGTTTGACTGGTTTGCACACCAGTTCCTAATTAAAAGAACCGCCTCTTTTTTATTCCCCATTCCTCTCCGATGTCTAATCATCAGGCATTCCGGCTGCCCTAATTCCACGAAGATCAACCGGCAGATTCGAAAGTCCCGAACACATAATGAGAATAACAATAAAAACAAGTCTTGGACGACTGATTGAGTGGTCTTGTCTGCTCAATCTGTCACCATGACGATTATCACCTGCGCTTTTTCGTCTCTGTTTTGTTGACAGGGGGGAATATTTTTTGATATGCAATAGACGATTTGATAATCGATTTTTACAGAGATTTTTGATTAAATCGTAACTTTATTAAAGAATTTTATATTTGATTTTTATAATTACATAATACAAATTATACTTTTTCCTACCATAATATGTGAATTATCTAGACACACATAAATTGAAAAACAGTAATATATACCTATCTTATATCTCATTTGCACAAAATCTCTCAAAGAAAAAGATGAGAGATATAAATGAGATAAATATTAAATGATTTAGAGAACATGAATATAATAACAATATAAATTAAAAGAGAGACTAATATCCAGATGATCGATACAGATAACTATGCTATTGCGTTCGTAATTACGAGAGGTAAGCATAATATATCATATTTTTGACAATCCATTAAGAATTATGCAAGTCATTGATTTATATCGATATCTGTTGAGATATAAATGTCGGCAGAATATATACATCGAATGATTATCGAGAATATATTCAAGTATTAGCAAGCCATTGCGTATTAAGCGAACATCTACGCCTCTGATGATTATAGATTGATCATCATCCCTTTGTTCCTTTGCTGCAGCCAATGCATCGAACTTTACAAAGAGAGTTTGTTTCTGAACTAAAATTCAATAGTATTGTCCGACGTTATTATTGCTACGGAATGATGGATACATACATCAACCGTTTCTTTATACAACTATGGATACATGCATCAGTTATTCTTTTATATTGTTGCGATATACGACGGGAATTGTCACAAAGTGTCTAAAATTATTCACGGTTATTACTCGCATTTTTTTTTCTCGCATAATCGTACTGTTCTTTTTTTTCCATATAGTTATTTAAAAAAAAAATTTCGCACAAGCATATCGTTATTGCATCTCCTGCATCGTCTACACACATTACTTATTTGTAACATTATCGATGATTTACCTCACGCGTGTCGCTGGAGGGCTTACGACCATATCAAAATTGTATGATGATTATCGGAGCCTCCGTTGCTAATAGCGCCTATTCAGCATGCGGACGGAAATTAGGATGCTGCGCGCGCGAGAAAATTAATCTACCGACAGAGGCTCAATACGTCTTGCGTGCGTACGCGCACATTTGTTCGCACACTTAGGCCCGACTGCTGTGAAATTAATCAGTTAGTTCGCAGTGCATTAATGGAATATTCATCAGTTGACGGAGTAGTCGCATTGTTTACAGTCGTGCCGTACGGCATCACAATTAAATCTAATGGTCTGTAACCATGTATCCGTTGCCACAGGCGAATCGCCTTCCTACGACCGATCGGACAAGTTACAACACTTACGATGCTTTTAGCGCGGCTAACATGTATCTATTACATATGAGATACGATAGATTTTTAATATTTTATTATTACAGTTTTCGTATAGTTTTGATCATATTCTTTTCTTTCTTCAATTTTCTCAGCATTTTTTTTCATTTAAAGAATTTTCATTATTAACGGCTTTCAATAATTTATTTCATCCGAGAAAAATACCATCACGTATATAGATACTCATATAGATGAGATGCTGATCAATTTTTGAAAATTTATTTTAAAAAAATTTTCGTTTATATAATTCCGAGCATATTTCTTTTCTAGAATTTTAATCATTGATAGTATTAAATAATATATAATGATTAATTTAAGTTGAGAATAGCATATTGGCATCTAAATATGTGAAAATCGATCAACGTTTTAAACTCGCGATATAGAACAGTTGAAATATTTTTTGATCTTTTAATATTTATTTATTGGGAAAAAAGAAACTTATTATACTATTTGTGTCTAGATGTTCGTAAATATATTTCAAGAGAATCGTACTTAATCTTAAATTATTAACTTTGAACAAATATTGCTGAATGGTTCCGAAATTTCGTGTGCAAGTATTTTATAAGGAAAAGGATATGTTTATTAATGATTGAGAGCACGTCGAGAGCGCGAATGCAACAAGCATGCCGAATGATTTTGGTTCGCGTGGTCATTAATTATAGACTATGCATATGCACATAATCCACGGTGTCGAGTTGGTATTACTTAACCATATTGCATTTGCATAAACGCGTACATGATGCTCATTTAACGGCGACAATCCGCAGTCGTCACACGAATGGTGTGAAACGGTATGCTTCTCTGAATACGTTGCATTTTGTATCTAAATATATATTTAGTCCTTGTACATACATACATGCATTGAATATTAAGTTCAATAATATCGCTCATGATCTTCTGTCTTTTGTGTAATTAAAAATATAATTTAATTATATACTTGCATACCTATGTAATTCACAGATATTTTTTTTTCTTCTACATTGTAATATTTTGAATTAAAAATTTTCATATAGACAAAGAAGATATGTACACTTATTAATATTTTATATATTTAAATACATAAAAAAATTTACTTAATTTATATTAATTATATAGATAGTGTAATTTAATTACTTTGGTACACACATCTCTTCACAGTGCTGACGATACGTAAATGGAACTTTCTCGTTTTGTATAAAGAGAACGCTTTGTGTAGTCGCTAAAAATCACGAGAACACCACAAGCTGTATCGATCGTCTGAATCTCGGGGAAGGATTAAGATGATATCTCGGCGTTACTTTTCCATTTGGCGTGCCCGGTACACTGCCGTGCAGTCTCTTTGCCGCATAACAGCGGAATATTCTCGGACGGTTGGCAAAACGAAAGGGCCAACGCCGGTGTAAGTGAGTTTCGGCTTTCGTTGCCGCCGCAAGGCGTACGGTAATCCGATTCTCTTGCCAAATGGGAATGTCGCTGGGAGGCTTAATGTACGGTGCCCCCGGAAGCAGAAGCTCTGTTTGCACCCCACGTCCGTTGTCTGCGGCTAAGATCTCTAGATTATTCTAATAGAAAGTCACTTTCGTTCGGCTCGTTAATGGTAATACACCGGAGAGAAACACCGGAAATATGAGAACGTTCAGGTACCCGACCGTGACCCTAAAGTCACGAATACCTAATAGAATAGATATCTTCGATAATTAACACGCTATATTCTTGATCGCTGCTCCGAAATGCACTTAAATTTCTTGGAAAAAATTTGCATATTTACAGTATTTTTGTAACAAACCAAAAATATAGTTTATATTTGTTATTTCTTCTTATTTGACGCAATAATTTACAACGTTAATACATGAGAAAACATATTTGCTGAATTGTTTATGAAAAATAAATTTTTCCTAGCGTCATGATATTCCACTTTTTATTTTCTATTTTTCATAATATTCCATTTTGCACTTATTAAGAAACTTATAAAAAGAATTATTAATGACTAGGTCTTGTAAAAAAAGAATTATTAATGACTATATTTCATCAACAAATGCTTTTTAGCTTAACTTTTCAAATTTTTTTATAATCCTTAATAGCCTTGTATAAAATGGACAAAGAAAGCAATTTTAATTATCCTATAAAAGATTATTGTTCATAATAAATGAAAAATATATTTTATATTTATTACTCTTTCTTATTTGACGCAATAATCTACAATGTTAATACATATGAGAAAGTATTTGTTAAAATCATTTGTGAAAAATAAAATATTTTTTAACGTTTAATATATTCCATTTTTCACGTATTTATTACAACATTTATAAAAAGAATTATTAATAACTATATCTCATCAAAAAATGTGCTTTTTAGTATAACTAAACTTTTAAAATTTTTAAATTTTTTTTTATAATTCTTAATCCTTACTCCGTACTGATGGATCATTTTTGTCTGTGATTTTTTTAACAACATCAATTTCTCGAAAACAAATAATCATAAAATAATATATTTAAATAAATTATTTTTCAAATTTATTATTTTAGTCTTTATTTAGAATGTTCAAAGAAGATATAGACATTTTTTCAGATTTTTTAAAACACTTTTACATATTAATAAACTTATCGAAAATACGCTGACCCACCTGTACAGTTAGAAGGTGCCAAAAATAATAATACGGAGTAAGGGTTAAAAAGTACATTTAACGGACAAAGAAAACGGTTCTAATTATCCTAATAAAAGATTATTGTGATTATATGTATCCAAATATTGTATTACAATGGTTTTACAAAACATCCTGTCTCGTGGCGTCTGTCGTAGCACCTTCTAGTTGCATTTCACACCTCGCCGCACCTTAGAACAGCTCAATGCTTATTTGTACTCTCTCTCTTTAGAGTCAAGCTATTCGCACTTTGGACAGACCGGTCGGCACCATGAAGCGTGAGAGACTCATAAGGCGCATTTAAGCCTGCTTCCTTCTTTTTCTTTTTGTTTTTATAAACACCGCGTCTTATGGACCAGCTTTCGTGCTTCCAAAGCCTTCTTTATTGTACGGCCCTCTCGCCGCGATGAATAATGACGGATTCGACCGTGAGAAGAACTCTCGCAACGGCTCGGATGGAGAAATATACGGTCGTTCTGGTTTGATTTGGCGACTGCGATTTCAGGATATTGTTTCTGAGGAACAGGTGCACACGGCAGGATGCAAAATGTGAAAATGTAAGTAACAGTTGGAACAGTCGACGCAGAATTTAGTTATTTTTGATTCTGAAAAAATAATTAATTTACCTTTATTTATTTAGAAATAAATGCATGTTAAGAAATGTATCTCTTTTTCGAATTAATTGTAAAAATAATTTGGTGTCAGTGATTTAAAGAGAGAAATTCTTACCGAAATTAACAGGTTTCGATATAACGTACATAAATAATAAGATATTGACGTAACATGAGCGATGAAACAACGATCTATTTTCAGATGTGTGAAAGAGATGTTTTCTAATTTAATATTATTTCATAATTTTTCTGTCTGCAATCTCTATTATTCAAATATGTGTCGTCAAGCATTATTGTATTTTAATTGTCTCTCTTTGAAAAAAATCTTTTCATGTCGATATACTGTTTCGATAACACTGCGAGAAATAATTTCGCGGCTCTCGAGCCACGTAACGTTGCGCTTTACAACTCGTATGTCATCGATTCAATGGCATTAATTACTACAGCTTTTTCTATCTACGAACGCTCCATCACACGACGCGACGCGACGCGACGCAACGCGACTCGTGAAAATAATTTTCCTCCCTTCGCATCATCGTTCGCTCGCGCGCACTGGCGGTTTAATTGCAGCACAGTCCGGGATTCCCGGCCACGGAATCTGCTTCCTCGTTTCCCGGTGGACCCGGAAGATCCTCCCATTATACCCTAATGGCATAATAATCTGTATATTCCGCGATATGGTTTCCAATTTCAAGCACTGATGCAGTCGGGCTGTCCTGTACTAGGAGGCATGCACCGGCTGCCTTCGTGGTTTTGTGAGTTATGACTGCCGCCAAGCAATGGCCAAGTAGGTGGGCGGGTGTGGGCCCTTTCAAACTAAATTCCTATACACTTATGACCGTTTCTCAATCCGCTTGGGCAGGGTCTAATTCCGCATATTTTTTTTTTTTTTTTTTAGCTGAATTTTGTAAGCAGGCCGCCCTCCCACAAAATCCAAGAGCTCTTCGTAATTGTGGTCCAAACTTAATGCGCTGAACACCTCCACAGATGCAATTACACGAATTTGAATAATTCGATCCGAGGTAACGTAAAGGACGGAGTGCGTAAAGTCCTTAGTTTAAATCGATTTTGCATTTTATCCTATTCACGGCGGAGATGATCTCGAGGGTAGATTACTCGAAAGCGCGTAACTGTATTAATACTGTTTGACTTTAACAGGGTTTCCCCTTTCAAAGAAGAACGGTCAGTTGGCGAAGACGTAATTCTCTTTACGCTATTTGCAATTTACGGAGCGCGGAATATTCATTAATTAACGCGATGGAATATTAATTTTCGGAAACTTTTGCCCTATTATACGGACAACTAAAAGCGAGTTTATATACAAGTCTCTTCTCCATTTATAATAAAATTCTCTATTTACAATCATTGATCTTTATTACAGCTGTCACAGCTGGATGTAAATATCTCGCATGATCATGTGCATACTCTCGTTACACGGAAAAATTTTTACTAATGACATATTCAAATGAGAACCAATCTAACGGCTGATTGTGACTTCGGGAGTCGTAAATGTTTTTACGTGTCGGTAACATCGTCAGAGCGGACCGAGCGGATCGTCGACCGCGAACAGTGCCGATATATTCGTGTACTTTATAACCACTCATTTTCGTCAATGATGCACATGATTCGTGGAAATGTAAAACGATACAGCACGTGGTCGACCCTATTTAATTCTTTAACACGAGCAAGACGATATTTTCGTTTTTATTTCGTTTTACTGCCCCGGTGGAGCCACTTTTATGATCAAGACTCCCTCGCGACATGGGATTACGAATCGCAGAAACTTGGAGCACGCGATATTTTCCCGAGTTATATTCAAAACCTTTTATCTGCGAAACGGCTTTACATTAGAATCAAAACCGTTTGCAATGACGTTACTATAGTCTCCAGTATATAATAGCCATAATATATTTGTATCGGACACATTTTATATATGTAAAACTATTAAAGTGTCTTTTGTTTTATTCGAACATTTCTTCGTTTAAAATTGGCAAAGTATTTTTATTTGACGTTTATGACAATCGGTACTTAAGATAGCATTCGTTTTCCTTTTTTTAACCCTACATTTCTTTTTCTTCTAGTTATGCTTTTTTATTTTTTTTTCTCTACTTTTATAGAATAATCAATATATTCGTTTTAGTTTAAAAACCGAAATAAGAACTAAAAACATACGTTACTCGTCATAGAAAAAGTTATGCGTCAAAACATTCTAAATCAAAACGACCGTCTGAAGAGACTTGAAGCGATGGTGTCACGCCATCGACTTTTAACCGCGCGACTCACCTCGGTGGTAATGGCCACCATTATTATAGTTCGAGGTGTTGCACAAGTATAAAACTTGACGCTAAATTGCGGCGAAAGGCCTTTACTCGGCATGCTACTTGGCTAAACGAATCTCGTATCGGCTTTGTTCGTGCGATGAAATCGCGATAAAATCGCATAGTGCCTTAACCTTAGCAGCAATCTACGAGCTTCTATGATCGTTGATGCCATTTTTTTAATAACAGTTTCGCTAAGCCTTAAAGTTCATCGGTATTTCTCGCGAAAGCAACAAATTGACAACGAATTTTACTTATATAAATTAATATAAGTAATGTTGTTTAAATTTATTATAACGAATTTAATCACTTGAACTTTTGTTTTATTAAAATTAAATTTATTATTATAAATTCAAGTTTCGATAGCAATGAAATTATAAAAAATATAACGTTCTAATTTTTCTTTCCCTCGTACATGTCGAAATCATTTGTGAAAGTCAAAAGACAATCCCGTGTTTTTGTACATGACATGCATCCTGTCGGATGTAATTTGTCTGAATGAATCATCATCACACTTGTTAAACCAATAATGATAATTATCTAGCAGCTCTATTCTAGTCAAATGAAAAAGAAAAGCAATCAACGCGCATCCGGGTTGTTCATTTATTTCTCATTGTGCAAATCTCGTGTGCTCGTTTCCACCAGCCTACGCCTGTTGTTAATCGGCTCGTTTGTTAATGAATTATTATTTCGCGTTGTTGGAAAATGTGCGCACGACAGTCAGTCAGTCGGAGTTGGCAACAGCGACGTTGACGAAGAGCGAGTAGCTAAAAAGGACGACGTAGAAATTTTTATATCGTCCACTACGCCCGACACAAACTTCTCACTTCTCGTCGCCAGATTCGTATCGATTTAAATGCTCGCCCGCACGCAGCCGGACCGTGGAAACACATGTATTCGCGGTTAGTCCAACGATTTGGGGAGGCTAAGTTGCCTGTTACAAGGCCCTAAGCCCTAGCGACGATGGTATTACGCGATAGAATCTCTAGAGACTTTTCACATATAATACGTAAATGGTTTGCTTGCAAACTTTGACCTTTTAGATGGCGATTTGTCATTTGAGCAAATTTACTCATTGTCTGTTCAATGATTGATTATGAGCAAACTAATGAACTTTATTAATAGTTATCTTTTCGCATTTGGTAAGCAATATTCGGAAAATTTTATAGCGTAAAATGTGATAAAGAAAAAAATAAAATAACATATATTTCTTCTTATTTTTTATATGAATTTGACTTCTTTAATAAAACTTATCTCCTTTAGAATTTTAACGATGATATACGTGCTCATTAATTATAATTAACATGACGTAAAATCGTAATTTCTCATCTCGTTAGAATAATGCAACTTCTGTAATAATGTCGGTTTGTTGAAAACAATGTGTAGGCGATGACGGGAAAACAAGAGGTGAAGCGCAGCTATTTGTATAAACGCGAGGATCCCGAGGGTATCATGGATGTTTAAAAGACGTGCGCGCAATGTAATGTGTATTTGAAAGCGTGAAACCATTTTATACGTCTCGTTGAAATGCGCGCAAAATTTCATCCGAACGCGTTTAGTGCGCTACACGCTTTGAATATATCCATTTTGCGATGCTGATGGTAGACAACCGTGTGCGAGACACGAACGATGACGACAATGAAAGGCGACACAACGCGGGTGAGAATATTCTGTAAAATCTACTCTTGTCCGTCCCTCCATCACTGCCTGCACTCTAAACTTGGATGCGATTTTCACTTACTGGTACGTGATGAGAGATCGTAATAAGATCGCAGCTACAAGTTCTCCGAGTAAGCCCAAGTGAGATGATGTCCTTTAAATCTGTGTTATTACACGTGCTCGTATAACGCCTACGTGACATTTCTCTCTGGTCTGCTTCTTTCCTCGACCGATATCTCGCTCGCGTTAGTTATATCATATGCATGTATACGCGCGACAGATCATTAATTTAAGAATTGTAGAATCGATACAATTTCAGATTACATGTGCTAAAATTGTGACATATTTTTACGTTGTGATTCGTTAATTGTCATTCATGGATGGTCAATATAACGTGATTTGTGTAACGATTTGCTGAATTTATAAAAAATGTAAGACGAATGAGAGAACGGGAGGCAATATTTGTATCTGATTTATCATAAACATATTTAGGTTTTAATTTCATCTGTTAAAAGTTCTTAACAAGGTGAGGAATTGATATTTTATAACAACGATAAATAATAAATCGTTAAATTCGGACAAACATATACATATTATATATATCACACATATATCAGTATTTTTAATATAACGCAAATCGTAAGGCTTCAATCCAGCTTGTAATGTCAATGAATCGGTATAAGTTAATAGCTCTAATTAATAATTTTAGCAGTTATCCCAAATGTGAATGCGCGAACGTTGTAAAACGTTATAATTTTAATAAATGATGTATATTTGTTGACTATATTTGTTGCATATAAAATTTATACTTATCGCGTGGATTTAATATATTTATTATAATTATATATATTTATTAATATAATTTTTTTCATATATATATTTTAGCGCTAATGATGCGTTGATACTAAATAATTTGTAAGTATTAAATGTTAATTGATAGTATTATGAAATTATGTTTTTAAAAATAAACACTGAGAATAAAATAGAATAGAATAGACATTTTGAATATAATTTTTTAAGTATAAAACATAAAAGAATATTTTTGTATCGTATAAAAAGTCATAAGTATATTCGATGATAAAAAATTGAATTCGTAAAATGTAATCTCGCGAGAGAAAATCTTATAGCATATTGTAATGGTAAAAATGTTCTCTCTGAATGTAATAATTCCTATCAGCAGGTACGAGATAAGTCACTAGAAAGGTACAGTATTAATACACTTTAGATTTTTTTTTAATTAGTATTTTATATATATATATATATAAAACTCACAACTCTCTTGAAATAAAACTGTCACATATATAGAAATTCCGGTATTAGTTGAGACTCGCTCGTGTTCTCAATAAAACGTCGAGGGTTTGAGATATAAACAAATATCGTCGTTTTTCCGAAACTTTAATTTACAGACGACTGTGGAATACTCTCCTCTCTCTTTTTTTTCTCTCTCTCTCTCTCTCTTTCTCTCCTTTCCCCTCCTTCTTTCTCCCTCTGCACCGCACTTCGTATATAAAGTCTCTTCTGAGGACAGTAATTTCTGCATAGCGGTTGGATAAGTCATCTTAAGCGCATGAAATGCAAGTTTGTTTCGGTTGCATTCCCGCGTACCTCTGATGCTCGCTTTTGATGCGATCTTGTATTAAAACTGCTGTTTGCATTACAACTGCGTTTGCGCCCTGTTTAGTAAACCTGAATTATTTGAATGACCTAACTATGTAGCGAACTATGTTGAAAAGTTTTAAAACTGAACTATAGTTATAAATCTGTGGATGCAAAAAGATTTGCGTAAAATATAAAAACTCCCGAGTACTTAAAAAAAAAAAAAAAAAAAAAAAAGATATATTTCTTGAGTTTCTTATTTCTCTCCAGAGCGATATTCGCTTTGAGTCTAGTTCCGTTTATTTACGTCGGGAACATTTTATCTAGCTGGAAATGCAACTCGCGTAATGAAACTTGCGGAAGTATCGAAGTGTGTTAACTTCGTGCAAATGGATATAAATTTTGTGCGATAAGTAGATAAGTATTAAAGCGTTTGCTTAGACAAAATATAAAAAAGAAATGTAATAATCATCCTAACGAGTTTCTGCTTTAATTATATGCAAGCAAAAGATGTACAATCTAATTTTTGCTAATTTATCATAAGTAAACATTACTATCTCGAAAGTGAATTAATCTTTTCAACACTCTACAGTTCAATTTAATTATATTCACATATGAATGTTATTATGATACTAGATGTTTTAAAAAAATTTAATTTAAACGCGTAAAATAGTGATAAAAAAATCCTCTCGCGCAAGACTCTTCCGTGCTTGGTCTTTGCCTTTCTGCCAAATATAGTACTAATAATTTAATAGCATTAAATTAACTGCAGTCAAATATTCCTCGTACATCTGTGTATCGCCACGAGATCATTTGCCGCCGCTTGTTATATTGTATATACAATATTGTATATACAATACACGCACATGTATCTGTTCGTCGACGATAGTCGAGGAAGAAAAGGATGTCGGCTGTCTTGCTTCTACCGGCAAGAGTGTAGGGCTGCGAGCGCGGAAGGGCTGCGGCTCAACTAAGTTGCATACGTGAAGAAGAAGAGGGGTGGGGGGGGGGAAAGAGGGAGAACACGAGGCCAAACCCTCTAACCACCCATCCTAACCATCTAGCGCCCCGGCTTAGTTCCAAAGTGGCGGTTTCATACGCGCTATATCCTCGATATGAGCAGTTTCCGAGTGCCTGCTGGCTTGCTCGAGCCCGGAGGTGTCGGATAAAGGGAGATAGACGGAAGAAGCTAAGACGACGCGCGCACTGTGTTCGAACGTAGGTAGATAGGTAGGTAGGTAGGTAGGTAGATAGGTTCGCCGCATCGCAGATCGGAGGCCGGGAGCCGAGGAGCGAGAAAGACAAAGGGTACGATGTGGAAGAGAGATAGGCGGCTCTCGGGTCGAAGGAAGGAAGGAAGGGAGGACAGGTCTAATGTCTTACGGTTGGGTCTCATTGAAATGCGAGCCTGCTTCGCCAGGGAGGAATGTGCGAGTATCTACCTACTTGGATTAGAATACATATCCTATCTCCCGTGTCATCCACGTCGCGCGCGGCTTCTCCGTCGTAGCCGACGAAGCTATGCCTTTTCTTGGGGGAGGGGGGGGGGAGGGTAGGCTAATTAATTAGCCTATCGCACCGTGCACGCGAACCACCCCCTGGTGCGCCGTGAAAGGACAAAGGAACAAAGGGGACTCCGGGGACGCCTTTGATTTTGCGATCTGTCGCGATTATCGCGTAATCGTATATTTGAAAGTTTTTGCGAACGCAATGGCGATCGATGCAACAGTATACGGTATACGGTAAAGCCAACGATGAACAATTCACTGATAACGCGGGAAATATGTACCTAGAGGAAAAAGCAGATAGGGAATGAACGTAATGTTACGCTTTTTGTAACGTGATTCTATTGTAGAAATTTTTGAATTTTGAACATACGCGTCAGGTTGAGCCTCAATTTTGTACAACTGAAACAACAATTTTATAGATATTTTAATGAAGATCTCGTTTTGTGATCGCATTGTTTACAACAATGCAAATATTATGAAATTCATGTATACATACATATACATTTTAAATTGTATTTTGATTAATTCCAATACAGATTTTTTTATATTTGTTAGTCTCGTTTTGAAAGAACAATGAAACAACACGCAATGTAATTTGTTGTAAAAATCTGTAATAACATACAGCTGAATATGATATAACAATGCAACGAGAATATAAAGTGTGAGAAATAAAAAAATACATTTGTATCATTTTTGCCACAATGTACATCATAACTGTTTTATTTGTGATATATGTATAAAAACTGACAGCACAATATTGCATTTGGCTTTGCGATATATCAAATAATAGAATATAATTTAATGGTATGAACAGAGTATCAATATTGTTGTAATATACATTGTGATGCATTTTTGTATACAATCATATTATTTTATATTCATTTCAATTTACATGTTATACATAATACTATATACATGCTCATCGTTATATCATCGTATAATTCGATAGTCTATCTCGTGATATATGTAATGTTCAATATGAGATTAATTCTCTTTTAGCGCATCTCATCTTGTAGCTATAATATTATTAATGTACGAATGAAACTCAGAGTGAGATATATTTAGTACAAAATGTATGATGAAAATATGGACTAGCGTTGTCATCATTTAATAATTGCAAGGATTTAATTTTGTTTAAATTATTATATATTTAATTTCAATTAAATCATTATGAGATATTCGTCTGCAAATCATATTAACTTAATGGCGTTGTCAAAGATAGACATCACATTGTGTCAGCGGTGATAATTGTTAGCTCGACGTTTATAGAACTAATCATCTTTATAGTCATAAACATTACGACATCATCAAAATAATCACATAGCGATTGAAACAGATCAATTGCACATTAAAATTTGAGAAATGATAATTTTAAATCATAAATTCTGTCTTACATGTCTAATATCGAGCTATCGTGTTTTAAACTGCCTGTCTCTGAAATAATATCACCATTGATTATAGAACGTAATGGGGTAGGTCAGACCGATTCACGATAAGTGGAATCGATCCAATGGTTAAAAGGGTCGAAGAAGGTAATTCTGTTCGATCGCGGAGCAAGAGTATAAAGTTTCGTAATTGTTCAGGTATTTAAATCACCTGTCGTGTCCGAGATATCACTACAAGCACGTTTTGTTGTTAAAATTGCCATTTTCTAGCTACGAGCGCCAAACTACGTCATTATGCCACCCTTAATAAATGTAACATACTCATTAGTCTCGCGGTGAATAATATGTTTAAAACAAAAATGTATGTACGCACGGACAGAGATTATGCAAATTAGACGCTCTAGGCTTTCCGGCTGGAAAATCTCTATGAAGATGTTTTATGCGCGCCACGCGTATAAATGTGTATACCGTATAAAAATTCGGTATGCCAAATCGCATCAGAACATGTGTAAATTTACAAATTACTTGATTATTTTCTAACATAGTTTGTGAGTGTTATAATTTTAAAAATATTTTTATATATTATTATATATATATATATATATATATATATATATATATATATATATATATATATTATTTTCAGTAACACATAGAAAATCTTGTAAAATGTGTAAGTGAGTTTTTTATTTATTCACACTGCAATTTTGAGCAAGTAAAAAGCTGAACATCTTACTTGACATTTATATTTTATGTCTAAAATCTCTTCAAATATGTAGAAATAAATTGTCTTTTTTTATTATTTAGTTGATGCAAATAATTCACACATTATAATATACATTTTTTCGCGACAATTTAGTCTTAATTATACAATTTTATTAACAAGTGCTAGAATTAATTATGTAAACCATATTTTTATATATCATTTATTATAAAAGATAATAAAACAAAATACATATGTATACAATGTGAAATTAAATTGCAACAAAAATAATAACTCAATCTCATTGTTTTGGTTCGCGTATAACGCATTCTTGAGAAATTAATAAAATAGCGTATTAACTGTAAAGTCGATAGAACAGTGCTGCTTGTTCAAGTTTCCTTGTTAAGAAGACTTGTGAATCTGATGTCGAGGTGAAGGTATTGTCGAGGATTCAATGTCGTGCATTCGAGTATCCATCGATAGACCGAAACTTTACAAGGATCTCGATAGGTTGGAAGCGACTAACAGATAGTACGGGTTGACGTCTCGACTTGCTTTAGTCGATCGAAGAGAGTGACCCCTCTGACTTCCGGTAGAACAGACCTACTCCAGCGCACGGACACAATTTACCTTGTGCTTGAACGGCTGAAGCAGATAATGGCTTTGTTGCACTACGGATCGATCGGCCGAACCTATCTTTAGGCTTTGCATGGTCCTTTCATCTTCTCTTCGGTGCTCGTAATTCCTTTTAATAAGGATAGTGTTTCATTTGAAATATCAAAACGTTTTGATACATTCCGATTTAAAAGCTTTTTTACACTTTAATATTAGTGAATAAAATGCACGGTCGCTAACAAAATAATTGTTTCTTGGAAAAGTAATCCGGCGTTATGCCTTACAAAAATTGAAATCGATCTTTCCTAAAATTTTATATATGACTCAAAAAAAGTAATAAAAAGTTTCGTGACATATTTTTAAATTTCGATCTCAGATAAAAGTAATGCCAATAAATATGTTTATGAGAAATATGGTTATGAGAAAAGAACTGATTGAGAATTTAATGCGGACGAGACGTACAAGATTAATTCAAAAGAAAAACTTATATACATGCACATAATTTTATATTTCATACTTTTGGTAAATTTATAAAATGTTAATAAATTTTTAAAATAGATAGAGAGAGAGAGATGATTCGCATTTATATATATATTCGCGTTTTCTACAACCGAGTTATTTGATTATATATGGATTATGATTAATGAAAAGCATAAAACTAATAATATGTTTCGCTAACTAAAAAATGTTTGAAAAATTATTTGTATATTTCTAAGAAATTTTCTCGTTTTTATTCCTTGTTAATCACAACCTAGCGTCAATTTATGTTTGAAGCGAAGCCGTATCTTCTCATTCGTTCGCGTATTTTTTCGCGTCGAGACACGTATTGATGTGACAGTGTTACAACCAATCAGCTGATTCTAAACGACTTAGCTCATCCAGCAATAATATTTGATCATTTTTGAAAAGTCGCACGTAAAATTTCAAGATGTATACTTAGCGGACACTCTCCATTAAGACTCAAAATAAAACTTTAATCCTTGTAAATCGAGCATAAACATTTTCCGGTCTCCATTCTTGGATTCTTGAAACAAAACACAAGAAAACACTTTATCATGCTGATACGCTACTCGATTCGTTCAACAGCGATAGATTAACAATGGTAGATTGTTTTCGAGAGAGACTTGAATTAAATATTTAGATTAAAGTGGATTCTCCAGCTGGAAACGGCAGCTCTCCTTTTAAATTCAGCCTCTTCTAGTGAATACGTAAGTTTACGTCATGTGGTGAACCGACATCACGGTCGGGCTGAGAAAAGGATCGCGATGATTATTTGTACAAGACGATTCCGGCAGCTCGCGTTGCATCTGGCACAAGAAATCATGCATTGCCCTTTCTGTGCGAGAATATGCATCGCGTGTCGCGGTAAATTTCAAGCATGCATGTTCACACAATCACATTATTTATTTACAGATCATTAATTAAATGATATGCGTCCCAATGATTTATTTTGATAGTTAGTAACGACTGAGGACACGCGCAATTATATTATGTAATTATACGTAAATATATTTGTTTATTATGTTCAATTGTGTGCGTTTCGTAAAATGTTATGTTCTTTATTATAATGATGATTTCCACAATGTTCGTGCATTTTCCACGACTTTTTTCTTTGCGACTAGACATTTTTTTTACGCGAAAGCTTACGACGTTTGTATCATGTATAAGAAGATTACGATGTGACGAAGTCTCATAAAATTTTTTACGTATCATACTGCTTGCACATAAATCCGATCTTCGACGTACACATAACATAGATATAAGAATATGTATGTATATATCCTAACTTTTATAGTTCATTCATTTATGATAGCAAGGTATATTTTTTGGAAACATTAGTTTTTGAAAGGAGCATAAAATTAGATGTATGTATTGTACAAATAACTATTGTTTTCCACGAATATAAATCGAGTAAACAATTAAAAAGGACGGTTTTACTATGGAAAATTATAGACGCGTGCATCTGGGGAGATTGCGTATGCGCAGCCGATACGGCCGTTTCGGTAATTATGCATTACGAAAGTACATTAATTATCCAGTGATTGAAATCTAATGTAAATATATTGCATTTCAAAAACGCCGATGATTGGCGTTTTCAAGCATTCAAACGCTCGTATACGGCGTGACAAATGAGAATATGGTTACACAGTAAATACCACACGATTTATGAATGCATATATTTGACGCTCGACATTTTCTGCGCTTTTACGCGGACGTATAATCAATATTTTATGAAGATACGGATTGATATAGTTTTTTTATAATATTGCAAACGCGGTGTGGATCACATCGAGAGATAGCGTAGTATATGATAAAAAAATTCCCTTAAATCAATATATCTCATTTGTGTGAAATACTATGATTACGCGCATTTGCTTTTATTAATATCCAAAAAGTTATCTAGTTTACCTATATATATATATATATATATATATATATATATATATATATATATATATACATTTTTAGTCGTTGAGAAAAAAAGCTTTCTAAAATACTATATTTATACATATACAAAATAACAACTAATTAAGAAGACATATATAATTTCTTTTCTAAATGAAGACACTAATTTAATGATACGATTATTGTTGTTTATTATTACATATTTATATGTAAAAGTGTAACGTGTATAAATATGCATTTTCATAGATTTTCATTATTTGGGTGAATTGTTGAAAATTAATTTCCAATAAATTGTTCTGTCATAACAGGTTTTAATACAATGTTATCTTGATAACGTGATCATTGAAAATTTAATCAAGTAATGCACGTCTAATTTCAAGAATAATTAACGTTATGGAAGATTCAATTTTATCTCGGTCCGATATAAAACAGAGATAAATTAAGTATAATGCATTTACATTGCATTTTATAGACCCTTAATTTTTAATTTTCATTATCGTGTCACGTATTAATTTCTATGCGCTTGTTCAAAACTTATTTGCTTGCTTGACACATCTTTCTAAACACAATACTCATTGCCAAAGGTACAATTTTATACGCTGCGATCGTATTATTACAACAGTATCATTCAATATAGTTACGACATTAAACACGCAATACTCGCATTAGGGCAAATGATTAATGATATGTTAACAAAAGAAAAAGCACACAATCTCTTCTTGCTAACTATATGAAAGCATCGTGTAGAACGCTTTAATTTTGGATAGTTCTGAAGCAAAATGAAAGAAAACTGTGTTATAGTCATCTTCAACTCAAGTAAAACTGATGTAATATTTTAACATTTTTAAATGACCAGAGAGATTAAAACTTAATGTAACGAGTATATGCGTATATGTGTGTATGTGTGCGTGTATATGTATATAGATATACATATATACATGTATAAATTTGACGTAGCGATTACAAGAATGTTTTTAAAAATTTAATTAATTTCTTTTTTTATTTTCTCTCAAAAGTCGAGTTAACAGATTAAAATAAATATTTTAAAAATTCCGTTTGATTGGAAGTGTGCAAAATTGCGTTTAATCGTTGTGAGCAAAACGCATACCAAATGGTGCATTTTTTATTTAGCTGGTCTATGCACATTACTTGACTATGCGATATTGCAGATCACATGTGCGATCGTGAGCTATGTCTGCTTTTTGCCAGCTCGTCCGGTTTGAACGATTAGTTCGAGAGGGTAAGAGCATTTGTGTGATCCGTTCACTTAATTAGGTCTTGATTATGCAGGTCTGGTAGAGAATGCCATAGAAAGAGAGAGACCAAGGGAAATAGAGAGAGAGAGAGAGAGAGAGAAATTCATCTTGATTTTCAATAAAGCTGATTAATGCGGAATATTAATGTAGAATATTATGTGAATATCAAGTATATTTAATATTCTTAGAAATATATACTAAACGTTGATGTACACTTCATTTTACATATATATAATATATATTATTTTTATAATGTTTACTATAGAAAATGTTGTCCGACAAAATATTCAAATCGTTAAAATTCAAGAGAATATATGCTGAGCGTACATCTCTCTTTTTCCTTTTATTTTTGCATAAATTCAGAAGACTATTGTAATCTCTTTCTTGTGAATCTAAACCAACCATTAATAATATTCTGCTTGAATTTTTTTACATAAAACAATATTTTTTTATTTTCAAATTCTGACGAGGGAAAACTCGCATATCTTTTTGCTTTGTTGTCGAAGATTAGGCTATATAAAACTAGGAACGTACTCACCACGGTCAGAAGCAATATGGTAGACCCGCTGTTCATTATCCTCTAACAAAAACGCTCAAATGTTCATTTACATTCTATCGCGAGAACGACAAAACGGAGTGGGCGAATAATTAAGCAGCGAAATTGTCTGGTATGAACTATCTACTGAATAGTCTACCAGTAGGGACCACGTCGGCGAATATTTCAGAGTCCTCATCGTGTAATTCCTCGCGTCGAATCCACCAGCGGACGATTCCGGCATTTCTCGTTCGGTATGATCCAGCTCGATTCTGCTCGAGACCTAATCGTGTGAGCGCATTTTTGAATCCGGAATCGACGAAACCGCCTCCGCCGCGAATGCCACGGAAGTGGCTACGACAACGGATTGTCGAAAGCGCATCTAGCACCATCGACCGGCGTTCCGAGCGCACTATCGCGCGATGAATAATGCATCCGCGCGCATCTCGTTGCATTCTCGCGCGCGCCAGCGGAGAAAAACCTTTCCTTCGCTGCGTGCGCGTCGCGTGTGGTCCGTAAAAACGCGGGAAAGTAGACAAGTCGCGATATAGCGGCGAACAATTTTTACGGACCCTCGCTTCTCGTATAGCAGGTATTTTTCCTCGCGTTCGGTTTTCGTCGAAACAAGCGGCGCCCTACGATTTATTATTCTGCCCTCGCGCCGGGCTCTTTGTGCTCCTTCACCGTAAATAACGTTCCCCGTCCGACGAAATGATTCGCCTCGGATAATCCTCGCGCAATTGAACATTCACGTTTTTCCCCGCAGCGAGGAGCGACATACATTTATCTATTAATTAAACCGATGAAATCAATCAAAGGTGATTGTGAATAAAATTCTCTTTTATCAACGAACTCCGTTGATATTAAATTTTGCATCGGCTATCGAGTATGTGTATACGTACAGTCTATTTTGGATATTTAATTTGTAACGGACGATTAAATATGCAAATTACAAGAATGAGCGCTATCATATAATATATATATATATATATATATATATATATATATATATATATATATATATACAAAGGAAAGTTTCATATATTACGGAATAAAAAAAATAAAAATTCAATAATTAAAGCTGACATGTTATTATTAAAGCTTTAATCGCAAGTTTGCACGATGTACCAAACTGATATCGAATTTAACGACATAAGTACTAACTAAATACATATCTCTTTTCCTCTTTTTCTCTTTGTCGCTTTCTCTCTCTCTCTCTCTTTCCTTCTTTTTGAATTAACATCGATTCGTTTAAAATAATATTATTGGCCAGAAAATAGGCCAATCATGTTGATTGAGTGCCGAGTTGTATAACAAGCTATATTTAATATAATATCGATATATATTCAATATATATATATATATATATATATATATACTTTAGCATTAAATAACTTTATAATATTAAGAATAATGTAAATAATATTGAGGATATATACATACATCGAGAGAGAGAGAGAGAGAGAGAGTTTGCGTCATATGAAAATACACAATTATACTTTACTTATAATAAATTACGGACTCTTATTCAGCTACGGTACGCTGTTTGCATTAGAAACGTGCATTTGTTTGTTCATTACTGTCGTTACTCATGTCATGTCGGTTCTGTTCCCTGCCCTCTTCTCGTCGTTTGTTGCAACGAAAACCAACGCCATACCAAACCATCACAGGTCTTTATTATAAAATTTGCAATGATATTGCAAATTGAACTTGAATAAACATGTTTTCTTTTATCGCATGTTAACAAGACGCATGTCAATAATTAAAAGCATAATAATAATGATTCGGTAAACAATCAGAATGAAAATTTAGAACAGCCTTTTATTACGATAAACTTGTCACAATAATATACTTGTGATATTTTGATATTATAATACGCGCATTATCTCACATGTCGCACATCGTTCAAAATATCATCGTGTCGATAATCGTAACGCATTCGGATGTGTGATAAAAAAGAGCCGCCCTACCATCGAAAACGTCACGTGCATTCGATCGCTGAAAACTCGTCTTTGCTATCTTCGCGGCGTGATTTATAGGTAAACTAAAATATCGCGCGCGTGCCGGCGCGCGCGCGATAAAAATAATCCAGCCACGCGGAAATGTGGAAAACGTGTGAGGGTGTACATACACACGCGCGCGCGCACACACGCAAATACACATATATAAAAATTGACACTAGGATACGCGCCACGGCAAATTTCATTTTCTCGAATCGAGATTTACGCTTGCCACAAGCGAACGCGCGCCAACCCCCTTCAGTCCGCCCCCCCGAGATGCACTGCAACGGAGGATTACTTTTTTCCTCGCGAGAGTATTTTTCCCGCTCCCTCGCCGCGCGTCCCCCTTCACCCTCAAGAAAACTCTTCTGTCGCATCCCGGCTCCGTTCTGATATTTCGAGCGTCGGAAGCGTAAGAAGCGATATCTTTACGAGAGAGTGTTTTTTTGCGACGACTCTTTCCTCCTCGCCTCGTCGAAACTTACCTCCCGCGTGTTTTTCTTCCGGCCCGTCTGGCATCGTGGTGGCTGTCCACCCCGTTCGTCGAGGGTTCGAAACGAGGGTAGAAAGTGACTCACTTTCGGGACATTCCCAGCAGACAACGCACTTGCATCTCACACATATACATGCACCCGCAACATACATATAACAAGCAACCGTTGGCTCCGCTCCAATCCCCACGAACTTTTGACGAATCTCGAATACCAATGTCTCTCGACTTTGCCAACCAACGATGAAAATCCTGATAAAGTACTCGTATTGTGTTCGTTCCAGTGTATTAAACGACACGATTGTTTGTACTATCGTCTTGCTATCGTTGTTTATCGTTCGATTTTACGTAACTGTAAGACCGAAAACAATTGTTTCTGACTGATCAGAACGAACGGACAAAAGAAGGTTTTTATAAGCAGCTGGTAATAGCTTGTATCTAGGTTCATCTTTCTTTTAGTTCTCTAAAACTAATATTGTCTTTTTTTCTTTTTTTAAATACTGTATTATATTATACAAGTGTATATGTATCGCGCAAACGGTAACGAGAGTATTTTTTTGTTCCGTTAAATCAAATTTTTATTCTTTATAAAATGTGCATGTGCAGCACGCAATCGCTTTTTCGTGGATTTAAACATAACCGGTTACATCCATGCATTCACGACCAATTACATTTTTTTCTTCCGTCCGCGATTTTTATAATATTTCGCGGGTGATGTTAACGCAAATATCCGTGCGTTTGCAAAAATTTGCGAGCACCATAAAGCTCACTTTTAGGCGGCATATTCAATGAATATTCAAGTTTCTCTCTTGATGCGACGCGCGCTCGATCATTTGTTTGGTGAAATTAAATCACCGCTACCGTAAAATTGTTTTATTACGCAAATACGCGCGTACGCGAGAGCATTCTTTCCACGAGCGAAATTCACGCGTTCGCATTTCGCCTTATGGCGAGAATTGTCGACGACGATTTCGTGTGGCATCTTTTATGGGGATTTGTTCCCACATTTATATTCCTCTGGTAAAAGGGGAAGACTGGTATTGTACACGTCGGGTAGACCAAAGTAAATGCACCGACGGAAGAAACGCACGCGGTGGCAAGAGCAATATTATCGTTGAGAGGGAATGATAACACCCCGCCGCATATGTTACTGTACCAAGATACAAGTGTCTCTCTTCTTCCTGGAATACCGGCACGACTGCCGAAGAGTACTTGGACCAACAAAGGGAACCTCGCACATCTGGATATTCTAAAAGCGGAACAAGTTACGAGCGTCGAGATATTTATCCTGTCGATAATTACTTCTGCGATTAGCGTGGCTTGCATGCACCTTTCTTTGTGTTTTATTTTCAGCTTACTAATTTAATGCTAATGTTTCCCTGGTTTTTTTAGATACTCACAATTTTTATCTATTTAAATCGTGCTCGGACAATCATTTTTCGATAAGATTGATTGCAAGCGCGCCAGCGAATAATATAAATTAAAATAAAAAAGAAATCAATAAAGTATTACAAATAAATTAATTTAAAAAAACAGGCTAATAAAACCCGAACGCAAGATCATAAAGATAAAAATTAAGATTGAAGAATTAGTTGGTAAATTTAACTTACTTTAAATTTAAATTTAGGAGAGATTTTTTAAAAAAACTAGGACAATATTTAAAAAAAGAAAGAAGAAGAATATCTTATGAAATTAGGACATTTGATCAGGTTATATCCTATATCGCACCTATCTATAGATCGACGCAGGATACTTCGGCGCAGTTGTTCGCCGCAGAGCTGCTCTTAAGCTAAACATTCCGACGGATTTTCGCCAGGCGTGCTCACGATCGTTGAATAGCAATGAGATCCCTTCCCGGTGGAACCTCCTTGAGACGCGGCGCGTTGCGTTGCGTTGCGTTGCGTTGCGTCGCGTCGCGTCGTGGCACCAGAGGCGACAACAGAGACGCCGAATTTTCGGCACATTGCGGGAAAAAGCTGGGCGTTCTCCGCCTTGCCGCCGCGAAAAAATGGCGCGAAACAAAAACTTAACAAGGGCACTTTAAAGTTGCCCGCGGCCTCGCCTCGCCTCGCTCGCAGCAAGTCGTCGGAGAGGATACGTAAAAGCCAAGTATGTATATATACATATATATGTATAAAGAGAGAGAGAGAGAGGGTCGTTAGAACTCCATTTTACTTTATCGTAATTCCATTTTTCCCGTCTGTAAATAAACGCTTTGGTGCCCACGTCTATCGCGTTACCCGCGGTGCGACGGCAAGTTTCGATTCAATGAGAGTTAAATAGCACTTACCCCGTTGTACTACTCTTGCGTTTCTCCTCCAAAAACACCATTTTTTCCTCGCGTCTTTTTCGCACCTTTGCACCGCTCTCATAACGCATCTCGCGTCTCCCTCATTCTTCATAACTCTCCTTCCTTTTCCTTTTTTGTACTTTTGTACTTTTCTTCCTTCTCTCTCTCTCTCTTTCTCTCTCTTTCTCTCTCTCTCTCTCAGCTGTAACGCGCCACTGCTTATTCGATCCCTTCGTTCCAGAAGCTACATCTCGCTCAAGGCTAATAATATCATATAGTTATCGTAGCGCGCGAAGCGAGATCGCACTTCGATACTTGGACTGCTTTTCCATTCCCGATAGATGCTCGGCTAAACTTACTTCCTCATCGCCAACTTACTTACATCACCATTCCATCCATTTTCCATTCCCTTGACGCAGATAAAAAACATGAGATTCTTGCTAGTCGTCATGTAATTCGGGAATGTACACATTCTTGGCGTTCACCGCGACAAAATTGTCTAACGTCATTATCGCGGGATCCGGAGTCTTTGAAATTTTTATTATCCTAATATTAATGGAATTTTTTTCTTTTGGTGTTGCAACGCGACGAAAATAAAACGAATGTATTTATCGATTCTATCGGAAACGCTCAGAGTAGAGACTTGACAATTCATTCTCTCTCTTTCTCTCTCTCTCTCTCTCTCTCTCTTTCTCTCTCTCTCTCTCTCTCTCTCTCTTTTCATCGGAAAAGATTAAATTAGTATTTAAAACTACGAATCATATGGAAAGAAATCAAAAAGTTTAATTCTGTTGTACAAGCATGAACTGCAGTTTCTGAAAAGTTAAATAATAGCATCACTTATTCATGTGAATGGCTACAATAACTATTCTATTAACCAGAACGGAAATTTAATTTCTTTTTAATTAAATTATTACATAGTTCTATTACGGAGGAATTACACGAATCAATTTAAAAGTTAATTAATTTAAGACATTTTGAGATTCATAAATTTGATATTTTTAATATTTTTGATATTTGAACACACTATAATACAAAAAGCACTTGTTTTAGCCTTTTAAAATAAAAAATTAAAATTAATTTAAATTAAAGTAACGATTTGTTCTGTAGAATATAATTTAATCCCAAAATTGTAAATATTATATCGAGTTAACTTTTTTATAGTGTCTGTATATAAAAATTGTATAGTGACTGTATAGTACACAAAAATTTATAAAAATAAAAATTTTAATTTTACACAGCAAATTTTTATTTTAACCGATCTGTGTAGTTTCTCTTTAAATTAATATCGACAA
Organism: Anoplolepis gracilipes; assembly: GCF_047496725.1. Taxonomy (NCBI): domain Eukaryota; kingdom Metazoa; phylum Arthropoda; class Insecta; order Hymenoptera; family Formicidae; genus Anoplolepis; species Anoplolepis gracilipes. The sequence continues at coordinate 12,717,707 of NC_132973.1, forward strand.
GGATATATTGATAAAAATAAAATATATAATGAAATTCCTGCAACAATTTGTGAATTTAAAGAAAAACTACTTTTCTAAGAATAAAAGCGGAGAATGTCAAGCTATATACAGGTTATAGCTCGTAAAACAGGCAAAATGAATTTAAAGTTGCGATGAAAAGTCTTCCTTTCCTCCCGGAACTGGATATCCACTTCTGTTTTCATCAACGAGTGGGTGGTGCGCGAATATAAGTCACCTTTAATCAATATCTATTGAAACTTATATTTATGTACGACTTCAAGAAGATACGAAGCAACAGCAAAGCAACTTGCAATTATTTTTATTGAAATACACGACATTCATAAAACTATCACAATTGTGTTCACTCTAGGTATATAAAAAATATCCGTAGTGGAGAACAAATCAAATATCGAGATACAACTGTTGAAGTGGATCTATTACAATGATATTTGATCATGTTTGCAAATTTAATATAACCGTTTCAACGGTTGTCGGCTAAAACAATGGCATTTGCGCCATTCCTTCATATATGCATACCCTTTCGTTTTGTGCGCGTTAATTGTTGTTTTTTTTTTTTCAATACACTCGATCGAATCTTTATAATGAAATTGAGCGTCAGAAACAAATTGGGAAATATTTTCTCATATCTACGAACAAATATGAGAGAGAGAAAGTAAATTATTATTAAGCGAGCCAAATTGGGAAATATTTTCTCATATCTACGAACAGATATAGGGGAAGAGGAAGTAAATTATTATTAATCGAGTTATCTTGCCCATGCTAATCGCAAAAAAAAAAGAAAAAAAAACGATAATCACACGTAGCGGATACAGTAGAAAATTACGGATAAGATAAGCGATCCCGTTTGAAATAATCCCTCGGAAAATCGAGAGCAGTCCATGGGAAGACCTGTATCGAATTCTACGACAAATATTTACAAAATCTCGTGATGAAAGAGGATGGTTATGGAAGGATCGTTCATCCATGTGTCCGTAGCCGAGTTTCTTGTATCCACTGTGTTTTCTTAAGATACGTTAAGAGAAGTGTCATCCCTCTTCGACGTCTCATTCGCTCCCGCCGAGAATAGTTTGAGGGCACACGTGTGCGCATTCTCTGACATCACGTTGGATTTATCATAATATAAACGTTTACGTTTTCCCTTATTATACGGTGAGCTAACGAATAAAAAGCACTGATTCGTATAACTCCGAGTACTCCATTATACATTCTTGCTCAGCTCCGCATTTTATATAACTCTCAGAATATTATTGTATCCTCGTTATTTGTAGTATTATTCGCATGCGACCTACATTATTGTTGCATTTTATATGGTTGTTATTGATTATGTACATGTAATGTGTAATAGTATGGAAAATGAACTGTTAAAATTTTTATTTTTTAAGAAGGTGAATTGTTAAAGGCATGACATATATATAATTTTTACATTTTTAATATTTTTAATATATGTACATCTATCACCACTGGAATTATGAAAAATAGAATAAAATCAATATGATGTGAATTCAATAAGAGAGAGAAAGAAAGAGAGAGAGAGAGAGAGGTAACCTTTGTGCGAGATATTGAGATTCAGGGATTTGACTGGCACAAAGGATCAACAATAAGTCAAACTCGACGGCTTGACAGTTCTATCGTATAAGATAATGAACTGATAAAGAAAAACGAAAGCCGATCTTTCGCTACTGTTATAGTTTTATCGTTGGACAACTCCAATCATTAAAGTATTAATATTTTCTGTTCTTCCTCTTCATTGATATTTCATTTTAAACGCATTGTCGATGACAAATTATTTTTTTTCTTCGTGATTTAACAACAACAGCGACTTGCGAAAAAGAATAATTTATTTTTTAGAACTATTTCTTTTATTAATGCGAAAAAATTTTATTAAATATGTAATATTGTAGAGACGAGAGTCATCCTATCGATCGCTACAAAAAATACCATATTAATATTTAAAGAGATGATACTCGAGCTTGGTACTGAAAAATATTAAATCAGTATTAAATCAGTTTTCCCGAACGAAACACGCATTTTCGATATTCACGATGGAATGCAATCTGTTTACGCGTATCATCATCAAGCTGTTCTATTAATTGCATTAAAATTGCCGCGCAACATTTTATTCGAATACGATTTTACATGAAAGCATTATGATGCCATTGAAATGTTTACTAGCATTAAGCGAAGAATAATTGATATATGTCCGAATTAAATATTTTCGATGATCGTATTTTATTTCAAATCGCTTCTTGTGTAACACACACACACATATATGTATTTATCATAAACAAATTATATTTTATTAAAATGAGAAGAAATAAAAAAACGATATTTCTCTTATTTTAATCACAATTAAAGATAAGAAAAGAACATGAAACTTTAATTCACTCTTTAATATTATTATATTTGATTGATATTATAATTGAAGAAATAAATAACCTACGTTGATATATATATATATTAAAGTACTTATATTTCAGAAAAATAAGACCCATTAAAAAGATGTCTGCAAATGGCTATCCACGGTTCATTATTGACTGCCAGCTGCTTAACGAGATAGAATTCTTTCACCGCTGTCGATTCGCGCCGAAGAAAAGAATAGAGGTGCTGTATCAACGAAATTGCGTGATTCAATCGATGCACACAGATTGCACCAGATCGTCTGGCTTCGGAGTATCTTCGTGTCGCGGCACGCGATTCTGTTTCTCACACGCTCTCTCTCTCTCTCTCTCTCTCTCTCTCTCTCTCTCTCTCTCTCTCTCTCTCTCTCTCTCTCTCTCTCTCTCTCTCTCTCTCTCTTTAACAAGCTTTAACGAGTTATTGTGTACACGGCAGACGGGCGTTATTTATGCGCCGCGTGGCGCATTTGTAATAAAAGCCGACTCGCCTCCGCTTCGCCTGCATCTACCTCACTGGTGAGTAGGTGTGGAGAGATCGGGGGAAACCAAATGAGTTGTGAACCGCGGCTCGTAAAAAAAAATTTCTGTCAAGTCGTTTTTTTACGATTTAGTTATCCTTTTAAATTTTCAGAACCAACCAGGGCCTTGGGACCAGAGCGCGGCTCTCTGAAGAGGGTGCGATAATAGGAGAAAGGAGGAGGGGCATTGCAGTCGTCGGAATGCAAAGAAAGAGGACTCCGCAGAACCGACACAGGCACAGGTATGATTAGAAAGAGGCGTGAATTCTCTCGCACGGCTTCTGAGAACTCGTTTAATTTCGTTCAGATGTAATTGCGACAGCGATTTAACACAAGGCGCGGCGCGCGTTTTCGTTTTCATGACTCTATAAACCCGGTCTTCATCGAATATCTCTTGGACGATTTTTATGTTTCGCCAAAGGCAGGGAAAAATAAACAACGACAAGCTCTCGCATCTCGTTGCGATTGACGGAGAGTTACACGCGCTACGCGACTTTGTTGAGTCGGTGGATAAAATACGTATGACATGCTTAAGAGGAAAAAGAGTTTAAATCAATTTTGTAAAAGAAAATCTAATATTAAAATATCTTATTTTTTATTTTTTGTGAAAAAGTAATCTTATTAATTTTATGTCGTTTTCTTGCATCGTCGTGTTTTTTTTATTACACATACGTAAGAGGCAGTTTTGTTATTTTTCTATGTTATTTACATATTGCGAAAATGTGCATATAACTTTTAATAATACTTTTACTTATTTATCTTCCATACGCGAGTTTAACATTTGTACAGAAATACGCAAAAATGAAAATTTAAGAAAGGAATTTACATTTTACTTTTCAAAATATGTATGAGAAAAATAAAAATGAAAAAACACATTCTCTCCCTCTTTCTAATATTCTGTCAAGCTATTTTACTTCTCGCTACTGTTATAACTTTATGCCACGCATGTACCACTGTTTTTATAATCGTCTAATTTATATTCTTACTCTATTGCTGCAAATTATAGAATGAAAAGTACGGCATATCATTACGTAATGATATCATGAAGTAATTACCGGGCATTTAGCCACTTCATCAGATAATCTGGTATAGTTTGTCGGGCGGCGTGCGAAAGGGTGCCGCGGAAATCGATATACTGCGGACACATTAACAAGAACGAGCCGTTTCGTGTTGAGGTTTAACGGAAACCGCAATGTTGCGTTGAAAAGTGCGCATACATTACGGAAGCTAATTACGGACCCTCGCGTGACGCATTCCTTCCGAAAAAAAAAAAAAGAGTACTCTTCGCGAAAAGAGTGGACGCCTCGTTGATATAATGCTCGATCGAGGGTACCACGATCGAAGGGCCACGTAATCGCGCCAAGTGCAACCGAGCCGAGCCGCGCGACCCTATTTTCATGGCGGAATTACCTCTCTCTTCCGATATTCAAGATCTTCCGTCGTTTTGACGGAAGAATCGACGATCGAGAGTGAAGACAAGAGAGGTGGACTTTTTGCTCTCATTGAATTATTATGCAAAGTAGCAATTAACTTTTCCATTCGGTAATGGCGCGCCCGAGACTTTCATATAAGAGATCGCCGATGAATATTTAAATATAATGCGCGGATCCAGGCGGGTATCCGATTGGAAAGGCTCTTCCTTGGCTTCGGAAATGAAATAGATTCTAGATGAAACGTGGATTAAAGCCCTATTTACATTGACGTGCGATAGTACGTGAGGCGCGTTGTATGTGCGCGGGAATTTTTAGTGGATTTTAATAAAAGAGCGCGATATGAATATCGTATAATCTCCCATCCGCGCTTTAATTAAATTTGTTGAGATTCAATTTTATGCGACTAAAATGCGACTTTATTAAAACAAAAATCGAATTCTATCGTTTAAATACTTATTCATTTTCGGTAAGATTAGATTTACTCACGATCGAAGAACTCTGTTATTCGGATATAGCGCTATATCTCTACTTTATTTTCTTAATTATAATTACGTTATTGTTTTTTTAACTGCATGTACATACATACATATACTTTGTTTATTATTTCATTATGCAAGATATGTAAATTTACTCCTTCGGGTTTAATCTAAAGTTCTTAAATTTGTGGGAGAAACGCGTAAATCCATAATAAAGTTGCCGGAAAGACGAGCGAGATGAACGCCCACGTGAATGCATTTAACGCTGTGATTTCCCCGCCGAGCGTCGAATAAATTTTACCGGAAGCACGTTACAAGGCCACGCTCACGTTGTTTAACATCGAGCGAACGTAAGTACCTGATGTAGGTGCCGCGAAACATAACTACAATTAGCCTACGTGGCGCGACATTGCTAATGAGAACGAACGCCCTGACCGTGAGTGCTCGGTAGATTCGGTTGGAATTCAGGGATGGTCATCGTAGCTATACCCTTCTTCCTTTCGCATCTGTCCCTCGTTAGGAACCAAGGCTCGACGCATGGAGAGGGGTCGACGATTGCCGAGTCGCAATGCAGTTGCATATTATATCGCGTGTATAATGACGGGCGCGCATGAATGCACGGTGCACTTTCGGCGCGTTCACGCCGGTTTGAGTGTCGACAAAGGCTGAAAATTGCGCTGATATTGTGCTATATTTTCGTGCAACGGCCTGGCTTGCCAATTTTCGAACCTTCGATTCGTACTGCAATTGGTATTTCGCGTGTATTTTATGCATATATAGATATATATATATTTTTTTTTGTCGTTTTTCTCTATAAAACTGTGTACTGTAGATTGTGTATAGTTAACCGTATCGCCAAGTTTTGCGTTCGTAACAGCGATTAATTCAATTACATTACGTCGATGTAAAAACAACACGAGAAAGGCATTTTGTTCCGCGACCACGCTACGGACAAGTGTATTTCGTGATAAGATACAATTATCATGTGGTGGAGTAGGTAATTTTTCGAGTAAGAATCGCTCTTATAGTCGTAAGAACTGTAAAACTGTGCCAGCGGAGCGAGCTAATGTGTGACGCCGGAAAGTTTTAATTCCTCTGAGCGCCATAGATTGCCGGATCTTGCGAAAATAACGTAAATCGTCACGTTATAACTTTAGCTTCTGGAAGACGTTTAGGTTCTGGAGGTCGTTTTAATGCTCGGCTAGAGATTGCAACATCGCGATCTAAAGAGTTCAAGTTGCTAAGGTTTTTCATAATGCTGTACATCATTTCCATATCTCATACTTAAGGTGGAATTACGCTAATTTGTAGGGCGTGTTTAATACGTGACATATTTACCGTAGAAGAACTTTAACAGCCGTGATCAAACTTCTCTGCTATTCTTTAAGAAGTTTACGTTTCAGATTATCTAAAATACAGGCTTACTCCGCAATCGATATAACACTGTACCGACATTGGATCGATTACTGAAGGCTCTTATATCGTGAATGGCTTGCTTATATAATAAACTGTTATTTTTTATCTCTTTTTTTTGTCCGCAATATTTTCTTCTCTATTCAACGCAAGCTCTAAATGATATATAGCTTTCTTTATAATTGCTCGTTTCATTTTCTTTGTACAATTATTCGTTACACTATTGAAACTTGACATATATATCCTTGACATATTCTCAGCCTCCTCGTTTCGCACAAAGTGACATAAAATTAGGTCATATTAGCGATTTTCTTTATAGCCAGTGGCGATAAGAAATGACGAGGCGGCATGGAACACCATTAGAGACTAATTATCTCGTGGCTAATTAGCTGGGCGTAGGCTCATCGACTACCGAAGGGCGAAAGCAAAGGTGAAGAGGGCACGGCCGCTAACTGGAGAATGTAATCGATTCTATTGATTCTGCTATCTGCAATCTTCTCTTGCGCGGCACATTTTTGCTCGTAATAGCTAATGCATATTTATTATCGCTTTAAGCATCTCCACTGCATTAGCATGCGCGCAATATGTGTGTGTGTGAATTATATAACATCTTTTATAGATTTTACATTTCATTTAACGCTACTATAAAAAAAGTCTTTATTAATACACATATCGTTACACAGTACATATATTTAATTTGACAAATTTATTTAATTGAATATAGATAAAAAGGAGATTATTATTATTATTATTATTTTTTTTTTTTATTTAAAGGAGAATATTATTTTTTTTAATTAAAATTTATAATTTAATTACTTTAAAGGAAATAATAAATATAATTATGTAATATGTGTAACAAATATAAATAATGATGAAATACTATTGTTTTGCATAAGAAGTAAAAATTAAATTATTAAAACATCAAATTGATCGGCGCGTATTTCGCGAGTCATCAAAAATTTCCATCAACCTGATCGTTGTCAACGTCAGCGAAAAGCTGAGGATGTCGCGTCGACGTTTCATCTTGACGCGTCTTATCGCATTAATAAGCTCGACTTATTCGTGCCGCGGATTAATACGCTTATCCAACTGCCGAATGCGCACAATCGCCGTAGCTGGTTTAAGCTCTGTAATCCAATTAACGCAATGAAAGACGAGATTGACAGTGAGACGACGAATTCCGAAGGACGTGCATTCAATCCAAATCCGTTCATACCAAATCGATCGTCGAAATGCAAGCTGTCAAACCGTCCCCCGCGAGACCGAGGTTGCATTACGAACGACGTATCAGTCGCGATTGTACACGCGCGATTAGCGTACAACTGCAGCCGGGTTGGCTCGATCGTAGATAAGTCGCGTTTGCATCTCATGATCATGCTATCAAGAGGTTCCGGCCGTGTGTATAGCATTATACAATGTTCGCCATTTTAGAATATATCATGTTATCTCTACTTTTGAGCCCTGTTGAGCATAATAAAGCAAGCAAGCGGATGATTTTTGACGTAATAAAACAATTCTGGTTTTTTTTTTTATTTTATTGAAATTTTGTATAACTTAATTAATACAAATCTTATTTTAATTTTGTAGTATTATCGGCGAATAATTTCGAGAAAAATGGGTTTTTTTTACTAAGCGCAAAAAAAATTTCTTTGGCTCGAAAAAACATGTTGCAACTAAAAATAGCTAATAGAAACTCGAATCGATAAGAAAAATAATATATACATGATTTTAAAATACGTAGAAGTTTGTTACGGCGTTGAGCTCATTTGATACGATCTCTGCCGTAAACTTGATTCAACTGGATAAGATTTTCGTAGCGTATTATGATTATCTCTAATTGTAGTCAATTTGTCAAATGTCAACAAATTCATTATAATTTAATCTCTCTAGTAATTTGCATAACTTTCGAACTCACTGATTTGGGTCAAGATAAACGTCTTAATAAGATGTGTAAATTGATGATTCATCAATCAAGAAAAGAGAATATTTTCTTTCTCGCTAACTTAATAAGTTATTTCGTGGCCTTTAAGTAGAGATTATGCGATTGATTATTTATGGCTTTTTATTATTTATCAATTCATTGGAAATCATGTATTATGTTATGATAATGATTAATCAATATACATGATAATATATACGTTTACATTCTGTTTTATATTTATGCAAAGGTAATAATTGCATAAGATCTGTTTTATTTAATAACTATGAAGTCATTAAATATTTATTTAATGCCGTAATCAAAGAATACTTACTATTTCGCGTCTCTAGAAATGTGTGACGGAAAATAACTTAAACTCGTTACTCAATCGAAGCCATGAGCAAATTTCACAGTTCATAAGCGACAAATACGACAAAATTCGACGTTAAACGAATAGTTTGTCGAGAGTTCGAGATCGGTTTAGCTTTTGCGAAATATGCAGAAAGAGAAAGAGATAAGTCCAGAGAGAGAGCGAGGAAAGAATTGGGAAAGGAAGAAAACGGGAAATCACCGTTGCGCTGAGACACGGGACATAAAATATTTCACATTTTTCTGTGAATATACATTCGCGCAATAAAGTAGATATCGAGATCTGGGCCACTGATGGAGGCTCTCAAGCATCTAACCTCTCTCTCTCTCTCTCTCTCTCTCTCTCTCTCTCTCTCTCTCTCTCTCTCTCTCTCTCTCTCTCTCTCTCCTCTCCTCTTCCACTGCCACCGACACAACAACCGATGCATCCTGCAGCAGCAGTCGGTATGCGCGATCACCGATATCAACTCGAGTTCACACCCAAGCTGGTATCCATACCACACGCATTTACGGTTACACGGATATGTAGACGTATCGATGTATCTTCCTATAACTGATTGCAGCAGTATGGTAGAGAAGGTGGCAGAAAAGCTTTTCATTCGGTCGCCTTTCTCTCCTTCCTATCACCCTTCTTCCTGTATGTACTCCTCCTTTGCAAGCTGCAACACTGATCCCCATTCTTCTTTCCTGCACTCATCGTTTTCACTCCCTCCCGACCCCAACCTCCTGCCCCTTTTTCGTCTTTCTCTGCCAATCCGACCGTTTGCCGCCGTCGTTTTTCTCTATCTCTCGCTCGCTAGTACTTGGACCAAAAAGGAAGTCTATAAATTCGCCCGGAGAAATTGTCACGAGAAATATGGAATATTGAGTGCGAGCAAAGCTACCCTCGTCGCCGCCTGGGAGACGCCGCGCCGAGAATGGGGAACAAGGTGCCTCTCCGGGTGGCAGCAATACCGTCGTTCCATACGAGACCTCGGCGAGGTCGAACGGGGGATACGGGACTGGTTGTCGGGAGGGTCGAGGGTTCTAAGTAATGCTGCCTCCCTTCCCTACCGTCTGGTTGCCTTCGCTGCCGCCGCCTCGTCCTTCTTCTCCTTCTCCTCATTGTAGTCTTGGTTCACGGCGAATCGTGCAGCGTAGACAGAGGACGTCCGTCTGAATTCAGGAATTTGTTGTCATGACAACAACCTGTCTGTATACCTGCATGAATACGCATTCCCCGTTTGTCTGGCCAGTGACGGAGGAGACGATAGGGACATCGGTGACGCGATTCACCGCATCAATTTTCCGCCCGTTATCGCCGTTCTTCCGTCATCCCTTTTTGCTCAAGGGAACGTCACTTCCTGCACAGCAGCGCCGAGAGACACGCCTGTTTTTTTTTAAATTTTCTGCCAGAATTGCACAGATTGGTTGTAGGAAGAACGAAGACACCGTGAGATTTATACTCGGAGTTGTTATGCTTCTAATTATGCACGTGGAATCTGTTCTTCTCGCAATAAAGATGTTATTTCACGATGTAAGCGGTATATAATTGAAATATTATGAAAAGCTACAAAAGAAGAAAGAAAGAATAACGTACAATATTATAAAAATAACAAAATAAAAATCAATGTAAAATATAAACAAAAATATTTTCGATAAGTTTTTAAAAATTTGTACACAAGAAAAATAAAGTCTTTTTTTCGAGTTAATGGCTGGATTTTACAGAGAAAAAATTGCTAAATGTAAAGATTTTGCCATTCATTTTTAAATATACATAGTTTTTGTCATCTTTTTTATAGCATTAAACATTGGAAAATTTATTCTGCGCTAGACGATATTTGTGCGCGATTGTTGTTACGTTGCAGGTTTTTTTTTTATCTCGAGCCATAGTGTGGATTAAAATGGCGTGGATCGAATTTAAAGCGACCAAGAAACACGACATAGTTGTTAAAAACATATTTATAAGTAAGTCAAGTGGCATTCGCGTAACTGTAAGAAATCATTTTGCATCAGGAAGTCACAAGACACGCGAGCGATGAAAAGAACGTCAGTCGCACCTTTTACTGCTCTGACGAGACAATCATTTCAAATCCGTGGCATGACACCCACCTGATACGGAATGACAGACGGCCCAAACGTCGGGTAAGCCATCGTATGACAAGGCAGAAAGAACGTCAGTTACATCAACTCTCTGTCGAGTAAAAACAAATTCGCAAACGCGTTCTACAGTCTGTGTAAGCGACACTTTTTCCACCATGCGGGCGGAATGATAACTTGTCGTGCGATTTCTCGTCATTGAAAAAAAAAAGGAAAAATATTGATGTATCGAACTTCTTCGATTTGTACGTAAAAACTATTGGAAACGTATTACGTGAAGATTGTTTTCGAATCGATTGATGGATTAAAATAATAATTATTATATTAGTATTTATAAGTATAAATATACTTAAAATATGTGAAAAATACAATTTAACGATTCGATAATTGACATTATAAATCGACAGAGTTGAGCGAATCGATTCGATATTGATTCACTCGACTTACAGTTTGACAAAGAGAATTGAAAAATTGAAATTATTTTATTTTTAATAATTTTCTTGAATTGTCAGAAGTTTTAATTGGGAATAAACTATGTCAGTTTGCACCAAATTTACAGCCCCTTTACGACGTCTATCTTCGGTAACTCACACGGATGCGCGTTTGTAGTGTGTATGTCACGTGCACAACCACAATCGCTCGCGGAGGCGTTAGTTTGTTATTACGGATAGGTAACCCCGCAAAACGTGAGCGGGCGCTAACGTCTGCGTATAAATTATTAGTCGATATTTCAAGCGTGACGTCACTTCCGGCAATGTGCCGGCTGGTTTCCGCGGTATGATGGATGGTACCACCTGCACCCCCTATATCCCTCCTGTCCAGCCGTCCTAGTCGTCAAGCTCTTCCTCAAATCGTTGCGCGCAAACATACACAAACGCAAACCACCGCACTCATATATATATATATATATATATATATATACGTATATACATGTGTTATGTGTATATAAGTATCTATATACATGGCGGTTTATGAGAGAAGGCGAATAATCAAACGAGATTCTATATAAGCATAGCGGTACAGCCTCGCGTCCCTTTTCTTTCGATATTTTTTTTTACGACAAATATGATTTTCTTGAGAGACATTTAACGACACGCTCCAACGAATCTTTTCTTCTATGAAAGAAAGAAAGTCACCCTTGAATATCAGCTTGCTTCGTAATTAATAACGAGAGATCGAATGATACTACTTTCTGTCGATTGCTTTTCTTTCGTGTTGTTTCAATGTCAGATAAGGGACGACGATGGAAGAGAATAAAACAGAACGACGAAGGAAAGAGAAATGGAAAGGAAAATAATGTACACAGTCTGTTTGTTGTAGAAGATTTTAATATACGACGGAAACGAAAATAGAATTTATTCTTTACTCTGTTAAAAAAACCAAGATCGATTCGCGTGATAATTGCAATGGATTCGTCATCAGAAGTGTGCAATTTCTTAAATATGATAAAATACGATATCGTCGAAGATGCAGAATATTGACAATGTAAACTGTAATAGTTCTCGCGCCGATTTCTTTCATCGTACAAAGAAGCCTCGGGATAGTTAAACCCGGAGGAGCTTACGGGATAGTTCTTGCCATCAGGGTCGGAATTTCAGTTGGTCGATAAATAAGACGCCGGGGGTTATTAGATATCACGGGTACGGATCAAATTCCAATTTCAGCGGCAGGGGTCAAGGGATACTCTCCCAGGTTAGAGATGAAAGGCAGACAGTCCCTATCGGTTCGCCTGCCTCATGAGAACCTGAGCAAGGGATGAGGCATACTAAACCGTTTCATAAGATGTCATTTCTAATCTCTATTCGCAAAGTTTTCGCAATTTATACTGCGTGAATATTAATTGTAAAAGTATGTTTTCCACTTAGAATGCATTGACTTATCTTCACGAAAGATGATCACGAAATACACGCGACTTGTTGTAAAAATATCTCTCACTAGTAGCTATCTTTATTAGAATGTGTTTCGCTGGAATATTTTTATTTGATAATAAATACACTAATGTTTCTCATGCAAACAGTTGTCTGTTTATGAAAGCACGTACATTTATATGTTTTGACCGTACAAAAGACGGACCATGAACTGTACTATAAATTGTCAGACAAATAATGTTGCATTTTTACGGTCGTCTATACTCTTCGTGTGCACTCGTTTAACTCGTAAAATTCGCACGCTAGGTACTTTACATGCATAAAAAGAGTAATATACGACGAATAAAGATTCTCCTCTCATATTCTCGTGCGAGAAAAATGGTAGTTTCGATAAAAGCTTATTTGATGTGTTGTATAGCAGATTAAAAATCTGGATATTGTTTCACCAGAAGTACAAATATTATTACAACGGATTTGTATATCTTAATTAAAATTGAGTATATTTTCGAGAAATATTACATACTGCATAAATGTATGAGATAATATTAAAATAACAAAATATATTTCAGTTATATCGTAACAGCTATATATAATATATATAATTATATATATTATATGTATATAATTTTAAATTTAAAGTAATTTCTCATCTTTTTTTCTCGATTAATCTATATTTAGATATGCTTGTTAAAATTACAGCCGGTTATTAAAATCGTGGCTATACATGAGTGATTTCAAGGATGTTGCATAATTCTCGCAATATTCAAATTGTGATGCGCATGCATCATGCCGAAAGCGCTCTCTTTCCAGGAGAGATTCGCCTTCGAAGTGCAAGTTGTTAATTTAAACTTCTCACGTTGGAAGCGCAATATTCCGTTACAGACTAGTTACAGTCAGCCTAGCGTGCGTGACTAGTAGCCGCGCTCAATTATGTTGCTATAGGATCGTATTGTGTATAATACATTTTAGACATACAACCTATAAAAATTATTTGACTAATTATGTTATAATTAAAATTATATTTATGCAAAAGAGTTTTATGCCGCTAAATTTAATTCAAAAAATGTCTCTTTAAAAAATTGAAAGCAACTAACAAGTCGTACTGTATACATATAAGTAAAAATTTATTGTAACAACACTTTGGAAAGAGAATGAAAGTAACGTCAAAATTTGCGATATAAAAATATAAAAGAATGGAAGCACGAAACAGATATTTATACTTATACTTCGAGCGAGAAAGAATGGGTCAATAATTTCTCACGATACACGATTCTCTCGCTACAAATAACGGCGGGATGGTTTTTAGAATTTCTTGACGTTATCGAGGATCGAAACGATCGATCGTAATCCCGTAAAGGACGGCGCAGGAATCAGAGAGGGGATTCACCAAAGCTCGGTGCTTCGTTTACCGCGGGCGCTTCGTTACCTGCGCGTTTGCCTTTCTCGCGTCGAGCTCGAAAACCACCGTCAACTACCGGGTTTTCTCCTCCTCGCTGCCTCCACATCCCCGGGTCTAGCATCGCGTTCCAGTTTCAATGGCAGATAAAATAGCGCAATGTCCAGCCTCCGCCAACACCACCGTCACCGCTCGCGACCGGTCAATAGCTGGCGAATGTGAACACCACTAAAGTGCCGCTGGCTCTTTTAACGGTTTCACCCGGCCTCTTTCTTGCTCTAACGCATTTAATTCGCTCTTTTTTCCCTTCGCACCTCCAACGTTATCCTACTGTATTCTCCAGTCTATCGCGGACTTCACCCGTCATTCTTCCTTCCTACTTCCTATATCTAATAACGCTTTCCTCTTTTTTCATCATTCATCATTCTACGTCGCGTCTACCGATCTTTCGTTCTCACTTTCTCTCCGTTATCTCTCTTTTGATTTTATCAGTATTCTTCCATCTCGTTTTCCGTTCCGATTCTTCCGAACGAACCGCTCCATGATCATTCATACGTTTTGCGTGCACTCACGTCATCAGGCAGGAGAAAAAGATAACCGAGCATAGAGATATGCAGGACGCGTCGACTATTTTTCGGCCACGCAAATGTTGGAAGGGTTGAGGAGGGAGTGAGGGTGGAGGGACGATCGGACTGAATGCGGCATGAAAAAAAATCATCCGCGAAAAATCGGAATGTAGTTACCAATCTGCAATGCAAACTCGCGGTTTCGCAGTTATGCTCTAGTTGAGAATGAGAGGGAGAGAAAAGAGAAACAGAAAAGGAAGATATCAAACGGAGACGCAAATGTATATACAGAGCCGCCGGTTAGAACACACGAAGGGATGGATTTCGTTCAATTCTCTGATAATTCATATCGTTTAATATCAAGGGTCAAGCGTAGTCTCCTTTTCTCGTTCGTTGCACCATGATGGCAGCGCGCCGAAAAATAATTCGTGCCGTTCCCCTTCGTGTTCGTATGCGATAACCTAACGCAAACTCGTACGAATTTCCCGGCTATCGAGATATTTTGCATCGCTGACGGATATTTTGCCATGCACGTTTCAGGAAACGAGCTCTCAAGGTTAACTTAAATACAGCGCAGAAAATACATACCCGAGATTTGCAATTTTTAGAAATAATTGTATACGCGTAAGCGAATATCTGTTATCGAATTAAATTGTGCTTCGGCAGTCGATTTTACCTTCCACGGATTTCATTCGAGCATTCGTTGGGTTGAACATGAATTATGTAAACGTAACGATTTTAATTAGACCTCCGAGCGTGCATTGTATTTTTTCCCGTTATATAATTTTCTCATGTAACAAAAAACTCTGCCGATTGTCTAGGAATTATTCATCGCGTAGCCGTACCTACCTATATCGACATCGCACAGATGTCAGTTTTGCTTCGCGTTTTTTCTTCATCCGAAATGGCAAGAGAAAATAATTTGGCGATGAGAGATAATTCGGTTTTCCAAATTTACACATTAATAGATATTAATCTGAACGCTGTGAAACTAATTACACGATAAAAACGGGAGGAATTTTAATGTTACACACCGGTATGTAAGAGAACGGGAAGTATGTTGACGCAGAAACGAATCTAGCGATTGAATTTTTTTCCAACTAATATGATACTGCCGAGCACGATTGGAATTCTATTCGCATGAGCACGCACTTGCATTCCGAGTGTACAGAAACGTGCGCACGCGAAATCGTCCCGTGGCGATGCCGCCGCGTAAATCTGCGATTATTATGTGCGAACGCACATAAATTTGTAGACGGCATTGCATAATGAAATATTTAAACGCGTCCGTCGAAAAACGAAAATTAAAAGCGAGTTATCGGCATCCCTGTGCATCCATTCGACTGCCATTCAGCAAGATTCATTCGGTGTTGATTTACCACTATTACTTGCGGTCGACAGAATGGTACATAAATTCATGTAATAAATGCGTATATATAAATACAACCGCGACTCGGGAATCCGTCCCGCATTCGACAATTATGTCGAGCGACTAATCGTCTCAATCACTGCAATCGTTAGGTAGGGTCGTTAAATGCACGGACAAAAGAACGATTGAAATAAAAATATGATTAATATTTTTTTTTTTATAATAAACCGAATAATTGTGGTATAAAATTATTAAATGTTAAAATGATTCGTTTAATTGATATCATGAAATCTTTATAAAATGCTAAAGATATCAATAATCATAAAAAAATAATCATGATGCAATTATTTTAATTCGACATATTAATTCTTACTCAGAATGTCATTCATTATAAGGCAATAAATTTCAGAAAGTCATGATTTATACTCGCGGTGCAAAATGAAGCAATTACGAGCGCGTTGATATTCCCGGCCAAATGTTCGCCTCACTCTCGAATTTTGCGAATCAACGGTTTTAAACGGGTCCGCGTCCACAATGGCTTTCGGGCACGCCAAGATTTCGTCGATCATCCACCATCGCGTACGAGAGCAGGCCCGGTATAGTTTTCGAGCGCGACCCCTAAACCGGGATTCCCAGAGTGACGTGACGCGCGGCAGTTACATGGGGCTAATTTTCTCATGCAATTCGCCGGATTCGTCGCCGGCCACCGCGATCCGATCGCCCACTCTCGTGCTCCGAGTGCGTATATATGTGTATAATACACGTGGGGAGTGTATTACATGCCATATGAACCACCGTGCCAGAACCAGTCACGTAAAGCCACGAGCATCGACTTATATTCGGGCCGTGCGTGTACATAATCCACGGGCCAAATCGCTGGTTAGAGAGCCAACATTCTCCGGCACTCTTACGATATCATTTACGCCATTCCGTTCGGCGTCGAGGTAACAGCATAATATAATACCGATATATGCGCGCAGTTTGCGCATGACTGTGGATGCTCGATATTTCCCGCTCCTCCCCAAAACATATTCTGCCGCAAGAATTTTAGAAACTATTCGTATAAATTATTTTAAAAATACATTTTCCACAATATCCTGATCAATGATATTGTAAATCGTAATTTAGCTAGAAACTGTAACTAATTGTAAGTACGTGATCAACTTTTAAATGCGATAAATGCGATAATATCACGATAGATTTTCTTCAAAAGAAAATAACTTTCAAATTATTAAATAATTTAATTTATGAATATATATATATATATATATATATATATACTGGTATTCAGTTTATGCAATAATCACAATTGAAAAGTTAATCTTATTAGCTTTCAATATTGTCATATTTCAATATAAATAAATCAAGATAAAATTCTAATTTTATTTTATATATCGGTATATAAATGTAAATATTTATAAAAATAATAAACATTTTATATTGATGGTCTACATTTAGAAATATTTATATTTTTATTGTAATATTATTTATTTGGATTGTAAAAGAAAGAATATTTTCCAATCTATATATATATATATAAGTAAAATTTCATTTAAGTGGTAATCATAACATGCAAATATTATAACGTTCATCATAATTTGTAAATAAATCTTCTACATTTTATTTGAAAAATATTTAGTTTTTATCAAGCGACATAAAATTATCTTCTCAAAAATACAAGAGAAACCAATCATTAGTCAAGTTAACTATAGTGTCTTTAACACTTTTGCTTTAAAAGTGTGTCGATTGTGTCGTTATGAAAATTTTGATTGATGATTTCAGGATGTATTCGAAATCGATCAGAAATTTAAAAAGTCGCGTCTTAAGATTTACATATTTATGATTTTGTAATGATTGTTATCACACTCGATAAATATCTCTGTGATAAATATTGCGCTCTCGTTTCGCGTTGTACTTTAAAAATTCTATATAGTCCTTTATATATTAATCCGCGCAATTAAATTTTGTTTAAATTATCATAAATTCAATGCATATTTTTGTAAGATTTAGCATAACTGTCCTATATTTTTGATTAAAAGCTTACATTTTTCCGTGCTTCTTCATCTTCATATTCTTCGTACAAAGTGCTCGTGGACCCTTGTATCATTACGCGCCGTGATATCATCATGTGTTACACCACATTTGGTTATTATACGCACACATGTATGACATGTCTGTGGGAAAACGAGTTTGGGGAGAGAATTAAGCTGTTCTGTACTTGCAAACTTATCGTTAAGATACGCATGCCTCATTAGTGCAACAAGATAGAATGCGTTGGAAACTGAAATTGCACGATCGATACGAGATAAATCTTTCCATCCGTTATAGTTGATATGTTTCAACGTCGCAAAACTGGTAAAACTGTTAAATGACTAAGTATGAATAACGAGATTAGAATATATCAAGTCCTCTCAGGAAGGTTTTCTCGAGTAGATAAAGAGTTACTTTTTAATTTCAAGCGCTGATTAAGATTCTTTCGAACTATTCCATTTTTTCTTGATATTTAAGTAATATTCTTCTGTTACTCATCAAATTCTAATTTAATTATTTCTCATTTTGTTGCAATGATTTTTTATATAATCGTCATGAAACATACACGTACACGAAGTACATATGTCAAATCCGTTTATTAATCTTTCTAATTGAAGTCTTCCATTTTGTATAAGCATTCAATCGAATTTGCACAAGGTTCAATTAATGTTAAATGTCATTTTGAATTATAGTGAGAATTATGCTGTCGCATTTAGTGGCGTGATTAAATGGACTGAACTATATAATGTACACTAAGCGTACGGGTACGCTTAGCGATATTTACATACATGTAGTGAGTTTCACTTATCCTTTCCCCGCCGCCGGTATTCAGCGAATAAATTCAAAACGCTGATGCGGCGAGGTTTAAGGGAAAATGGTAGAGCCGACGGATATCACACGAAAACAGAACGGAAAGAGGAAGGTAACGAGGAAAAGAGAGAACGCGCCACGTACGTGAGGATAGGAAGAGACCGTGCGATTTAAAATGCCGCTCACGACAGATCATACGCCATTGTCTCGGTGTTTGCGACGAATTTGCCTACGTGCCCCAATGCGCTTGCAATTTTCGCTTCGTCTCTCCCTGCTGGTGCCGCGTGTGTCGTTGCTTATATACACCTCAAGAAATAAAACGTGTCTTATATATATATATATATATATATATATATATATGTACGTCATCAGTGTCGTCGCGGTAGTCTGTCACCTCCATTTTTATTTGCCATCGACCACTTGACTCGATTTTGATTATATTTGTGATTATAATTTTAACCCTTATTCTGTGCTGATGAATCATTTTTGTCTGCGATTTTTCTAACAATGCCAATTTCTCGAAAACAAATAATCATAAAATAATATATTTAAGTAAATTATTTTAGTCTTTATTTAGAATGTTCAAAGAAGGTATATACATTTTTTTCAGATTTTTTAAAACACTTTTATATATTAATAAACTCATCGAAAATACCCTGACCCACCTGTACAGTTATAGAATGTGCCAAAAATAACAATACGGAGTAAGAGTTAATAACGTAGAAAAACTCTAAGAAAAATAGTTTTATTGTAAATTGTATGTTCTTTTGGCTATAAAGACACACGAATCAATGGAAAATTTATCTTCTCGAAAAATTTAATTGTTTTATTTTCTTTGTTCTTAATTTTTTTTTATTAATATTGAAATGAAGTTCGGTGAGTTTATTATAAAAAGTGCAGTTATCGCCGTGTCCGAACGACAAAGATATCATCGACCGAGGCGCGATTCTGTGGTCAGCATAGGAAACGATGATCGATCGTCCTATCCGCCCACGCCATTCAGGTTCAACAGTTTAACTTTGAAATATTGCACGCTTTCTTTCTGTTCGGCACGTATATCTACGGTGCACTCGCGTAAGCATCAAGTTAGGTCCGCCGCAGACCCGCGGTTCTCGCTGGCGGGATGTCACGTCATGATTTACGAGAGGACAGTGTGAATCCCGGTGCGGCGCATACGACAAGAGTAACGGGGTGTCGGAGGACGATTGCGGGGAGGGGAGGGACGTCCGACCGGGGGGGGATTAAATAATTATTCGCAATCACATACAGCTGGTGCATTACGTATAGATGGCCGTCAGCGACGCTTAGAGGTTTGTTCACACGATGGCGTATCACGCGAGTGCTAGTTTTCGTCCCCGTTCGTGAAACGTTACACGATATACAATATATATATATATATATATATAATAAATAAATATTATAAAAAAAACGCGATGTAAATAACGGGGCATGTAATAAAACAATGTCGTTCGCGTACGCGTTTGCTATTAACGAGGCACCATCGCATACTTGTGTTCTCTTCCGGTTAATATTCGAATGAGACCAAACAAGAATGAATTTTTTCATCGCTTATTGATCGTGGGTGTGTTGTGTGATGTAAACGGGCGAGTAAAACAGGAAAATTGCAGCTAAAATAGACGATTCGTTTAAACGTATGAATGAATATAATGTACGTACAAATTGTAAATAAGTTGATTGATAAAAGACATTTCGCACTTAAACGAAGAAAATGGAATAACAAATTGATGAAAAAATAAAAGAGGGAACAAAGAGAAAGGCGGTTATAATTTCCTGCTACGATTTCATTTAGATCGTTGATCGTTCGAATCTACGATTTTCTGCTCGTTAAGTAAACGGGAGAATTCGAATAGCCGTTCGGATCTGCTATTATCTCTGAGAAATGCTCAGATTGCATGAAAACACGCATCGAGGTGAATACACATCGCGGTAACAAAGGAACCGCGTGTCTACTAATTATGTATTTGACCAATTAATATGGTTTACTGCGCGCTGTTATAGTAAGTGCAATATCTAGAATTTGTGTATTTAAATCTGTTTGAATGTGTGCCGAAAGAAATCATGTAAGATTAAGAATATAAATTTAGATTGAAAATAAAAAATTTTTTTTATGACTAATATACTTTAACCTACCATTCTAAACAATATTTAAACGTTACTTGATTATCTTAAATATTTTGTACGTTTCTGTATATATAACAAAGCTAATGTAAATTTTTTTTATTTTATTATATATATATATATATATATATAGAATTTTATATTCATATTAAATTTACGTCACTAATGTTTAAAGTAAAATGTTTAAAGAAAAATAAATTAATTGCTTAAAAAACTAATAGCAAAATCTTTTTACCTGACAAGTCATTGCTTTGTAAATATATGACGTACTTATCATACAGATATTTTTATTTTTTCTTGTAAAGTGTGCGTATACAATTACCTTACACAAGAGAAATATATATTTTTTTATTTTTTATTTCCGCTCATAAAAAAAATTGTTAGCAAAGTATTTTTTAGTACATTAAACAAAAGAAATTGCCGCGTACGTGTTCGAGACGAAAGCCTTTTTTTTACACGGCTTTAAAACTCTCGCAAAATTCCTGGTGAGTTGAAACAATTATACGAATTCCACAGAAGATTGATACCCATTTCGATGAGCATACCCGTGTTTCGACTAACATATGTGCGCACGTATATATTGGACAGGAGTGCTTCGAGCGGTTGCCACGAAATACTCGTCTACGGACCGTAAACCGTAAACCTCGTTTAGGGCTGCATCAGCCTAGACAACGAATTAATTCTGCAATTAACGACATAATAAGCATAATGACGTAGTTGTCAATATACAATATAGGTATATTTATGTCTACGCACATCATTAATACGCACAAATGTTTAGTGCATTTCTTCTATGCACTAAACTTCTACAATATTTAAATTTGAATATAGGGTAATGGAAGAAATATATTGAATAAAAAACTCAAGTTTCTTTAATTAAATATTCTTTTAACTCTCTAAGAAATTAAAGTATCTTGACATTTTTTAAACTTTTCTTTCGTCTACTATTTTATTAAGAATTTTTATTTTTTTTAAACTTTAAATTTCGAAAAAAAACAATGTACAATTTATCTGAATTAGTTTTTAGAAACAAAACAATGTTATCTTGCTTGGTAATTTGAATATTAAGAGCAAATACTGATGTTACTACGTGAATCGAACTACTGGTCAGCTGAACCAACCGTTTTAGACGTCAGCAGGTATTCGTTCTTTCGATCGTTCATTCCCTTTGCAATTACCACGTCCACTCTGCGCTCGTTAATTATATCGCGGGGGAGTTCTAATAGAAGACTGGGATCGTTAGAGTGGACCAGATGCCATGTTCCAAGCGTTAAGCGCGCTCACCATCACGTACGTGCCGTTCTTGCGGGCTTAGGGCGTGCTCGGGTCTTAGAGGTAAAGTGAATTGCCTTTGTGTCTTGTCTTGCATGCATTTAGCGTTAATGGCGATAACTCAGCGCTATGATCGATGGTGCTATTACTACCGGTGCCACCGACATCAATCGCCGTCATACCTGCTTTCGCAAGCTCTAACGTAGTTATAAAGAAATATAATTGCTAATTAGATATTGTAATTTCATATAAAGTTTTAACTGCAAAAAGGGGATGATGATTTTGTCTGTGATATTCTTAAAATAAAATTCTAAATACACAATACATCATTTGATACAAAACAAATACAATACTCATAGTTTGAAATTTAATCTCTTGAATTTTTACGTAGTTTTTTAACTAATATAGAAGTAGCTTTTTAAATTAAATTATTATAATAATACAATATAATTTAAATTATTATTGCAATAATTATTTAAATAAGATATTAATTAATTTGTATTTCAATTTTTTGAAAGCTTTTACTTTTTAAAGCTTTTCCTATAATATTAGTACAATTAATAGCTAATTCCATAAGTCTTATAAAGAGATGATTCTTATTAATTATATAAATATTGTGTATTAAAATATATAACATTCAATTTTTAAGAGTAATGTTTTCATATTGTTCTTATTCAATGTCAGTACGTTGTAAGATAGGTTGTACACGGTGTGTTGTTCACATTCGCAAACTTTGTAAAACATTTTTCTCTGTGTAGCATCATGGCCTTTAACGTTGTTATCCACGGTGCCGTTACACTTAGCCACCTTTAGCAAGTTAGCAGAGTATAATGTCGTACGCCGCTGTACGCCCGGCAAACGCCAAAACACTAGTTGAGTTCGTAGGTGGACTTTCGTCGTGCCGCTCTGCGTCGGACAGTCGCAAATTACTAGACTGCCACGATGACGGTAACTATTACGAAAATGAGAAAGGTCCTTCACCGACGCGTTTTCGAAACTCTGTAGGTCGCACCAAAATTATAAACCGTGCGAGCAAAAGTTCATAAACTAGGTACTATCTGAATTCTCTTTTCCTCAAAATTGGTGCAATTAAAGTTTTCTACAGTTTTATCGTCATGTGACACAAACATTATTTATTTCGTTGCTAATATCTCGACTTGTTGTTGTTGTTGCTACAACTGACGCAAAAACAATAAAATCTGAATAAAATTTGTACTTGATTTATCATCATTTACTAATAAAATGCTATAAAAATTATAAAATATAATATTATATAACTTATTGTTAATGATTTCCGAAAAATATTATTTGGCGATTAAATATATTTTTGATGTAATTTTTACTTCTTAAAATTTTATTTCCTTCATTTATGTGTTTTGAATTTACAAAATTTCTTAATTTAATTAGTAATATACATATTAATTACATAAAAAATATCGTCAAAACATATTAATATGTTTAATGCGTTAGAGAAAAGTTAGAAAAAAATGCTTATATTTTTTTTTATTTACAAATTGTTCTGTATAAATACATGGCATATGGAGGTTAAGAGTCATTCTATTGGTCTAGAAAATCTGACTGACAATAAGGAGCCTTGACAATGCGAATAGATGTATGTGTTATTCACGAGAATAAGGTTTCTCGAAGAAGTGATCGAGACGATTTGTATTCTCAGGATAAACTCGGTACTCTAAACTTTGCTATGAAAAGTCCGGAGGGCTTTTATCAAATCTAAAATTCTCTATTTTTCGAAATCCTCACACAACCAGATATACGATTTATTTAAATTTAGAATTTCTTACTCCGTAACGTTCGCCATTCGTACGAATACGAGATACGTGCATGTTAGACAATGCAGTCGCATCTGGATGCAAACGTATGTAACGTCGAGAGAAAAAGGGCAATCTGAAGACTTCGAAAAGCTTCGACCTAGCAGCGAGCAAAGATGGCTTCATGAATACGTGAAGTTTGCAAGAATGTAGCGTAAAATACGACGACACACCGCGAATGATATGATTTGGAATCATGTTATTCGTCTTATCTTTGTTTAAGCTACAGCTATAGTATGTATATTTTTAAATGCAAATCATACGTGTATGTATCTTTCTCTAGAATATAATACGCAAATTTTCGTCTTGGATTTCATCCAGATTTAATATCACGCCAAAAGCATATAGACTGAACGTGACAAAGTATTGATCGTTGGAAATAAGAGAGAAAGCGATGAGAAATTGATACATAAGCTAGGACAAATGTGACGCAAGACATGGCGACAGCACGTGGATACCGATTGTGACGAAAGAGTCGTGGCGACGGGATGGGATGACAAACGGGACAAAGTAACGCGGGAAAAAAGGGACGAAGGATTGATACGCAGATGCACACAAGTACCAGCGCATGCTGGCGCAAACGGACGAAAATCGACAGCGGCAGCGAAAATCAGGCACATATCCGGAGAAAGGCGCTCCGAAAAGGAAGACCGAAAGAAAGGGAAGATTGGGAGGGAGAACGAATGGGCGGTGGGGGGGGGGGGAAGACGAGGAAGCTCGACGGGAGAGAGCGCGCGTGGTGAAAGGGACGCGAACAAACAGGCATCGATTTCAATGGGGAAAAATCGGTGAAACCACCCTATGCTGCAAGTGGGGATAAGAGCGGAACTTAAGGCAGGAAAAACGAGGAGCGGATGCATTACTGCATGCAAGTGCGGCGATAGAGGGTCGCTGCGATCAGAGGCGGGCGCGCACGTCGATCGCAATAAGAAAATCGGAAATACGTTCGCAGAATATCAAGCGAGAGTATCAAGAGAGCAAGAGAGCAAGGGAAAGGGGACGGAAGGAAGACGGGAAGGGGACAACTGTGGCAGGAGCGAGGAAGACAGCGGGAAGGAAATGGCAACTTTTTCGGCACAAGGCGCATGTCTCCTTCACCCGCAATAACCGGGGGTGCACGTATCCACAGTGGGACGCCGAAGCGGCGGTAACGGCAGGAAGGGTAGGAAGGGTAGGAGAGGACACCGATCGCGAGGGGCCGACGGGGGTAGGAAGCACGGACCGCTCGACTTCATGCGCGACAGTATATAACGCGGGTAATACAATTTGTCGGAATTTATTGCCCCTCGATACCCGGCCGTGCCCCTCCGATGGAATCGGCTTTCTCGATCGCATTTGCAGTTCGCTCTCTCCCGAGCTTTCGACAAATGCGTAAAACTACCCCGTGTACCCCTGGCGCGAACAGTCCATTCGTGTTTATGCAATTCGCCGGTATATTTGCATACATCCGACTGAAGCTTTTCTTCTTCAGGTGAAATATATCATCAGTGAATTAAACAGGAGAGAATATCTATCGTACCCTGTAAAATTTTTTATTTGTAATGTCATATCTCTCTCTGCTTACGATAAAAAAAATTCTCTAAGAATATTAATTTTCGCGATACTTAATTTATAATACTATGTTATTTTTACTATGTTATTATGCTATGGCGAAATCTCACATTGATTAGATTTTGATAACCGCTGTTGATATACGAATAAATTGATATGTCGGTCACTCCTCAATCACTTAGTTTTTCAACTGAAAGAATGAAAAATTTCTGTTGAAAGAATTAAATATGTACCCTCACGCACCACACCGGTCTCGTTCGTATATAACGCGAGCATTCGTGTGGTTCGGGCTCTCGTTATTCTACGTGTGTCATGCTTGTCCAAGGTAGAATTCACGTTTTACTGTCGCTTGGTGGAAAACGTTTCATTAATTCGTCCGTCCGCTCACGGTAGGTAAAAAGAGATTCTTTTGTTTGTCCTATTTAATCTGCCAGATTCCGATATCAAGGGTCCGCTCATAGTAGACTCGAAAGAGGTCACGACGGACTCTGTAATTGGGGTCGGTAGATTCAAAGAAATTCAATAGCGAGAACCACGTCGGACTAACGATCACGATCGAACGCAGATATTATCTATTGACCAGTCGATCGGAGTCGCAATGTATAAATCACATCCGCGCAATCCTAACAGTAACTGACAGGAATAATTAGCAAAGTCTCTCGAATCTCTCGGAATGCTCCAGTTTATACTTTCGATTTGCGATCGATTTTCCTCGTTCTCTCACACTTCCTTTCTTCCTGTCTTCTTCTCGTAATAGTCAGGCGAATGTAGGTAAGAAGGTGTAGGATCAGGGAGGAGGGAAAAGAGGGTAACTCCCTCGAGTATTGCCGAGCTTCTGCAGCAGTGCAAAACGCAGCGCTTTTGCGAATTGATCGCCGTTGTGCAAGAAGCACATGTGTGTGTGTGTGTGTGTATATATATATATATATATATATATATATATATATAGAGAGAGAGAGAGAGAGAGGGGATGTATGTATATACGCGTTTCTTTAGAATGGTTAACAGTCACCAATAAGGTAACATTGTTGGTTTGGCGAAGCGCTGGGAAAAAGTAAAATAGAAAAGCAATATGGTATATCGACCATTGGAAGCCCCGGAGGAAGGAATCGGCAAAAATAATCGCCGCTATTGTCGATTAAACTTTGAAGCAATTAATATTGCGATGTCTTTGTGTGACCGCATTCAGGCAGCACAAATGGTTACCGTAATTGAATTACGTTCATTGTGACTCTGTAAACAATATCGCGGCACAGAATTATTTCTGAAAAGTTTAATTTTTCTCTAAAATAATCTTTGAATCGATCGATCAATTTGTTATTTAGTACTGACTAAATTTGCTCAAGCTTTCTCTATTGTTAAAAAAAAAATTACATAGGTTATACAACACAAACCGAAGACTCGACTTTTATTCTAAAATAATCTTCGAATTACTTGATCAATTTGTTATTTTAATATTAACTAAATTTGCTAAAGCCTTCTCTATTCAAAATATCAAACCTTTGAATTATATATTTTTTTTTTGTCGACAAATTTCACAATAAATTTTCGATACGTGCGTGCGCGTATAAATTCCTTTATGTATAGCACGAGCGTGCCTAAGTACGCAGGTTGCAACACAAGCCGCACATAAACCGTAGGCTCTACTCGACTGACGTTGTTGCCGAAGGAAGGAAACTACCCCTTGGCACGCGAGAATGGCGAACCGACCATTACGTTCACCCAGACTATCTCGCATTCCCTCCTACCGCGACCTCATCAGCTTCGTTCTCTTCCTCTCTCTCTCTCTCTCTCTCTCTCTCTCTCTCTCTCTCTCTCTCTCTCTTTCTCCTGATCAAGGCCTGCAATACAAACGTGTTGCACGTTCACGTACTTGCGCGCACTGCACGTGCGGCAGGGACCAGTCACGTAGCCAAGGGAGAGGCAAAGAATAGTTAATTGTTTGTAATTAATATATTACATGCCGAGTGGTAAGTCCCGAGTGCTGGTACATTATCCGATAGCCATCGCTTATTTACGGCACCACACAACAGCCTGCGTGGCCTACTGAGCGTGTCTGTACGTAGATGTGCTCGGTACACGTGTGTCGGTACAATGATACGTACTACGATGGAGGCGATGGGAGGAAAGTCGTCGACCGTGGCTGTACGAAGGGTATAGCGGAGGGGGATGTTGGATGGGCAGCAAAGGCACCCGGTGAATTCCTTGTGGTTTACTACAACCGCATCCCTCTTCCCCATTTCCACCGTTGCACGTCGGTATGCACTTAAGTGCGATTCTACTCGGCCGAAGAATATATGTCGCGTCCAAGTAAGCGTTGTAAAATCACCTTGCTCTCTCGCGAACAGAACGATTCTTCGTTTGGATTCTCATTTAATCTTTTTTCACGATGCGCTATCTTTTAATAGAAAAATACAAACACCTCCTTTAACATGAATCACCGACAGTTTTATAATTTCATCGATTTAGAGTTTAATTGAAGAGAGAGAGAGAGAGAGAGAGAGAGAGAGAGAGAGAGAGAGAGAGAGAGAGACACACATGTTTCATCCATTTAAAATTACTTGAATCAGTTAGGAATATATATAATATATATATTTCAATATCGCGCCATCAGTCTAACAAGAAGTGACTTTTACGAGACGTTTATTCTCCTGCTTGTGTTTAGAATCTTGAACATATGTCAGATATCAAGATTCGAGAACCACTTTACGTATCGAGGAGCGTGCCTTGAATTTCTTCCTACGCGCAGCTCGTTTCTTCGCTATGCGTTTCTTCGTCGCGGTATGCGGGTGTCTCGCACGACTTATTATCCTCTCTAGGAAGGCTCGACGTCACGAGGATATTCATTGCTACGGATTCGATATTTTCCCCCGAGTGACGTTGGCCCCAAGAGTAATTTCACGAAACCTTCCGCGCCGACTCCACTTCGGCGTGCCCTCCCCTTTCCCTGACCTCTCGATCTTCCTATCCCATCTTCCTGCCCTCGTTGCTGCCTCGTTCCAACCTCCATCCTTACGTTCCGACCCACCAGATCGCACGAATTTCCATGAAATTACGTGATACCAAGCGACGCGAGCGGGAACGAGCGGAACCGACTGATAATTACTTTCGATCGTAACTATGGTAATGAGACGGCTAATTATAAAAAGAGATTACAAGCTGCACCAGACGAAGGTGGAGGAGACTTTCTTACGACACGATGGGAGCTTAGACACGACGATGAGGGGAGACAACGACTATGCCCAACGCTTGAGTTACGACTTTCGCGACGACTAACTACTTTTAATGAACAGTCGCGAGCGTAATGAATAGAAAGCGTGCCCGCCAGCTCGACAAGCCGGCTCGACATCTCAGCCTGACGAGCTTTATTTTCTTCACGGTGGTATCTCGAAAGACATCCTGCGGCATACTCGTGTTATTCATGTATCATTTCATTAGGTCTCACGAGAGAAGTGTGAAAATCCTTCCGCAAAAAGATTTCTCTATTCTACGTATCAGATATGTCAGAATTAAGACGATGATTATAAACTACTGTTGATTATGAGCTCGAAATATTAATTTTTACTTTTTTTTATCATGTTTATCGAACATGATAAAAAAGTAAAAATGACATGATAAAAACATCCATTTTTTTTTCTGAAATATTATTTATCGCGGCAAAGAACGATATTTCAGCTTTTTCGGTCTTACTACTCACGTTCTGCTTCACCATTCGAGGCAGGATCAAGTGGATCGGATTGAAGCTCTGGAAGCATGGCGTATCGATAAACAACGACAGCAGAATACCAAGAGTGTTTTCGATTTTGTTCCAAGATTGTACAGAAAATGCGGATGGAATTTGTGCTCAAATAGTAAGAGTTCTTTTTATATTTCATTCGAGAATTAAAGCAACGAATTTATAATTCTCATTCTTCTTTGCTCCTTTCTTTTGCTTCAATAAATATACCTCGTGAGACTGTAACTCCTCATTTTACTGTATGAATATTTTTTCAATCGTGTATTCGACAATGCTACTTCTATCGATATATTTCTGCTCTATATGTATTTTAATTCCGCTTAACACTTGTTATAGTTTATTCGTAAGATTTAGAACTTATTTTGCTTCTTTTCCTTTGCTCTAGAAACATACTGCATACGATTGTAGCTCTACTTTACTGCACAAAATTATACAAATATTTTTCACTCGTATACATCGTTTGATAAATAATCATACTTTCATTCATATATTTTCAACGTATATTTCAAGTCTGATTATAACGCTTCTTATAGTTCATTCGTAAGATTATGTGATCTTAAATTATATATATCTGTACGTGGAGTGAAACTATATTCATCTTGTCTTTTTAAAAGACAAAGCTTACTGTTTACGGGAACCCAACAGTAGGAAAATTAGTTTTCGCATGTACTAGTTACCAAGCCGCAAAATACGTTGGAAAATCCAGTAGCAGCGGTTTAAAGGAGGTAATAATTCCTCGGCAAGGACCAGATAGTAGCGGTTGCAGTAAAATTTTTCCCGGCGCATGATTTGTTAGTAATGTACTTCAGAGACTTCTCTGATGAAAATGGGAAATAAATTTTCCGAACGTATAATGCGTTTTTGCGCGGCGCAATTTTGCGCGATCTCGTATCTATCTAATCAGTAAACTACGTTTATCTTTCTTTGCCAAGTTTTTGTCATCAGCAAAGCGAAGCAGAAAAACATTCTATACGAGAACAGAAGCTTAAAATTATTGTATATTTCTTCAACACAATTTAATTCGCCGAATACATACGATTCTATGCTGTCGTTCTGTTATTTTCGTCACGTCAGCTTTAAAATTATTTCTCATGTTTCTCGTATACCTAAAGTGCTTTAACGCCGTCTTTTTAAGTTTTGCGAGAAAGTTAGATGCGCACTTAAAATCAATTACTCAAAATTTAATTTGAATATGCGTAACAAAACTACATCGCGTTTCAGCATGTTTCAAGTACGTGATAAATTCTATATCAAAGTTTAGTCAATCTGTTATAATAAATGCACGCAGTGCAGCAACGTGATTATAATAATTATGCAGTTATTCATAAAGTAACGAGGGCGCCGCTGATACCTTATTCGTACAATCAATTATTTTAAAGCGGCATTACATCTATAAAATTTTAAGAAGAAATCGAGCAACTGCGCATTGTAGAGTTAAAGAGTTGATTAACCGACTGACTGATCGTCCGTACAATATAACCGTGCGCTCTGAGCGGAATTTAAACCAAGATGCTGTTTAAAAAAGGAAAAAAAGAAGAAGAAGAAAGAGAGAAGAGAACAAGAAAGATGTAGGATAAGCACATAAAAAAAAGTGACATAAGCACGCGTGAACCGAAATGTCGACGGTCAAGTCTTCGTTCGAGCAAGTATATGCCGTGACTTATCGTGATAGCATTATACCTGCATGACCAGCGTAACTGCACCACGTCGACCCATGTTGTAATTGCAAATGCTCCGAAAGGTTGGAACCCGTTGACCGACGAGGTCACAGTCCATGTCCTATCGTTGATGAAGAAATGCCTTTTCGCATGAACGTTCGTCACGACGCGTCGCGACGCGTATCTGATGGAAGAAAACGTGAGAACGTTTTATATCTATAAAATGGATTTAAGGATTCAATTTTTTTGTGTGTTTTTACGACATGTCGATATTACGTCATGGATAGAGCTTAACCTTAATTAAAGAATGGATTAAATATCAGTTAAGTGTCGCGAATAATATTTTGAATTACAATGAAAAATATTTCAAGTCTCCGTTTTTTGCAGAAGCATTATTATTTGATTTAATATTTTACGCTGTTCAAAATGTTAAATTGTAAGCTGTTGAAAGGTTGAAGCATCTTGTAAAAAACATTACATCTTTTAAAAAAGAAGCGTGTTAAACGTTTTACTTTTTTTTATAAAATACGTTAATATATTTTCAAATAATGTAAAAATTAAAAAAACAGAACACATATAAAAGATAATAAAAATTAGAAAAAATTTCGACAATGTTTCATTTCTTAGACAAGGAAAAGCTGCTAGATCTTCTATACTTGCACAGTGGTATTTCAAGCACGCAGGTGGCCACCATAAATTTAAAGAAGACGTCTGAGAAACAAGGGAAAAATTAAAAAAAAGATCAATTATCAAAGCATGCATATAATGTGTATATTGGATTTTTATTTGTTTCAGTAACAATTTTGCGTAAGTCTATAGTTGTATCACTTATTGTTAGTAGCGTGTCTCAGCAAACTTTTATTTACATTAACCGTTAAAAACTTAAAAATTTTTTATTGTAATAAAAACATATTCTATTACTTATTCGCTTTTTAATGTGTTTGATTAGTTTTGATACTTATTAATGTGAATTTATCACAATTTGTGTCAAAACGTCTCTATATCAAACGTGTATGCATTAATACTCATGACTTAACTAATCCGTCAAACAATTTCTCAATTTGCAAATCAGTTAGTCACTTTAACATTCACTATCTTATGCTTTATACTTGCGCAAACAACTATCTTATCTTGATACATTCTAGAATGAATTTCATCTTAATAATTACTTGCGATGTTAGTTGATCAACCGTAAAAGTTAACAAGCCTGCGATGATTAGCATAATAGTAAGAGAGAATTATTGAATAGGGAATATGCATATACAACCAAATTGCATTGGATATATGGAGAGGAAAGCGTAGGAATTTTATTTAATTACCACCGCATTGTGAAAATTCCTCATCTTGACATCAAAGATTGTCGTGCTAAATTATCACCTCATTATGGAATATATGTAATAAATCGATATATATAATGAAACAAACATCCAAAACGCGTCAAGATAATTGGACTGATAAGATTTTCTATTGGCAAAAGATTACCAAACAATTTTATCTACCCCGCGCATCTTCATATCTTTAGTCACGAATGTATTAAACTGTTGGAATCTTCCGTATTGTTATATATTTTAAGTAAAAATAATATATTGTAGAAAATATATAGTATTAAAAAAATTATAACAAAAAACTTTTCCTCTTTTCGAATAAATTTATAAATAAATATGATATTATATGCTTTACGCGCTATAAATTTTTTTTAACTTACCAGGGAACATTGATGAAAATAATAGCCATCTTACAAGTTATCCACAGTTTACTAAGCTTCACTCCGTTGCTTCCCCAAGAATGACAAGGGTTGTGCGTGCTGAAAAAAAAATATGCGTAACTGAGGAAACCTAGTGGAAGAATCGCCGGTGTGATGACATGCGATGCATTTACGGTGATTAGCCGCTGGAAGTGTAAACTGGGAGAGACGTTGATACACGAGAAAAATACACTATGGTGAGCAGGAGAATGATGCGCCAAAAGGGTTGAATGGAGTGAAGCATAGTACGGTAGAGGAATTCAAGGATAACGACGCTAAGGTCGCCAGCATATTAGATTACATTTTAATCAGTTTTTCTCCAGCCCGAGGCTCATTCCTCACAACTGGAGCGTGTCACGCGCAATTCACCACTCTAAAGCCCCCTGCACTCCGCGGTAATGCTTTTATGGTCTTAATTTCTTAGTTCCTCGACTCTCGGACGAGTATAGCGGTCAAATTACCACGTTATCAAGGTAATCCCGTTACAACGTCTGGTAACCGGCAAGGTCCACGGAGTCTTTCTCGGCGTTACTTCCGTATAACCCTCTCTTTCCTTTCATCAAGATAATTAACCCAGACGGCAGCTTTTTCCTCTCCGTAAGAAGGGCCTTAAACAATGTAAAAACAGAGCCTGATACGAGTTCGCGAGTCGTTACAGCGACAAAAAAAAATTTCTAATGATACGATTCTTTCCGTTACGCAGTCGTGATAATCTTCAAGGAAGAATTCACGAATGACGTTCCGTCGTTCATCACAAAGTCGCTTTAATCTGCGTTAATCGAATAATATCGAAAAGTAAGTCGAGCAGCAACGGTGAGCGTTTTCAAAGGGCTGATCCGCATCTTTTGTAATTTATGTAAACAACGTAGTCTGATCCTTTTTCTTTTTTTTTCTTTTGTTTTTAATATAAAAATGCCGAGAAAATTCAACCTCTAGATACCTATGTAGAACAATTTTTTTTAGTTTACTATAATTTATTAGTTACAATACTTATATTTCTCTAAATATTTTTTTCACACATCATCAAAAACAAAATCTAATGAAATTTGTTAAATTTGTTAATACACAAAATTTTTAATATATATATATATATATATATATATATATATATATATATATTTAACAAATTTCTTAATATACATTATAAACAATAGTTTATATAAAATGTATTTATTATTTTAAACGAAATTAGAATAATATTTCTTTATAAATAATATCTTGTGTAAAATTTCGAGTTCTCTATATTTGCATGATATATTGAATTTAATATTTTGTTAACAGTGTTGGACAAGGAATACTACGTCACGGAAGATACCTTTGAAGATGCAAATACACGGGTTGTTAGCAAACGGCTATTATATTCCGAACACGTTGGTTCCCTTATTAGCTTTGCTTGTACCTACCGATCCTGCATTGTGCACATGCTGCTGAAATCACATTTTCATCCCTTATTCCAAAGAGATTCGATTATTGTAACGAGAGAAAGTTCATGTACTGTTGGCACATAAAGCTTTAACGAGAT
This sequence comes from Anoplolepis gracilipes, assembly GCF_047496725.1. Taxonomy (NCBI): domain Eukaryota; kingdom Metazoa; phylum Arthropoda; class Insecta; order Hymenoptera; family Formicidae; genus Anoplolepis; species Anoplolepis gracilipes. Next base: position 12,751,821 of record NC_132973.1, read on the forward strand.
CTCGTTGAAGGACGGATAAATTTATTAGAAATCACACCTACACCTTTGTTCTTGTCTGAGCGATAATTTGTTCTCACAAATGCAGGATTATACGGAAGAGTTTTATAGAAAATGTATAAAACATTAATATTAAAATACATAATTCGTATTCTTTTTGTTACATATATCGTACAAGCAAATGTAAATTAATTCTAAAAAGATTGCTATGATGGACAAGTAAATAGAAAGATATAATTGACATAGTGATTATATTATCAATATCATTCTTATTCAACGAGACGGAAAACGCTTCGATTTCCACAAAATCGATCTGCAAATTAATTATTACGATCTCTATCATATCCGTTATAAATGGACACGGACGTAAATTTCAAGAGCCAATTAATACCGAGCGATTATATGCGGAAGAACACATCGCGTCTGGCGCGGAGGGTATTCGTCGCGCCGCGTCTCCCACGGGGTCTTCCGGGCGGTCTTCGACGATTTGCATTTAATCGCAATCCTCGTGCGGCGAACACGCCGGGGTGTGTACCGCGCAGATACGAATTCATAGTTTACACCGAACGGCCCTCCAGTTCATATACGCAAACTAATTGTACCGACGGTAAATTACAGCGCTTGTACAGCAGCAACGGCAGCTGCATCGCCGCATGTGCGCCATTGCAATACAAGGCCCGTTCCATAGTGCACGCGTATACGTACGTAAACGTTTGTGAAAAAGGGGGTGAATGCGACCGAAAGGATGAGACCGACTTTTAAACCTGCGAGAAAAAGCGAGGAAAAAGAGAGAACGGAAAAAGAGTGCGTCGAGCGATTACCTCCGCCCGTGCTCGATTAATACTCATTTGCATTTTGATCGCGGTAGCGGTAAATTGGCGGTTACTGGTTTCGCGTAAGCCCGGCAATCTGCGGGGGAAAAAGGAGTCGTTCGAATGTCTCGGGACGAACTTTTTGCGCATTTCAACAACCAGACTCGTTTCTCCACAGCGGTTTTCGCGCCGCATGTGGCGATGAGGGTTGCCGGGCGACGATGTTTCGAATCGACGCACGAAAGGGCAAACAGAAAAGGGTCGCTTCCCGATCCCGAACACGGTTTTATGAGGTCAAAGAGAGTTCACCGAGTAGGACAGCCATTAAACTCCATAATTAGCGGCGGTGATCAATTACGGGTCAGGTCACCGAGCGGCAATAGATTCCGAGATTGAACACGCAGTTTGGTGATGTTCCCCCCAACATGTTATTTGTGTTATTAATTATCGTGTGCAAAAGGGCATTTCCTAAAAAGACATTTTAAGCATCAAAAAACTTTACAGTTTTCACTATATAAATTATAAAAAATTTTATGAAAAAGACACGATGAGATAAATCTGTCTGCAAAATATGAACAAATCTTTTTTAATAAAATAAAAATTGTCATCTGTTTTAAAATATTAATTAATGTTAATTATATGTATATCGCTGGTTGTCAGAATGGTATTTTCTCATCAAAGTATCATCTCTAATAAATTTGGCGCTCGCCAAATATGGCCCGGAGCGTATCCTCGTATAAAATACATTTAAGCGAATAGCCGAGGTATCATCCCGGCGAAAGGATCAACATATTTTTGCAGATAGAGTCGATCCCAGTGGCACAGATGTCAATTTTCTACCCCAGGGCACTCGTAATTATGAGATGAAGATTTAAATCCAGGCAGTTTCCGATTGGCGACAAGTTCAAAGGGTTCTTTCATCGATGTTTATAACACTCTAGGGAGGATAAGATAGAAAGATTTCAAGGGGATTTTCGTTTTTTTCCAGCTAATGCTAGCGTTTGTACGCGCGTAGCTGACTTTGCCTCCTTTTGCGTGATTTTCCGCAATGTTCGAAGCGTAAAATTGGTAGAATCGCATTAAAGCTAAGGTCTATCTATCACTTGGGACCATTCGACAAATTTAGAGAAAGGCAAGAATCTTTACAAATTTCTCGTACAATAGTACATATATTTGCAATTTGTCATTGCGAGGTTATCACAAAAAACTTGTGAAGACAATTAGTTTTTTTGAAAAGAAAAAACCTGCATTGACTAATTGTATAAATGTCACGCTTGTTGTGAAAATAATTACCCGACATATTCAATCGGAATATCGTTCAATTAAAATCAATTCTCCGCTTGGTTGCATTAAACGTCGTTCGAGATATAACCGCAATGAAATAATAATAACGAATAACATTAACTATAATCGGATGTATGCACAAACACACATTGCGTGAAACGTTATTAATATAGATAATAAATTACCTATCTCGAAATTATTTATGCGCATGATTAATTATTTTCTAAATGTATATAGAATGTTGGGTCACAATTATAGATAAAAATATTATAAAATTATAGGATTTAGAAAAACAAAAAAAAATTTAAACTAAATAGTCGGAAGAAAATATTTTAAATTTCCTCTATTCAAAATAATAATAAAATATTTTAAATTTCTTATTCAAAATAATAATAAAATCGTTAAATATTTAAGAACATTTTGAAATGAAATTGTAGCTTTTTCCTCTTTGTTTTCTCATTACATGAATATATTATACATATTATGCGTGACATATTTAAAACATATTCAGCGGCAGTCATTATATGTGTACGATGTTATTTATTAATTTGTAATTACATTTACATACGTATTATATAAGTATTACAAATTAACATCATACATGAATGTACAGATGCATTAAATTATTGTTATGTTTGTAAAAACAAATAAATAAAAGTGAAATCTATATCATATACTTAAATTTTGCTAATTTTTTAACAAATTCTTATATCCCGCTAGATGCAACACGTCGAAATAATTATTTTATAACAAATTGTCTTTCTAACACATTTATCTAATATAAAACCAATTTACTTATTTTCTTTAGACATAACGCTAAACATTGAACGTTAAACGTCTTACATAAAAAAAAATGAAGTGAATTATAGCAAATATTATCAGTCTAGCTATGATCCTTCTTCTTCCTTGTATATATCTGCTATTCGTTCCAGCAGATGTACTATTCGGATATTTTATAGGACTATAAAAGACGAACACACAGAAAATAGGAAATAAGTGTTGCGAGTGCCTTCTTGGAGATGGATCTCTTTGAAAGACGCGATCGCGGAAGCGAGAAGAAGAAAGAGAGAAAGAAGTAAGAAGCGGAAAGGCAAAAGTAGACGGGTGTGGCTCTTTCGGCCTCTCGATATCAGACAGAGGGCGGACATATGAAGTTAGCAAACGTGCCAACTTGCCCATTTCCTACTTATCGAGTTTTCTCGGCAGCAGAGTGGAAAGTGAGAAAAGGAGCGCGGAGGGGCTCAAGGCGATGGGAGACAAGGAGAAAATTCGAAACGTGGAAGGCAAAAGTAGGCGGGGAATCGCACGAGGGTGACGGCAACGCTCGCCGAGGTTTTCCTCTAATTTCCCGAACTTGATTAAAACTTGTCCGCCATAAAAATCAAGTTTCGTCCTTGCCAGCTATCCGTTACCGTTTCAGATCGTTCCTCTCTCTTTCTCCTTCTCTTTTCTGCATCTCGGACGCGAGCTAGAACTGTATCCACGGATCGGAATCGGCCGGCGTGAATTTCAGCGAGATTGCTGCTGGTGAATTTAAATCAGGTACCAATTTGACGAGAGTGGTTTTGTGTCTCGATATTAAGAGACAGAAGACTCCGATGGTATGAAAATTTTATAACAAGTTGTATTTATTGCACACCCAGTTCGTAATCATATCCTTCAGAAATAAGTACGCATTGTATAATTAATTTATAGCTGAATTTTTTAATATAATTCTAGATTAAAAGCTTTCGTTTAGGAATATATTGGGAATATTTAATTCGACAACTGTAAAATATTCGTGATAAAATTTTCCTTTAATTAATACATACAGTAGATAGTACATATAAATATAAATAAAAAAAATATATATATGTGTGTGTGTGTGTGTATTTATTTATTTATTTATTGTATATACATATGTATGTGCATGTATGTATGTACAATGAATCAAGAACGAACTGATTCTAATATAATTAATAGGATTTGTACTTCCATATATGATTCTAATATTATTCCATATGCATATATGTATGTATACTACTAGGAGGACCATGATTTCAGTCCAGCGAAAAAATTCTCTTACGAATGCGTAGCCGCAATTTGATGGCGGAAACCACTCTCAAAACCCAGGATTTTGCAAAGAGAACGTTATTTTTTTTCTTTTTTTTTTTTTTTTTTACGAGTGTGCCGGTGGTAACCAACGGTCTCCATGATGGATGCTTTTTACGACCATATAAAACCAAGTCCTGTACATTTCAGGCCACCTTTGTAATTCCCTCTTCTTCCGCGACTGTTCTAACTTGAACGAGCTTCTGTATTAAATTTCCACTATGAATTTTAATGATTCTTTCTAGTATAATAGCATGAGAGAACGCATCAATCTTCAATTACAAATCACAATCGTTCGCGGCTTTCCTTTTAAAAAAGAAGAAACCGTGAAAATGATGCATTTACTAGATACAATTAACAGAACGTCAAGATAATATCTTTAATTTTGATTATATATTTAAATAAATTTGTAGCGAAATTTTTTTACGCTTTGCGAGGCGTGTTAATAGAACAAAATAAAATTACGACAATATTGCGCTTAGCTTGAAATATTGTAATTGTTCCATTATCTTATAAAGATATTGAATATTACAGACTACGGCTTAAATTTTTAAAAATCAATTTTGATTGATCTTTCCATAGACATATATATAATAAACTCAGCATTGGCTATATATTTATCTTCAGAAGGTTGCCTCTCAATTTTCTTTCCTTGTCTACGCGAATCAGATGTGTACATACATATATATATATAATATATAATTTATTAATAATTATATTTCTTTATTGATGAAATGTTGTCAAGACAATATTAATAAAGGATAGAAAAATGTCCCTCAATCTTGCCACTCTTTCACGTGAAGTTGATCAGCATATACTGTAAAAAATGCTGGGTCTATTATACATGTCTATGGATCGTCCTTCATTTTGAGATGATTACTACTTAATAACCATGATATTTCAAATACCTATTGATATTTTATCTTCATTATCTATCTTTTGCTCTATATATTTTCACTTATAATTTAATAATCTCTGTAGCGAAGAACTCGGTAAACTCCAAGTAAATTCGTCAAGAAACCCGTCATTAAAATAAAAATCGTAAATTATACGGACACCCTGTATATACTCTTTAAATTACATCTCCGTGGTGAGTTTAATAGAGTCTCGTTAATTTCTTCAACCTAGATTCGGCCCGCTCGTAAATTACGAAGACGCGATAACACGTACACTTTAATTAATTCTCGTTTAATCATCGCGTTATTACACAGCGTCCGTGGTGCGCCCGTACCTAATCGCATTTTATCGAATTAATAAAGCGTGCGCGTTCGCTGTTCCGACATTCTGCTCGACGAGTCGCACGTGAGTAACGCAGCGTTTTCAACGGCATCACGACTGACATAATTGACCGCGGCCGATGCTCACGGCCATTAACGCTACTGTGAGGGGTCGGATGTATATGAGATATAATATAATTAAACGGCAAACTGTATGAAATCAACTTCAACGGGGCGTACATCGAGTGGACGGCCGATTGAACTCGCTGTGCGTTTCGTTTTACTACCATTTAGATTTTATTAAACGTTTTACGAGTCGCCGAGTACGTTTCGGCTTTCAAGCTGACGCACGGAATGAGCCATGTCACGAGTCTCCTCGCAGAGGTTTACTATTAACAGGACGATCGGTGAACACACACACACACACACACACACACACACACACACACACACACACACACACACACACACGATGCGTTTGTTTTTTTTTTTTTTTTTCATAATTGCAATAAAGAGATATCGATGATATAATATGTGTATGTGTAAGTTAAACGTACGACGGCGACGTACGTTATAAAAAGTAAAGTTAAAATCAGCGTCACGTACGTTACGTTATGAAAAACTCGTTAAGTGCAATAATGCACGTTGTCGGCTATTAAAGTGCTTTTTGTTATATTGGATTTTATGGACTTTCGTTCGTTATCGATGGAACTGAGAACCGCTTGGCGGTGATTTAATCTCGCTGAAGCAGCCGAGAATAAAAGACGCGACTGTAAAACTAAAGAATACACCCTTTCCCTTCTTCCCTGCACTTGTAGCAATCAATATCCGATACAACAATATTAAAACAAGAATAGCGGGGATCCTTACTATAGGATTAACAAGTTATTTTCTTCGGCTTTGTGTGTGTTCTCGAAATTTTTATTCTCATCTCATATTATCTTTATATATTTCTTTATAAATATTTCAAAAGGTCAAGAGACAAAATCCAACTACGTATAATTGTCGAATATTTTCAAAATGCACAAATAAATTCTCATTTTTTTCCGAGAATTCCTTCGAACACTTACACTCACCAGAATCCTTTGTACATTAATGTACATACAGAAACGTAATCGCCAAAAAGCTCTTTGGGTCGACGCTAATTGCAACGACGTTGCACGCGGCACAGATGGTGCTTTTCTATATAACTATATAGTAGCCAGCGAGGCGGATGCCTAATTTTATCCGAAGCTTCGGCAACGAGAACGGAACACGAAACCGTGGCTTAAGTAGGGTGAATGCGGCACGTATTCCAATCGACCTGATACACCCCGGCGCGTTATGATGGCCAGCGAGCACAAACTGCACTTAGTTTAACTTCGTGTGCGCCGAGGCCACGACGTGGAATACGAAATTCTCGTAGCGCCGAGAATTCGGGGATGCAGCCCGGCAACCGGGACCATCATCATCGACGTCTCTCGGGAGGGAGACCGCTCGCAAGTACCATCCGCGATCGTATCGGTTCGTCCGGCGTATCTACCGCTCTAGGCACAAATTTCACTCCAACTGTAGCTTTGTGAAATTTCGCGCCTTACCATTAACTGCTGAACTGGAAGGGAGATAAGCTCTACCGCGGTCTCTCGCGTACGTTAAGTTACGAAAATGGTAGTATCGCGATGCAGCAGAAACTCTTTCGACACTATTCGCGTAATAATAATGGTAGTAAGATAGTGCTACTAGCGAAACTGTATTAGCTATTTATTGATATGAGTAAGTATATCGTGTCAAAAATTTTCTAAAAGTAAATCTATTTTCTAGAATGATTTTTATATTTTTCTATTTCCATTATAGCGCGTGAAAAAGAAAAGATAAAAATATTTGTATTAAAGCTTTTCTGCTATGTGAATTTCTCATTATTCAGATTATTTTCTTGATTTTATTAACTATCTTTTGAAAATTTGTGTGAAAATTTGCACTACTCAACTACAATATATATATAATAAACAATATAGCTTATACTTTTTACGACCCGATTAAGGCAAAACAGAAATTTTGATATTTTTATTATAATTTGAAGAAAAGATTTACATTTTATTTATATAAATACAGACAAACAATTGTTACATATACTAGGATTAAATTTGTTCTTGAAACGAATAAAAAGAAACTAAAAACTAGTTAATATTGGACATTGAATAATTGAAAGTTGTGTAGTATCCATTCCCGATACCCCAGGATCGATTTTTCGTTTCGTTTGAGATGTTCGAACAAATATGATATGTTGCAGTCGGAGAACGTAAATTTTCTCTACTCCATTTGTGTTAATAGTTTACATATACTGTAAAACAAAATATGTATATATGGAAGAACGCAATTGCGATTCTTTATTTCATACATTTACGTCCTGTATGCATGGAGATATGCAGTTAATTAAAAAATATATGTGTACCTGTATAATAATCTGTATTACACTACTATACCATCGTTAATCTTAAATCTTCAATTAATGAAATTTAAGGATTTTATTAAAACTGACAATCCTTAGAATTGTATTAATTATTATTAATACATCTTGCATCCTTACTCCGTACTGTTATTTTTGGCACCTTAACCATACAAGTGGGTTATTTTCGATAATTTGATTAATATGTAAAAGTGTTTTCAAAAAAATCTGAAAAAATTTAGATATCTTCTTTAATCCTTCTAAGTCTAAGTAAAAACTAGAATAACAAATTTGCTTAAATATATATAGTTTAACGATTATCAGTACGGAATAAGAGTTCATAATCTCGCTTATCTCTATCGTGAAAATTAACTGTTACATGTGTGTATTATGCGTCCTAACATTGCGTCAACAATTCTGTCTGTTCAAAGAAAGACAGAAACATTTAAACGTGAAACCACATGCTACTACAATGTTGCTGCAATGTTCTGTACTGTTTGCAGGGTACCGTCTTCGGTATTCCGCCTCGACGATGGTAATCCAAACGGCGACGGTCCCGACGCGCAGAGAGTCTGGATATAATTGCGCCGAACGAAAATCTCGCTAATGCACAGAGACTGAAGCTCTTCCGACGCATCGCATGTCGGGGCTGAATATTCAATTCGTGCACTTTGTCGGCATGCCGAATCTTCTTGCACTACGTCTGTGCGACACGCTCAGCGAAAATGTAGACGAACGAAACTCCCAGTTTCTTGTCAACAGAGAGGGAAAGAGAAAGAGGAGGAGAGAAAGAGAACTTCTCCTTTCGCCTATACACGCCTCCCAGTTTATCCTATCTTAGCTCAGGTTGTGGAGTCCTGATTTTCAATTCGTGCCCCGAGGGCACTTACTCCTTGCAAAGTGTTTGGCCTTCGCCAGCTCTACCACCCGTCTATACGCTTGGCTGCTTGAGCACTATCTACATGTAAATCTAATATACGCTCCTGCATTCTATAAGCATCGCATCGAAGAACGACACCGTCCCGCCGACGAGAACGACATTTGGGACACCTCGTGTTAGCACAAAGTGATGTGGCTGATGGAATCTGTGGAATATTCGAACGCTAGTCCCGACGCTAGTCCCCGCGAGTGAGCGTTTCTCATATACGCTAAGCTCAGCGTTTTCCGACTGTGTAAACCTTAAAAATTACACGCATGCCCTCTCTCATCTAATATCTGTTCATCTTTTTTATTCTAATATCCATCTCTTTATTTAACATACCGAAGCAAATTCTTTATCACAGAATGCTTGTTAAAAAAGCACTTCAAATTAAATACTGCATATCAAAAATGTATCTTTTCTTTTACTTAATATTTTTTATTTCTGAGCTTATAATATTAGTTTAATTGTAAATTTTTCTATTTCAGAACAAGAACAGTGTAATAGTATTATATAAAATAAAAATAAGTCTTGTTTTACGTTAAAATTGTAGTATTTGCACAATTATTGTTATTACTTCTTCCAAAGTATTGATTTATCGATACTGTTAATATCTGTTTATCGTAAAATTGACCAACAAAACAAATATAGGTTTTGATAAAAATAGAAAATTTATATCTGCCTTATATCTTCATAAGGCTAAAATTTATGTTGAAATAACATTTTTCACTGAAAAAAAAAAAAATAGCTTTGGAACCCACCAGCAAGGTATTTTTATTTCCCGTATACGTCCTAAATCCTGAACTCAACTTCCGATATTTGTTCGCCCGATGTCGAGAGCTGCCCGCTAAAAACTACGAGCCAGGACCGCCTGTGTGAGCTGGCGCACGTGGATCAGTTAATTAAAACAAATCTCGGCAGCTGCTCTTTTTTCACGTCATTACGCTCAATGGACGGCAACGGTATGTGAAAAGTGGCTATAACAAGCATGGTATATAGTCACGATAACGTCGTTGTGAATGGATTTGCAAATCTTGATATCTGCCGCACAACGCGAAATAACGCGAAAAGATGGCGAACGTCGATTAACGGATACGAAAGAAACGACGAATTCGCGAAAGCGATTAAACGTGTGAGAAGCTTTTTTTTTAATTTTTTACGTCGCGTATTAATTCTCGTAGGATTCTCATTTTATTCCGTTTTTCGTATATACACGTGTAAAAGTTGAACATTTATCCGTTTAAATTTATTTTTAGAAAAAAACATTTATTTGTAAGAAAACGTTTACACGTTTAAGCTCGTTATTATACATAAAAAACGTGGTTTAATAATTATTTAATTAACGTGAAAATATCCAGAAGAACTTTTTAAAAACTGATGCACTAAATATATATGTAAACGTAATTTCGTTTAACTGTGTAATATTTAAAACACGTGTATTCGAAAAAATGTTTCTAATAAACGGTTGTGCTAATTATAGTTTTTATTTAAATATAAATAGCAAGGCCTAGTATTATATATATATTATCGAAGATCGAGTGATTTTCGTTCTACGTTTTAAGGTCCCTGACGTTTGGATCCATATTCGCTAGAAATCGAAGACTCGTCAGAGCGTTCGCTTAATTATACGCAGTCGGCGCGAATCTCGATATTAATTTAGTATAAATATGCGGTCTGTCGATAACAATGGAGTAGATGGTATTTTTTGTCTCTTTTGTGTCGGTGCTAGGCGCGAGTACGATCAAAAAGCTGTGGGGATGCTTCCTAGCACGCGAAAAATATCTCGAATGCTATCGAGCTCGTATATTACTTTAATTATGCGAATCCTCTTTTTCTTATCCCGAAATCGTTATATTTTTCTTCGTCAGTCTTGAAATATCTTACTCATTGCAAACTCGATTGCATCGAGTTTATTGGATACAGTAAATCTGGCGAATTTGTCAATAAATTCAATTATGGTTGCACATAATTCGATCATTATTCTTTTTTAAGCAGATCGTAATTTTATTTCTTATTCTATACTAATGGGTTATTTTTTTCCGTGATTTTTTTAACAATGTCAATTTCTCGATAACGAATAATCATGAAATAATATATTTAAGCAAATTATTTTTCAAATTTATTTTTGTTTAGTCTTTATTTAGAAGAATCAAAGAAGGTATATTTTTTCAGATTTTTTAAAACATTTTTACATATTAATAAACTTAACGAAAATAAATTGACTTGTATGATTAGAGGACAAAAATATAAAATAAGGGTTACGTTTATAATTATCATTATTATAAATTTAATATTATAATATTGAACTTAATTTTAACTCAACTATACAATTATTATACAATATTATACAATTCAATACTGAAATTCGGGCGCGACTATCACATGAATTGAAAAAGAATACTATTATAAAATATTTTGTTGTAAATTTTAAGAAAATATATTGCCTGCTGTAATACAGCAGTTATTTATTTTCATTATAATGAGCTTCTGTCTTTTAAACCTAAAAAAATGCGGTAGTAGATCATGTCTGTCTTTCACAATCAATCATGAAAGTAAATCACACTTTACAATTAAAAAAAATTGGGCAGGCTTGGGATACAGGATATTTTATCTCAAATTACAAAATTCTCATATATGTTGAAACTATTTATTAAAAACAGAAGGAACGGACGTATTTATTATATATTATATTTCCATGGCTACACATAGTTAAATTAAGTTTTGTATCATATTTGTCTTTGTATTTTCCGTGAAAGCTTTTGTAGATATAATATATGAGTTGAATTTTTAAGCTAATATGCGCCATTATCGTATCGGCGAATCTTCATCGGCATCTACTCTCACAATACTTTTTTCCTTTTTTTATCTGTTTTTATCTCACGATTGATAAACCTACGCATACGAAACATATACATGCATATACATATGTTTTAGCTGTTTACACTAGTCGAACAAACGATATTTCATTCGCGGCGACATCGATCCACCGCGTATTTACACGGATACGTATCAACTCCCGCTGGGCAACAGGAGATTAGCAAAGCAAGCAAACGAACGGTACGTCCCTGGAAGGCAATCGATAGCAAGGATAGGATTTATTTGGCGGTCGGTGGTTTCTTTGAAATCGCGTTGTTACCGGTCTGAAACGTGACAGGTAACACATAGCCCGCAGTAGGCCTGCATAAGAAAAATAAAATGTAGTCAGATTTGTATCGAATCTTGTTGACCAGTGGCTATTCTCTTCTCGGTATATATGTATATATATGTATGCCAAAATATACGCCCAACGAGATTAGCTCTTTTTGTCTGAAAAAATTTCACACAGCCCAGGAAGAGAGATATTTATGATAATTTCTTCTTTTCATCGTAAAAATAAATAGCTCGTAAAAGTCGTAAAGGATGGCGACTTGTAATTTCAAGGCAATCATAACAATCTGGATGTGTCATTTAATAATTCTTGAGGGCGGAATATTTTCTGACCACGAACGCGATATTTTGCACGCAAAGCTCCGAAACGAACATTGACATTGGTATACGAGCCGAAACTAGTATCGATTCGGGAGAGAGTGCACGTGGGTACATCTTTTTCAAATTAAACTCCGCCCGTCAACCGGTCAGTAGACCCGAAGCAACGAGTTTCAAGGTTTTGTGACCGTTCGCGAAATTTCGTTCCGATAGCGTAGCTTAGATCTCTAGAACAGGGTGAAATGTATTGTCGTACGCGCGAGCAGCGTCTGGTTCGCCGGCCACGCCAGATGACGGACAAAAATTCTTCGACTCGCAATCATCCGGGATTTAATGCGTAGATCGCGGATAGTAGCCGGCGGATAGGTGCTGTTTCGCCTTTTCGCCGAGAACGAGAAATTAGTGCCGCGACATCTGCCGTTAATCCAAACTCCTGCTGTTGCGTAATACGCTTTGAGAGCACAGTCGGCCGGCTACCAGCGTCGCTCCTTCATGTAGCGTGACATTATGCTAATTTCACGGTTATTATCAGTGCCGCACCGGTCATTAAACGGTTTCACTCGGCATGGACCAAACGTAGATGAAATTACACGGGCGATCGTGGATGATCTTTGCGCGCTTGAACGTCATAACGCTGGCAGCCGCCCGATCGGGAATTGAGAAGTTTCCAAATGGGAATTGTTATCTCTCTTTATACCCAAACGATATCTGTGTAATATACAATATCCATAGCTTTGTGCACAATATTTATATTTATTTTCTACAGAAAAGTTAAATATCATGTATAAGTAATTTTGATATTAAGAAGAAATGGTCTGCGCGATTAAATTTATATCTAATTTTTTATACATTTGTTAAATCGTAGGCCAGATTTTTCATAATGAAATAGATTCTATGAGCGTACAGATATTTCAAGTTGTGCAACACAACCGAATTTTTTAACGCACGTGAGAATGGGCGATATAAAAGTTTACTCTCTCAAGAGTTGACATTAGTATAGTACTTTTACCTGTCGTTTATCCAACGAACAAACATTCCGGCGATGCTCTCAGAAACATAATGTACAAGCAGTTTCAACTTCTGCGTGGCCAATAAATTGGACATAAAATCCTGGGTTATATCCGTACCATTGAACGTACTTCACGCATCATAAAAAAAACCGCGTTTAATCGTTTCGTATAAGAGACGTTAAAACAGTTTACGAGGCATATAAAAACTGCGTGTGAAAAGTACGTATGAATTCATTAGTCGTAATGTAGTTTGCGGATAAATGTAAGAAACTCATAAATACATGATAGAATTGTTCTTTAACAATGAAGTCTGAATTTCATATATTTAATAAAAATACATCCGCGATGCAATAATCTTTGGAAAATTAATGTTTTCTGATATCAAAACGCTCTCTTTGGTACTCTCTGATCCAATTATTTAAAAAAAAACAATTTATTTTTTAATTAATTTTTGAAAATATAAACAATATACATTATGTACGAAAATTGTGGCTTTTTCGCGATAATTGAAACGCAATTAATTGCATTGCTGTTTGATTTATGCAATGGAATGCGGTAAATCAATGTCCTGCAATCTGCTTGGGATTAAACGTTGACATTTAATATAACTTATCACCGCTGATTGATTCGGGTTTTAGAAATGAAACGCGCAAATGACGGACAGAGAACCGGTCATCATCCAAAGTCGTCCGTCTTCTTCCGCGGCGAAATGTGTGCGGTAGGTACACTTATCTCCCTTATCAATGGGAGCAGCCGGAAGAGCAGGTAGACCAATGCCAAACGATACGATAAATGCGGATCGGATGATGGATGCGCGGCAAACGCTTCGCATTTCTGCTTTCCCACGCCACTTAAACTCGCGCGCTTGTCCCTTCGCTTGGCCCCAGCTGCGCCCCATCTCGCTCCGTCCTCCCCATGTCATCCTACGACATCTCTACTCAGTGATTGATAAAACTACTGAATTTATAACCGCGCCTGGATAATAGTATTCCGTGTGATTCAAACTTTTCCGTGCATCAATAATCGCTTGTCGATTTTCTTAAATCGCACGAAATCTGTCTTTTATTAAAATCACCTCACTATAGCGGTAATGTAATAAGATGCAATAACTAGATCTACGCACACACACACACACACACACACACACACACACACACACACACACACGTATACATTAGAAGAAACTTGAACAAATGCTTTAGGAAAGGTTTCTATATTTGATAAACCGCCAGGAGCTCGATCTGTAGAATAGTGATCTTCTGTTTGCGCATGGATGCTCCTGCTGCGAATACCTTTGAGAATCCAAAGGTTCTCTTGCGAAGCCTAGACTTAATTACGAAATACCTTCCGTGATTTGTCCGACAGTTCTAAATTATCCTAGATCTCCTGGCTAAAGCGAATTGCCGTATAACACTCACATATTCCGTTTATGAACGATTAGACGTAGATTTAATCGCTTAATAAAGTCATTTGCCGTGGATGTCGCTATGTGGAACGAATCGTCGGATCGATAAAACGTCGCAGATATTTACAAGGTACGTATTAAATAAATCGAGCAGCCGTGAACCGCAAAATCGGACTAACATGATAACGAGTATCGACAGTGGAAGAGACTCTGCTCGAATACTATTACTCGAGCACTACTTCTCTGCAGCATACGAGCGCCACAGGCGCAACGCCCGCCCGAAGATATCATCGTAATTTATACGGTCGTCGTTTGTATCGGCTTCGTCGTTTTGCGATCGAAACGTACAAGTGCTCTTTGATTATGTTCCGCATCTCATGTGCTCTGCATTTTCTCCGACAGTCACTCGCGCGCGAACTGAACAGTAACTCTTATCCTTCGTATATTTCCGAACATCGCAGATACATTCGAGACACGCTCGAGCGGACTGATGTCAGATTTATGCAATAAAATTTTGTAAAAATATGAAAACCAAGCTTCCCTTTGGCTCCTTCTCGTTTCTGGATCTAACGATCTCTCGATGCTTTCAAATGCTAAACTACTTTTTGCTGTCTTTATTCATCCGATCCAAACTTTTTTTATTAACCGCCAACTAATAAATGCAGATAGATTGTATATATATATATATATATATATATATATATATATATAGCGTCACATAAATTGCTCGTTGTTCATTTTTATTAAATCACTGATATCAAAAAGAAACCATCAAAGAAATGATAATTATTTCAAAGAAAGCATCACTCCTGATGAATCTCGTACATATAAATTGTGCATATAAATAACGTATAAATAAGGAGAGATATTTCGTAATGCACTGATTACTGTCATAATGGAAGAATAAATCTAATTTCTGCTTGTGGCTGTGTTTCGCGAGGCTATGTCATCGCTCGATACCAAGTGGTCCTTGAACCATAAAACGTACGCTGGTAGTAATAGCTCCTCAAGCTTGAGATCTCTCTCACGGAGGATTGGAAACGTCTGTAATGCTAAGGGATGTCAAGATACCATCGTAATTTATGCGACAGTCATTTGTTTCAGTCCTCCTGGCATTCTCCATGCGATATCGCAAATTGAGAATAAGCAAAGCTGTTATTTCCGGTTATTATCTTCAAGAATCAAGGTATCTATTCTGCCGAATATTGTTCTGCTTCACCTTCCAACATCTCACTGTTTAAACCGTACAAGATATAAGATAAACTTTTAGTTAAAATTTTTATGTTATTATTTTATATAGTCTAAATTTCACTTGTTATTGTCATAGTTAAGTATAATAAAGTTAGGTATATTAAATAAATAATAAGACGTAAGAACATGTGTAATTAATAAAGTTACTAATCTCAAATAAAATGTGCAAGATATATATATATATATATATATCTTATCAAACGATTGAAATCTTTTCGACTAAGGTTTAGTGACAAAGTGATATCCTCATAAAATATACGTGCGTTCGAAAGAAGTGAATGTGTTTCTCTTCCTTGATATCTGATCGTATCCGAGGACATATTGCAATAGTTTCCGTCGCGGAAGCAGTCAATATTTTCAAGAGAATTTTCTCCTGGTCTTCAAAAGGGATATCACGCATCGAGATCAAATCGCGAGCCAAGAAATGACGATCGGGCATCAATTGGTTTGGCACACCCGTGAAATCGTCTGATGACAAAGTTAAGAACCGGTTGACGATGGGGGTTGGCGCCTGCGATCAAGGGTGACGACTAAAAAATGATCTCATAAAAATCGACAGAGTGCGAAGGATGCTAGCGCGACGGATTAACCCGCATAGCAACCGATCTATAGCAGGGAAAGAAAGAAAGAGAGAGAGAGAGAGAGAGAGAGAGAGAGAAAGAGAGAGAGAGAGAGAGAGATTCTTCACGCCTTAGAAACCGATTTCTCATGGGTTTTCACCCTAACAGCCTAGAAGGTCGTGATGATGTTAGAGAGATACTTACCGAGCTACTCAAAGACTTAACAATCTCGCACCCTTCTTACGCGAAGAGGCGTCAGGAAGATTAAGTGAGACTTCATCATCCGATGTGCCTATATTTTCACGCGATAATATTTGCACGCCCGAATAATTTTAGATATAAAAAACAAATATATTATGTATATATAAATATGTCATTTATTTTTATATTTTATGAAATAGCGGATTTATCTTGAAAGATAATCTTTTTAGCCTAATATATGTATATGTACATTAATAGGCGTGTAAAAAAAGCTCGCAAAACTCAAGAAAGAATAAAAGTCAAATCGGTTATAATATAATATATAATACTAATAATGCGAGTAAAAAATAGCCATTAATTGCGATGAATTAAAGGCCTAAAACTAGAAAAGAGATTGGCTCGAACAAAGATAAAAAAAAGGAGATACGACCTCGTTCATCTCTCTTGTATAGAGGGTTACGGAAAAATGTGCTTTCGAACTGAGCGAATCACCCATCCGTACGAGAGCCGTCCTATCATGTAGCCTAAGGGTGAAGCTGATTCCCAAAGGTAAGAATGAGACTCGCTCTTTCCTTTCAGACCGCAGGATTTCGAGATATACGTTAGCGCCCTCAAAACGTATTCTCAGCGAAGCGAGCAAATCGAAAGACGCTGCAATTTATATTATTTTCTCTTTCTAAGAGTATGACAAAGACGAGCGCAAGGAAAATTACTTTGATAACAACATTTTATCGTTGTTACGCTTAATATGTAACGTTGTAAAACGTCATCGTTCGTAATCACTGTTCGTAAACTCAAGCATAAATGGAATCAATCGGAAATGATGATTATTATGAGGAAAAAATTATGTGCATTATTTGTCTTTCTCGTACAATTTAGATAAATAGAGATAATAATAGAGAGCGCGCGAAAAAAAGCGTAACACAGTGTTGCGAGACTCGGAGGTCATTTTTACGCCGATCAACTATATCCGCGAACATGCGAACCTCTGTGCTGTATTTTATGATTTGCGATACCGCTGCGACGTGTTTACACATAAATCCCATCGGATGGCGATCGAGTTAAGTCAATCGGCGCGAAGCGATTCGCACGATCCATCGAGCGATGGATATTCGAAAGAGCGCTTCGCGCGCGCGTTTGTTTGTGCACTAGGGCGCATATGCACGCGCACATATACATACATATATATCTATGAAGGTACGAAAAAAATATTTGTTCGCCATCGGCGGAAAAACAGGCGACTCTTCGATGGGGTTACGGCAATTGCTATTGGGACCATCGACGGCGGTCGATGACGTATAAAACGGCGCCGGTATAATTAGTACACGAAGTTGGTAACTCGATAAGCCGATAATGGGAAAGCCGCCATCCTTTCGTGCTGATCTCAAGCTGCAACAACTGACCTTGTTATTTCGGCAAACACGTCCAGGTTTCTGGCTGGCCGCCATGCGCGACCGCATTGAAAAAGAGAGTCCTCCTTTCTCTCGCGCGTTTCAGGATCAAGCTCCTCCACAAAGAGGGGGCATTCTCGTTTTGCACGACGGTGATGCGCGACAAAAGGGAAGGTCGATAGAAATAACAAGCGTTCTATCGCGAGCAAGTGTCCCTTTGCGAGACTTCAAAGCGAGCATATATTAACGACGAGATTAAAATGTGACATTATGATCTGATGTGGTACGTCATATAATGTTGGCTCTCGTGTCACGATGTCTTTTATCCATAGATTCCTTTTTGACCCTTCGGTTAGAACAGACGTTCCCCGACCATGATCGCATTAACTTACTCGAATTTATAACACCGTTCGCGCTGTGTCCAATTAACCTGATTAACCCAATTAACCATAGCCTCACTAGGTTTGTGCTCCGGCTACTCGGATTTCGCTGTCGGTGGCTCCGCTAATCTGTCCACGGAGTTGGGTGCGGTTTTGTCGTTATATTATGTGCAAACTTGGCAATCCATCGATAACGTCCAGTCGTTATATTGGGTGAACGTGAATTACGCTGATAGCATCTCCAATTACGTTCGCTTGATGTATTTTACGATTATCGATTTATCCGTATTATCTCTCTCTTTCTCTCTCTGTATACGAGGACAAGTAACGGAATGCGAAAGGAAATACTGGAAAAGGATAATCAGCCAGCGATAAAATTGTATGGTACTTATCCGTTTAGTAGTTTGCTAGCAAATGAGCTCTTCTAATGAGATTAGTCTACTTCCGGCCGTCCGGTAGAGAGGATAAATGAGCGTGGCAGCGAAAATAAATCGGGCGCAAAATCTGCGAGATTCTCTCCGCACCCCGTCTAAACACCTCTCGCCTTTCCATAGTTCTTTCTCTTCTTCTCTCGGTTGCACGCGAGCTTGTAGCTTTTTACGATATAGCGGCGGATAAGTTTCTCGCATACTTCGGGGATCGAGATTCCTGGGGCTTCGAAACCGAGCTCTAACCGCGACCCGCCACCGTCTTCTCCACCAATCGCAATATCTCGCCTACGCTTTGGCGAGTGTTGCTCGTTGGGTTGGTATGCACGCCTGCGGTGCACTTTGGAATCTAATATGGTGCGCTGACGAGGACGTCCTGTCCAATAAAATGTCGCTGGTGCATAAACAGTGGTACGATTATTGCCGTGAGTACGATCATTGGCGTCTCATCCAAACTCAGTACGCAGACTCCACAGGCGGAAATTCAGCTCTTACTTAATCAGCTTTCGGTAATAACAATTCCATGTAATTGTGTTGGTTCCGCATAACGTGTTAATAGAAGGTAAAGACAAGCCGGAGATGCCAAAATTTTATAACGAACATTAGAATTTATAACGGGTTACGAGTAGATATTAATTGATTCGTCTATCGCATAATTCGTGCAGTACGATGAAATTAAAAAAAAAAAAAAAAAAGAAAACAAGATTAAACAAAAAAATGAGATTAAAAAAAGATTAAAAGAATCAAGAATGAAAGAAACAATAACTTTTGGTTTTCACAGACGCGTACCTATATATTACAAATTCATTTATCATGTTATCTATCGTAATGCAGATTAACGACAATAACCGAAAATCCCAGCAGGATATAATGCTGGTAGGACGCGTATCACATTTTATGTACAGCTACTGCATTATAGCGTATTATATCATGCTAGAGAGATCCGGATTATACTCTTATCCATTGATTTAAAGCATTTACGCCGGGCTCGTAGTCTCTATGAGAAACTGCATATAGGAAAGATTTTGCGCTTAATCGCGCCTTCTCTCGTGAATAGCGCGTAGGAAAAGTTATACGAGACTCTGCAACTGCTGAGAATATTACAAGATTTAATGCACAGTGCGTTAAAATAAAAATTTAGAAACGTGCGATTTTATATTTGCACTTGTATTGTACTTTGTACATACCTATATGTCAATTAGGTATACAAGTCGCAAACAAAACTTTAATATCTTCTCTTTCATAAATACAAACATACGACAGTCACGTTTCCGAAACTAAAGTTTAACGACAACTTTTATTTCATTTCGAATTTCATAGTTCAATTTCACAGTGTGTGTGTGTGTATATGTGCGTGTGTTGAAACGATTTATCTTTCTACAGATGGTAGAGATTTTAGTAATGTCACATATAAAGAAAACCGATAACCGGAAGCAAAAACAGATAACCAATAAAAGATTTAACGTACTTTCTAATCGATTCGTCTTGCAGTATGTCAGTAATTGTTTTATCGTTCTGGATGGAAATCGTCAATAATTGTACGTCATATCAACCTTTTTCTACGCTTGACTAATGACATTCATTTCACGATACTTAAAGCGAACTGAGCTTTAATACTTTATATTAATTTAAATTTAAAACGTGAAAGAGATCTCTTATTATTATAAAATTATTATTTTATATGAAATATATTATTATTATTGTTATAAAATTATAAATTACTTCTCAAAATGATATATTTAATGAAAATACAACGCATGCCAATTTTGTTCATCTTTCTTATGTTTATATGCATATAAATAAGCTTGAATTTTTATCAAAAGTAAAATATGAAGAAAAAAAGGAAAATAAAGTGCATTTTTTAAATATTATATTTCTAGATAATATTGCAAAAAGTTTTCAGACTATTTTCGCTTTTCCTAAAAACAATTTCACTATCATTCTCTTAAATAATATTCGTAATCAGACGAAGCGATGTGTTTTTCCAGTCGTCTGCCTCGCAGAGGGCGAAAAGAACAAAGCTAGGGGTGGCAAGAGCTTTTCTGCTCAAAGCTCGAAGAAAACGTTATCTCTTCTCGCGTGCAACATTGTTATAATTATAAAGCTGCCACATTAAAACGCATATTCATATTCCAAGACGCTGCTTCTGCATGTTCTTCACAAACTGTTTGCGCATTTGTACAAGCTCGAAAGAACATACTCACTTAAAAAAAAAAGAAGAGAGCTATACGAAAGTATAGAAGATATAAATCAGTTGAGTGCAAATTTTTTTATGTCTATGAAAATAAGATAAATATTCATTTTATTAGCATTTCAAGACTTCTTTTTTTTCTTTTTGTGACTTTTTTCTTTAAAAATAGTAATTTAAATATATAAAATAATTTGAAATAAATAATTTTAATTCTTGCACATTCGAACGCAACAAGAGTTAACATTATCGGATGAATAAATAAAATATCACTGCAGTTTAAAATAAAAGTTCATATCACTATATTTTGACGTAAAAGTATGTAATTAGTATGTTAAGGTTTTTATTATGCAACTGAATCTATAATATCTCATTGAGAAGATAAAAATATTTAAAACATTTACAAGTATATATATATATATATAAATATTTCTTCTTCTTTTTGATATGTCTGGTATTAAAATATCTAGTAATCTCAATTAACTGCAGTTTATAAATACAATTAACTTTCCCTAAAAAAGGCAATTTTCTTCAGGATACAGTACAGTATATACTATGTAAATTTAAATATTTGATAAATGAAAAGCAATTTTACATGAGAGTAAGAAAAGAACATTTTATAAATATAGATTAATGAATTAATTTAACAGTAAATATAAAAAAGTGCCCTCACTAGAAATATCAAAGTCAAAAAAATAAACGGTAAAAAGAAGCGTACATGGCTCACACATACGCACATATATACAAATATTAATAATAAATTAAAAAATTAAAAAAAGATTTACTCGTTCATGGCAAAACTTTTATACACGATGTGTATTTCGTTACATGTTACGCTAAAATATTTAGCAAAATTGCTCTTTTCTTTTTATTTCTTTTATCCTAATTTATTTTTATTATTGTTTATTTTTTCCAGTCTAATATTTGTCGCAAATAATAGCTGATATCTTAATTTGGTAATTATCCGTAATTTGATGTAAAGCTACGTTTGATAAAGTACATAGTACGCAGTTGTACATTGCATTATTCACAGATAAGCCAGCTTGTGTTACGGCACACATGTAGGTTTATGTAAGCACAAATGTGATCTAATTACATTAATCAACTGTCACCACATTGTAATCGATCGGCCTTCGCGCATATACCATGTAATTGTCCATTACCAGATAACGAAGGTGTCTTACGTTGCCATATAATGATCTTCACGTGACCAGTAACGATCTCTATAGTGACCATTTTTTTTTTTAAGATTAATTGTCTACTTACATAGTACAAAATAATTAACATTCCTGATTTCCATCAACAAAACAAATAACACGTTAATCAACGCACGTGCACAATACTAATAGAGTATAGAGTATGATGAATAGAGTAGGAGATGTATATAGTATGTAGTTAATTGAAAAAAATATTATATATATCTATGTCAATATTACTTTATTAATATCAGATTTTTACAAAATTTATTCTTCTTGATGTTTTATTTGACAATATTATGATACGATACGAAATGGAACGACTTGATAAAATATGCTATAGTAAAAACGAGATAATTATAATTTTCGATTAATTTGACGATTATCTTTCTTTCCGTGAATGTACCGGATACTCATCAGCGCGAAGTGAAGCGAACAAAATCGTAATAGAACGTACCAACTCGCTCATTGGATTTGACGGGAGAGACCGCGGTAGACCGCCGTCTCTCCTTCTGTCGTCTGACCATAAAAAGGCCTCATCACTGGGTGATCGAATCCGCGGCTGGTCGAAGCGACTAAATTTCCGAATTACGAGCGCCAACGTATCCCCTTGGGTCGTTCCATCTTCCGTGAACGCGCCAAGTTAGCTAGAAGTTCAATTGGAGCTAAACCGTTTTCGAAGTTGCAACCATTGAAAACCGTTCGCCAACTATTATTGGTCCAGGTCGCATAGTATAATTACTGTTCACCGTCTACGGCATTCCTTGCCGTCTCCCTTCTTCCGTTTCTATCAACAAACCCCGTTATCGTCCGGCACAGTGTGACTCGATCGAGCACGTGGAGCCGTCAAACCCAAATCTATCGATCAGCGGGCCATTAACTTCGGCCGACTTGCGGAAGAAAATGGAAAGACGACGGAGACCGTGAACCGACCCGGATAACTTTCGCGGAAACTTTCGCGGAATATGTGAGGTGGAATCGCGTGAAAAATCTTGCGGGCCATTTTCAGAGGCGAACAAAAGGAGGAGAGCCTGCCGAACTTCGTTCGTATGTGCCCGTTAAATATATACCAATATTCCGTGGGCGAAACTTGTACCTTGATATTGGCAGCCGATGATTTAGTCGATTTTCCCGCTGGTATTATTAATTCTGAATCGGTTGCACAGGCGAGTTTGAGCGTTCTATCGGTGTTTATGTACGATGAATTTAAAAGGTATTTAACGCCATAATCTTTCAATTTTATCGTAGCTTTTAATTTTGCTCGAGACAAAAGAATTAACAGAAAAGAGAAAAAAAATATATTTGATATATTTTTTGATGAACCTAACCAATATATTTAAACAATTAAATAATTATAGTAAAATGTAACTTTCTAGAATATGATAGAACTTGGAAAGTAATGTCATCTTTATACACGAATAATTGCAAAGTTCGGGAAAAAGATGTTATCAAAGTTTTGCATACCTTTACTTTTGCGAAATACATACATCATGATCATTTAGCAAACTTTGTACGAACATTTATTCAAGAAAAGGGAAAAAGGATTTCTTTTTCAAAGTTGTGATATTATCTGATAAATTAGACAGAAAAACTATAGCATGCATATAAATAATAATGAATAATAATAAAAAATTTCTGTCAGAGGCATATCGTGTAAAAAGTACAATTGATATGTTTATTATATCAAATTTATTATACTAAAATGCACAGCTACTCAATTAACAAGTAAAAATTGATGTATAAAATAAAAAAAGACTGATACCTTTAAAAAATTAAATGTTTTCAAGAAATAGATGTACTCGTAAGAAACGTATATGTTTTTAAAAATATCATATTCTTAGAATATAACAGAAAAAGAATATAAAATGTTTTCAACATGTTCCTTTCTTATCATAAAAGGTTCTTGAACGGATATTACTAGAAAAAACGATTTCTAGCATAATGTATTCAATTTCACGAAAGTATATGAGCGTTCTTGTTCTCTACAAAGGCTCGTCATAAAAATGCATGGCACTCACAATTTAAGTAATAGGTCACTTGACGCGAGGTGATTAATCTTTGAAATCTACAATACAATAAAATTGTAAAATAATGCGGAGATAATTTTTATTTACGGTTTGCATAACGTTTATTTTTTACACACGTGTTATCAATTTTTTATTATCTTTTATGAGTAAAAATAATTTTTTTGGAAAGATACAATGAAAATTTTCTGTTTGTTGGTTCAACATTTGATTTTAAACATAAAGAGCAAATTGCACAAAGATTTTGTAGCTTTCAAACGTAACGCAAATCCATTAAATTTATCATAATCCTTTCTACATACAACGAGCCTTCTAGCATTCGCTACTAATCGACAAAGGTACGCATTATAGCCGTACTTTCATCATTTGTATGCAAACGCAAAGCTACTAATACTTCAGCACGCAGCGTGAATTCGCACGAATAGGCCACATTGGACAAAGGAGTGCACTTTCTGAGATCGTTCCAAAATCCTCGAAGCGGACTCGCGATTCCCGACGGTTGGTGGAATTCTGTAGACAAAAGGTAATTTATCGCAAAGCTCCCTCGTGAACGGAGTTATTGCCTTTTCAGCTCGACCAGGCAGCCACCGAGTCCGCTTATCCTCTTACTTACATCTAGCTCACTTATTAGTTTACAGGAGGTTCGATGAATGGCAAAATTTCTCGTTCATATTAAATGAATTGCCAAGATAAGAATCATTGATTTGGAAAATTGGTATCTCAACGCTGTGATATTAGCAGAAAAAATTGGCCAAGGTTCAAGTAGATTACTAGTCTTTCATTACGAATTTAATTATTCGTAAAATCGGGTATTACATTAAGGAGGGACTATACGGATCAGCTATGTCAAAAGTTACATCTAATGCATTTCGTGATTTATGAATTTAACAAAGCACTTTTAGCTTTTTAAAATACATATAACGTTAAATAATTAATTTGTGAGTTAAAGTAAAGCTTTGTCTTGTAGAATTAAAATTTTTATTTTCATAAATTCTTATGTACATATAGTCACCATAAAATTTTCATAGTACAGTAACTATGAAAAAGTTAGTTCGATATAAGTTAATATTTATAATTTTGAGATTAAATTATATTATACAGGGCAAATCACAAATTAATTGTCAATTTTGTATTTTAAAAGAGTAAAAGAGTGCTTTGTGCAAATATTAAATTCATGAATCTTGAAATATTTTAGATTTATTAATTATTGACATAGCTGATTTGACACTTCCTTCTTAAATAGCTTTTTATTACAACACATATTATAGCCAATGTATCTACTTATATATAAATATCCCAACCATTAATTGATTAAATATATCAACTTGTAAATGCTTAAAAGAATAAGTAATTAATGACAATTGGCATTTCTTTATTAATTGACTGTTGCAAAAGGTATGTGAAAATTATAACACTTTTTTTTGTATGAACAATTTCCAAGGAACGCGGGATTTCTGACCGGTAGTTTTCAGCTCGAAA
The DNA here is from genome assembly GCF_047496725.1 of Anoplolepis gracilipes. Classification (NCBI taxonomy): domain Eukaryota; kingdom Metazoa; phylum Arthropoda; class Insecta; order Hymenoptera; family Formicidae; genus Anoplolepis; species Anoplolepis gracilipes. Next base: position 12,777,544 of record NC_132973.1, read on the forward strand.
ACTTTTAAATAAAAGCTATAACTCTTGTTTACTCGCAACCGAGGAATCCGAGATATATTGTTGGCGCTGCTGAATTTATTAGCAACACTTTGCGTTCTTTCTCCCATGTTTCATCGATGAATATTACAGATTCCAACCGCTGTAGTGGGTATTTCGCAAAATTCGGTTTCTGCACGCATACCAGAAAAAAATGAGACTTTGCAATTGAAGGCGAAAAAATACAAATACGCTACGGGCGATATAACGTCATTATTGTTCGCTTTACCGCGTGCAAGAGTAATAGGATTTCGGCAACGGACATCTTGCGGCAAATGCATTTCGGCTATGCCAATTCGTGTGTTACGAGCTATGCGCGTGTTCATACAAATAGCTATGGGCGGAGAGGTCTCGCGCATTGATTAGGGGTCGATAATTACTCCAGATGTGAAAATTATTACGGATGGTATCAGCTAGCAATGTACGAAAAGTCTTTCCTCTTCTTCTCTTCCCCCTCCCCCTCTCTCACTTTTGTATCTTTTGTATAAAATAATCGTATTACTCTTTTTTAAGTTATTTGCATATGTATAGGATTTCTTCTTATGAATCTATCTATTTTAAATATCTTTCAAACTTTCTTGGTTTTTTATTTTTATTTTCTTATTAAATTTTTGAGAAATTACGTTAATTTTTATTTAAGAGAAATTAATAAAAGTTAATAGAAATAAAATATTTTGAGAAAAAAAAAGATCTTGTAAGAAATTTTCTTACGACTAACATAAGCGATTGCACGAACTCGGCGCGTTTCACGCGTGAAAGAAAAATCAGCTCGTTTCAGCACCCGGGCAGCCGAGAATAGAGTCTCGTTGAGATAAGTCAGATACGATCTCCGACTACAGTGCTGGTTAATGACCTGCTGTTTATGCAGGAAAAATGTGACGGAGGGGTGAATGTAGCGGTTGCGCATTGCGCGGAAGCGGAAATGAAGAGACGCATCGGGAGGGGGGAAAAAAGGGGGAGTCGTCGAAACGCAAAGCAAGGGTCGGTGAGAGAGTGTAAGGGAAAAGGATCGTTGTATCCCTGCCTTTCCGCAAACCACTCTAAAAAAGTGTATATATGTAGAATTGTAGAAGATGGTGGACCCTTAAAAATGTCAGCGCAGTCTCTCTATTTACTGCTCCGTAAAATCTTGAAAATCCACCATAAAGATTCTCGAATCAGAACGTCGAATATATCGTCACCCGGTATCAAGTCAGCATTGGCATATGTTTGCAGACGTAGCAACTCACTATAGCGTCGCATAATTACCGATAACTTTTTAAACTCTCTTCGCAACTTTATGCCATCTCGGAGAATTACTACCCTCGGTATGCTTGTCGACGAGGTAAATTATGCGTGACGGCACTTACACAGACGTAGCACAAACGAACTAGATGGAATATACGAACGCGTTTGAGGTAGTACTCGTTTAATTCTTCAGTAGTAAAAAAAGAAAATGATGTCTGCTATGTGGGATGTAACTTTCATATTCTCGTGAGATTTGCAACGACGAACTCGCGCGACATTTAATAACGCGCAAAAGAATTTAAGATGCATAAATGAATCTAGAAAATAAGATGATGTATGTATGTATGATGTATGACTTTTAAAAAGTTGCTTAAGAATTCGTAAAGAGTTCGCTTGCGTGACACGACCTAATTCGGCTGCAAATAAACGATAAATTTGTCATCGATCAAAGAAACGAGTTGGCGAAGTAAACAATTTTCTTTTTTACTCAAAGGTATATTTATATATGCAACGTCGTTAAATTCGTCAAACGCTCGTACTACATCGGAATCAATTCATTAACGTGATTACCGGCAGACGGAAAGACAAGATTGTCTATATGCGCGACGTTTCTTCTCGTCCGTCGAACTTATCGCGCTTCGATGGCTCGCAGTTCCCGTTTTCTCGGCGAGAATTCAGCGGCAACAAAAAGAGACGGAAGAAAGCGTACCGCCGGTTGCCGGTGCGGGCGGGATGCGGAAGGAAGGAGCAAACCGCATCGTGATAAAGCGCGGCGGTCGGGGCGGCGCTTCCTGCTGGAGTGTGCGGGATAACGGGCGACTTACCGAATATGATTTATGCCCCAATATAACTGGGCAGCGATAAAATAAGGAGCCATCTTTACGTCCGCCGTTTCCTCTCACTTCTCACCGCGCCCTTTCTCCCAGCGCCTTACCGTCGCGTCGTCCCGGTTTCCACTCCCCCGAGTCGCTCCAATTGCGAGCCCTTCCGGCAAACGTGCGACGCGAACCATGCGAGGTATGAAAATTAATATCTCGGAAGATGATGGACGAATCGGGCGCGCCGACAATCCGTAGACCCGCAACCCGCAATCGTAGTCGCGAGATGAAGACCAACTAAGAGCTCGCTCTTTGTTCTCCAAGAGAATATAGTTACGACTTTGCGTCCTTTTGCGGCATCGGTTCCGTCACTTCTTTCGGTGTCTGCTTTCCTTTTTATGTCTCTTTCTTTATCTTCTCCTCTATCTTAAGCGCTTAGATAAGTTTTGCGGTGGCTTTTTGCGTTTCCACTCCGGCCTAATCGACCGAATGATTTTTAAAGACGATTGTTCTGAAAACTTCCGTCGATTCTCTTGACACGGGAAAGCTCCGGAAAGATCTCGGAGCTCCATGGTAAGCGGGATGGAGTCGCGAAGAGGCTCCTAAGAGGAAGGAATAAGACGGAGGACTTCATCGTCGCGACTGATTGGTCGATTTGTCAGCTGCGTCTCTCGCATTCCTCCTGCTTCTTCTCCTGCTTCTCTTCCAACTCGTCTGGTCCTCATGAATCAGAGTTCTCGGACTCTCCCTGATGGTTAATTGAACCAGTCGAGCTGCTGATCTGACGGCCTTCTCATTTCATCTCTCTTTCTCCATCTCCCCTTTCTAGCCTCTCTCGCGATTGATCTCAGGCTGGCCGATCAACCAACTCTGGCGCAAGAACGAGATAAGATCGATCGAGCGACTTTTTTTTTCGTCGCGACACTTCCGGCATTCTCTTTCGTGTTTTGTGCGAGGAAAGAAATATCGTTGCCGGCAGATAAAAGCCAGGGCTACTTTATCATACAGGACGAGACTCTGTCATCCGCGATAATAGAGATTGATTTCATAAAACTATCTACTTGCTCCTTTGAACACTCATAGATAATGCGAGCGATAGTAATTGACTTATAGAGATAATCTACATCGTTTTATCGTCTCCTTCGATGCATAAAATTTTTATGTACATCAAGTGCATACTTTTTCACAAATTCTTTTGTTTCTTAAAAACATGAAAGAGATATTATTACTTCTACCATTCTTTCTTCCGCCAACGCCGCAATTAATCCCAAGCTTTCTACGTTGTTGTCTGACTTGAAAGAAATGCTTGAACGTAGCAAAACACGGAAGAAAAGACGCTTCGCATTCGGACTAGCGCCGGCGCGGCGATGCGCGCAATAAAAAGCAGTTAATGCGAATAAACGTATTCTCGGCACTTATTAATGGAATAAGCGGCGGAGCTGGGTTTGCGCCTTCATTGTTCGAGATGATCGGCGAGAGCACTCGAGACTTGCGACGGCGTGAAATATCACGCGCAATAACGAATAAGCAGAAACGCGTCACAACCATGGCCGGCGCATTAACTTTTTAAACTGCTTAATGATTCCTCTGTGTTTGCCGAGTATCTCCCCCTCATATCGGAATAAATTACGAAAAAAGAGCTTATCCGTATACGCGCGGCGCGGTGCGGCGCGACGCGACTGGGGTGGGGGAGGGGAGGCGGGTGTGCTCCCGGTACGAATTTAATAAAGTACGACCGCGTGATAAATCCGTGCTCACTTAGTAATGCGGCGGCTCGCGGAAGGCGAAAAACAAAACTTAAGGAAGACACATCGCTGGAAAAATCCTAATGAATAGTAATGGTCCAGGGAAGGGGGTGGAGGAAGGAGAGAAAGAGAGAGAGGGGTAGGCGAGCGACTACGCCCGCAGGGTCGTATCGCTCGGTGGGCTCTTTACGACTTTAGCTGCGAATAATGAGAGGAAAAACCGGCCGGACCGGTCGCCGGTCGCGACGCGTTATACCCTTCTCCAAAGGAAGCGTAAATTGGCGTCAAGGAAGGGGGCGGCCACCCCTCGTTCGCGACGACATCGTTCGAGTTCGCGGAATTATCGGAGAATTTACTTCGGACGCCTTTAATTACCACCTTACGATGTAGTTAAATGCGCAGTATCTCTTATCGGTTGAAATTATGGGACGTCTGGAGCGAGATCGTGGAATGCGATAAAGACTGTTATCGCAAGGAGGAGAAATGGAATTCAACAATGGCCCAAACATCGTTCGGATTACAGTTCCCTTTCATTCGCCGGGGAAAGGGGAAGGAAAGGGGTAAGGCGACGTGTACGGCGTGCAGAAATTTTTGGCGATGTGCTTTCTCGACCGAGAACGAGAGAGGGCGAATAAATGAAGGGATGGAAGAAGGATTAAGGGATTATCGTCGCGAGCAATCTGAGAAAAAATACGCGCCCACCTATTCTTTATTAGGGAGGTACACACATTACACACTTGGCGGATAAAGGATGGTGTCCGCTTTGTATATGTTTTTTTCTGATTCATTAACGTACGCTACATTTTATGTCCGCTCTCGTTCCCATTTGTTATATAATATCTCGTTTGGGACGGAACATATGCGAGATATGCACAGTATGTAATCTATTTTCGAAATTTTCGGTTATTCATAAACGGCATATAATATGTGAGCAATCCATCTATTGTATAATTAAAAAATCATACGATTGAAATGTTAGTCGGATTACATAATCGTGTTATCGCGAATAATTTATTTGATACATGTGAAGAGAAAAACTATTATCAAAATTTCTCACAATATTTTATAAGAAACGAATGTTTTATATTTTTATATGCAGACGCAGATCTCATGTATATTTCAAGAAAGCTTGAAACTTCTTTAATAAACTGTCAAAACTGACAAAGATAATTATAGAGAGCTGCTAAATTTAAATATTAAATGTAATCTCTCTCTCTCTCTCTCTCTCTCTCTCTCTTTCTTTTTTTCTTTTTCTCTGAGATAATAAGAGTTTATCATTTTATATAAAATATATCTCAAGCGATTGCCCTGTGGTAACCATATACAACACACAGGTACACATACACAAGTCGGATCACAACTACGCGAACTTGCAGCTAGACGCGACGCCGAATTTCCATTAAACAAGTTAACGTGGCAGGCAACGAAAGTGTCACGCGAACGTGCGTAAACACGACGTTAATATCTCAGTTTAGAGCGTAATACTGCGACTCTCTATTACGGTGCGAATAGGTGAGTGCGACCGCGCGTTTGTAATACCTGTGTAAACTGGTAGGCACGTAATTCATATCGGACGTATATCGCGCGGTGGCCGACCATAAAGGGAACTGATCCAAGTTTTACAGCATCAGCTTTTTAATAAGAGATGAACTCGTTCAAGTATTTGGCACGATATTACCGGAATAGAAATTGGACCAAATACATGCGCTATTCTGAAAAAGTGCAGCGCTAAATGTATAAATTGAAAGATATATTGTGAAATTTTTGGATTCTTGATTTTTTATTTCTGTATATTTTATCTGTAAATTTAAACTTAAGCGATGTTCTTCTTTATGTTATATCTTTGACATCTTTATTAATTCAATATTGATTCGTGGTATAAAAAATAATTCTATAACAAAATTGGACAAAAATGTTTTTAATTAGTATATTAAATCTCAAATCTGTGTGTAAAACGAGCTTTTTTCTTTCTAGTAATAATAACTTTATAATTTTTTTTTTATAAAAAATGTATTATATAATTATTAAGATTAAATATTATTTTAAAATATATGTAACAACTATTTCAATTGAATTTACTTGTGTAAGAATTTTTCAGATAAAGATGGCTATGTTGTAATGCTCTAACTCCAGCCAAACAAGAAGTAAGATTAATAATATTGAAAGCTAAAAGGACAACACTATTTGTTTTCTAAAAGTTGCAAATACAAAGTTGTAGCAAATGAACCCTTATGGCCTTTGTTCTCGGCATTCTATTTCACGTTTGCAAGTATAAAAATGCAGTAAGATATACTTCACAATTAATATTCAACGCTGTAAAAGAAGAATCTTTCAAGTAACAGGGGGCGCACGACAAAAATGGAAAAGTCTAAAGTTTAACAAAGTAAAACGAAGACGTAATGGAAAGTCCAATAAAAAGTTTATAGTGAGAACGCGCTTTCTTCGACGCTCCTTAGTCAAGGCATAAATTTAGGTTAATGAAGTACAACGATTATAAGTTAGCTGTAGACACTCTCTCTGCAGTTTCATCAAAAACTGAGGTAACAAAGTTGGCATTTCAATTAAGTACTTAACAGATACAGACAAGCATCGATGCGATATTATTATTCTCACGATCTCATGATATCGTCGCTTACATAATATCTTCCAAATTCATTTTGCATATATATAACTTGTTATAAATTTAAGTAACTAACTAAGAAATTTAAAAGCATTATTCTTATCTACCTTATTATCGTTAATTAAAAAAAAAAAAAAAGTAAAAGAAATTCAAAGTCGCTGCCCGGAAGACTTTCTACTCCGAAAATGATACAATTATAAATTTATAAAAAATAAATTAATTGCAAATGCGAAGACATACACAAATGCTCGCGCCAACATCCTCTACAGAGCTTTTGGCGCGGATGTAGTTAACAGAGCGCAACGTAATAAAGAGCACAAGCTGGTACATGGAACGTGTATCCTTGCAGGATTTAACATGCCACTAACACTTACCGTGATAGTCACGCGGGGCACGAGCGGCCCTAAATCGATCGATCGATCGATCGTACCGAAAACGAGCAAGTACGACACGTCGTACACGCCGTATCTATCGGCCGCGTGTAAACGCGTCGGTGTAAACGCGTCGATAAACACGTAAGTCCACATCGTTACGCGCGACCACGGCCTTCGACAAGCTATGTCCCTCACGTCTGGCAAACTCTCTGTCCCCGATTTTACGAAGACCTATGTTACGTCATGCATCGAATGCGCGGATTAGCATAGTCATGCGCGTACGGCAAGCATATGCTGATTCGCATACTCCATCGATTTCAGTCGATCCGCATTGGACTGATTTATGATCGAAAAACCCTCGTGTGACGTATGCCAGTATTATGTATTTGTGCCGAGATTCATGTCTGCGCATATCACGCGCAGCGCAATAATGCACCATCATTAATTGGCACGTACTAATATGATCGAATTTATATATTTCGATAAAAGAGAATGTGTAGTTGTGTTACATGTTACGATATACGTATTTCAGACTGATACACCGGCCCGCGCTCTTTTATACCTCTGACGTTTATATTACTTATCTCCGGTCATTACGCGAGTTCTGACTGTGATAAGGCTACAATATAATTATGCGATATATAGGTGTAGTGATAAAAGTTTATTAGGAATTATCGCGCGGAATGATGTAGTGTTAGATTTACGAGCCCATTCATAACCATGGCCATATAACGCAATTTCAACAGCTGTTGCGATAAATGTTATAGCATAGGAAGCTAATTGCGATACAAAGTCGTAAAATTAATCATGCCGTGTTAATTTACCCTCTTGATATATTTATTTTTATCGATATATTTATATTTATATTTTTATCTTACTTTTTTGTATTTGTTTCACGAGGCCTGCAGTGATTTGTACATACATGAAGAAACCATCTTGAATCGAATGATGGAGAGAATTGCGTTTCGTCGAGCTGAGATACTCGTATGCTCGAGATGGCTCATTTCGCGCTCGTATGCGGCGCGATTTTTTTCAAAGCGCTATCACTTCGTAGTTATAAACGTGCGCCGAGCAGTTGCTTCTTTCCACTTTTACCCTTGATTAACCCTTCCTTGCACGCCGTGTAGCGTTCAATAAAAAAATGTTTAAAAACGGAATATAGGTAGGTGTGTGTCGATGAAGCGCGCGCGAGAGGAAATCTAAAGTCTAATTGACTGTTTACCGTGGACGTGAAGAAATCCCGACCGTCCCGCTGCAAATCGACCGAAAGTAATGAGAGGATAAGCGGCTATCACGCGTATCAGACCGCCGGTATCTCGGTCACGTACCGGTGGATTTCGAGGCCACACGTACCGGCGAAACGAGCTGCAAAGCCGAGGTCGAACGCGGGGTCCAAGTGTCCGGAATTTCCCGGCGGAATGAACAACATCGTCCCGGCATCGTCCAGTTCCGACCGAGCACTCCAACCTTCGACAGCACGGATATACAACACACGTACCTGCGAATCGCCTTGCTCGGCTTTCCTGTGCTTCAGCATCAACTCGACAACTTGCACCGAGCTCTGGTATTTCGACACCCAAGTGGCTGGCACTTAAGGTCGTAGTTCCGAGTATGCAGGTCGATCTGTTACGACCGTTTTATCCGCGCGCGCGAGCTTCTCTGCATGACGCGCACGTTCGATCTTACCGTTTCATTTTGTTTTTTTTTTCTTTTTTTTACTCGCCGTCGAATATATTCAAATCGAGATTTTGCAAATGTTTTAAACGTTCGTTCAAGTTTTTCAATTAAATTAATTATGTTAATTACATGGAATAATATTGATTAATAATCAATGGTCCTATATCTTGCTCGACGTAGCATGAATTGCATAATTGTGGCTCTGGTAATTGATGGGCGTGTATTGTAAACACAGATTTCAGATGCCGTGCTCGCACTTGCAAAACTAAACATGTGTATAGATCGGAATTACCCCGGTGGTTTCTTCGTGTTCGACGTCGATACATTCGCGGGCTTGTCTGCGAAATCGATGAATCGGCACTCACTGAATTGCCACTTAGAAAGAGAAGGGGGTAGAGGGGGGGAGGGCGGTGTTCGTTTAGAAAACAACGCCGTGCCCTAATTTCATTATACTAATTCGCTCAAGAGCGGTGTACTCCGCTGCTTGTAAGAACGCCAAACGCTTTTCTCACGAATGCGGTAAACACGAAGGAACGCTTAATTCGCTCACCGAGTCGTATCGAAAACAAAGGGTCAGATACGTGTGCCTGTATTTCGTCTGCGATTTTGGACCTCGTTCGGTCGAGTCCCAATTTCTGAACGCACTAATGCGCAAATCGCTTCCCTTTGCGAATTTTCTCGCCCCTACTGCAAAACACGCTTCGATCCTAGGACGATGAGTCAGCGTCACAGAAAATCTGCCGCTCCCTTCTCATTTCGGAAAACAAGTCGAGAGCTTAATTATATTATCCCTGTGTAATAGACGGGCTGCTTTGTTTCGCTAAAAATAGCAAGCTCAGAAAATTCTGAACATCACGACCTTTTCCGTTTCCGGGAAGCAGGGTTTGCTGGTTTAAAACGGCTGCGTGGATAATGAAACGTTAGAGTATAACCGGATTACTCCTTTATTAGACAGTTTATTAGCCTCGTAAATGTCGTTTATTACGTACTAAGGATTTATTTTGCCAATCAAACTGGAACATAAAACTAGGGCGGAAATACTATCTGACCTGGTGTATAAAATAAAAAGGCAGGACAGGAAAGAATGTTTTTTTGTACCGATATGAAATCCTTCGCGAGATTTTCGAGTTATTACTTTTTCAGTACTTATCGTGTACAATTAAAAAATGTACCGAGAGAAAAATGTAATTATCTTTTTAGTTAACGAAAATAAAAACTGACATTTAGTGCTTTTATTTTTAATGTATTTTCATGTATTTTTGTCAATTAACAGCGTGTTGAAGATATAGTTCGAAAATGGATTATTTATTTTCTTCACATATTCGGATTGCAAAATATAGTTATTTGATAACCGACACATTATGTATAGAATTATAATGGTTGCATGTACACCGTAAAAAATTTTGTGTTAAATTTAACACATTTCTCGTGTCCCAATTTATCCACTCTAATTTTAATGTTAATTTAACAGAAGGCAAATATGTAAACAAATAACACAAATAATATGTAAAAAATTAACACAAAAATATGAATTAGTGATTAAGATTTATTTGTTAATTGTGTTGTTTTAACCCTTAGAAACGGTGAATATTAACTCAATGCAGAAAAGTTAAAATAAAATAACAACAGTATGTTATATTAACATAAGAGTATGTTAAAAATTTAACACAAAAATTTCTACGCAAAGAAAATTTCAACAAAAATACAAAATGTTTCTTACCGTGTAAGATATACTGACATAAATATTAATGTGACATAAATATTACTGCGACATAAATGTTACTGTGACATAATATTGTGACATAAGAAAATATTACTTTAATACAATTGTCCCAGTTTCAAGTATTTTTTTTAGACATTGTTTTTAAGCTGATTTTAAAAGTCCATATGTATACTTGTTAAGGGATTATATAATCAATAATAAAAGCACAAAATTAATATTGTTTATAAAGAAATGATTGCCGAGTTGTTGGCAATACAATTTTGACATTCCTAGTTTTTTTTACACCTCTAATTATGTAACACTTATAATTTACGTCGCAGTGTTGCGGCGTACAAACACGAAATTATAATCCAAAAGCATCCAGATGAGTCACTCTCGCGAATGATCAGACTTCCACGTTCGTTCGCGCAATAATCGCCATTCTCGGAATAAAAAAAGGTTATACTCAAGCGCCGTTCTATTTGAGCAGGAAAATCGTCCATTTCCTCGTACACTTTCATCCCGGAGCGATAGTGTTATATATAAAAGGAAGGGGATGGTCGGTGGAGCAATAGAAGATGGACGCGAAAGTGAGAAAAAGGGGGATGCTATAAGCAATGAATTTCTGAAAAAAACAAATTGTTCGTCGTTTGTGGCATTCATCTACACGCTATATACATATGTTTAATAAGCTATACCGAGGCGAGTTGCCGGCAATACTATTTTGACATTTCGATGCTCGGTTACTGCAATGTTAGTTAATATCGACTGCTTCGAAAATAATGGCTTCGAAATGAACGACATAAAAAGTTAGTTCACAGATATGGTTGCAGTATTGTTGAAAAATACAATTTGTTCAGCGAAATGAATGTAGCATGAAGAGATATTAAACAGAGGCTCAATATTACATATTTCACACTACCGTGTGTAAGTTTGTAATTAAGATAATTGTTTTATTTACATTGTTTTTTGATAACCGCATATCTCTCTCTTCCTCCTCTTCTCCACAATGCATTTTCAAAAGTGATATAATTATATATTTTCGTTCACATTTTAATGAAAGATCTAAAGCTCAAACAAATTGTTAATCTCTCTGTTACAGTTTTCGCATGTCATTTTATGATGACTCAACGATTAAGGAAAATTGCATTCCAAAAAAATTTTGGCACATTTTTGGAATTATTTTGAAATACTTAAACATTGTTTTACCACAAAATGCGAATACTCCGTTTAAATAAACAATAAAGTGTGTATAATTTATAGTCCTAAAACACGAATACGCTCAAAGCTTATGTAATCATGTCGAAAGCCACATAGTTACCGGAGATATTGAGTAGTTGTTGATCTATCTCTCATGTACGTTATGTTTGTCGTTTCTAGCTAAAGGCTGCCGCAGGCGAAATACATGCTGTAATATCACGCGGAAAGGATGATGGCAACGATATCGATTCTTTGCGCCAAACGCGCGTTCTGCAAAAATTCAGGATTTCAGGACAAATTCTGCACGCGCCATGCGTGATCGCGCGATAAATTGCGAGCTCGGTTCTCTCGACTGAATATTCACTTGCTTCGTTGCTCTAACGTTACAATATATACAATCGAAAACTTATTTTACTAAAATGCAGAAGAATAAAGAAAACATGAATATAAAATATGAACAGGATTCAATAAGCAATAACAATCTATATATATATATATATATATATATATATATATATATATATATATATATAAAACAGTCTCTCTTTCTCTCTCTCTCTCTCTCTCTTTCCCTTTTATATATATAATGTGATCAATATTAGACATAAATATTTTCCTGGTAATAACAAATTTTTTTGTTTCTATAAAATCCGCTTTTAGATTGGTTTTCTTTTACATTCACCTTTTTTATGCTATTGGAACAATTTTATTCTTTATTGAAAGCTCGTCTTGCTCTTTATTTTTTATTATCTCTCTCTTAGCTTTTATTAATGAAGTATTCTCTTTGAAGTATCAAATTTTTTACGCAGATATTTACTTTCTTTTTTATTTCGGTACTTTAATATAGCGAAGTTTTTCATTTTCAATATTTTCAAGGAAGCAGATATTATGTGAAATTTTGTCGCACGTTCGATACATCATAAAAGACAAATAGAAGTGTACGCGTCAAATGTTACGCTCAAAAATACATTTGCGCTATGTATGTATGTACACAGCAAAATGATACATAACAAAGTAAAATAGTCGTGTCAACTGACGGATGTTCTTAGCTCTTCCTATGGTTCCCGTCGACCCTGCTGTTGCTCAAATGAAATTATCTTTCTTTGCCTCCAGAAAACTCTTGGACTCGCCCAGTTTGGCGAAACCAAAGGGAGAGCCAAGAGAGCGCGACAACAAAAAAAGAAAGAGATCCAAAGAAAAATATTCTGCAAGTACAAATGAGGTTTTTCTTTCTAGAAATGCACTTGCATTTCTCATCGTTTTACATATTTTTTTTTTCATTCCTTCTCTTTTTTTTCTTTCTCAGTCACCGCATATTGACGTCACTACGTTGAGAAATAATAAGACGATGTAACGATACGTTTGAATCAAATGGTTAGCTTTTTATCTTGTATAGAAGACATCTCATTATTCTTTCTCTTTCTTTCGTATTTTTTATCTTTAAGTCTATTTAAGAATAAAGGGTCATAATAAGCAACTAACTTCGTTTCTAGACATATTTTCCGTTTTATTCTTGTACGCACGACAATCCCATACGGCTATTAGCTCTCTCGAAATTCATTAATATCCAAGATTCCATTATGCAACTTAATTATTTATTTATTATTTGAAACATATGCTGAAATATGCGTATTTTTTCTGCAGTTTCTCCGGTGTACAAGGACTCTTTTTCTGTCATGCGTATTTCGCTTTCCCTTTGAGTTTCTTAACAAAACTTTGTGACCGAGGCAAAGCGCGTAATTTTTGCATTTGTCGCAAAATTCCCCTTTTAACATCGTAATTTATCTCCCTCGAGTGCAAAAAGACCGTCTTTATGCGTGACGGCTGCGATGCTGAGCCGGCTGTATTATTTTGTCACAGAGAACAGCATGTCGACGCGGGAAGATAAATCACATCTTCAAGAAAAGTTTATAATCTGAAAATTATACTATCCGGACATATACATTCAAAACATTTTATCGTGCAATTAAAAAAACTAGCTCTTATATTTGTGGAAAAAAAAAAAAAAAAATTTAACGAAAATAAATTTAAGTCAGAAGCAACGAGAAATGATTTTTATATTTAACTTCAAGCCAATACGCACAATAAATCGTATCAATAGTTTTGATTAATGTAACATATAAAAATTACTTTCATTTACGCAAATACTTGTAATTCTTGAGGATTATTATGGACACAGCTACATATATCCTTCATAACTTTCAACGAGTATTGGTAACTACCGCAGGATATTGGATTATGAGATTCAGTTTAGCTTCTACTTCAGGTCAAAGTTGATATAAGTGTAGTCGTGAGTCGCGAACCGCGTATACACGAGCTCCCAATTATCGCTTAAACCTACCATGCTAAGTGTACGCGCGCGCCAGTCCTTTAGTAGATTAACTAGCAAATTTGTTCAATGAGTTTATTAATGGCTAGTCTCTCGTTAATGAAAAATAACTTTACGCGCCTTATACTTCAGAAGATTGGGGTGATCCTGTAATGTGTATGCCGATGACCTTAGATAAGAGACGGTGCCATTTATTATTGTTCCGAAATCGAGTTTATCCTTTTAATCGAAAATTCGGATGATTTTCGTTGTTAATGAGTATCCCGATTGGAAGCGGCGATATGAAGCAGTTACATAATCGGTATATCGAATTGATTACATCGGGTAAGCCAATTAAATAGCTCTTGATTAATTTGATTTCTGACTATTTCATTTATATTTCTAGTAACTGACTCTCAAAATAAACTGACATGGATGTATATTTCTGTTTGCTCCGCAAGAATCATTTCGACGCGATTGAACGATAAAACAGGCGTATTTAAACTTATCTGTGAACGATTTCACATTACGAGGTTCAAGATATACCATACGAATGCTCGATTACGGTCGTTGCTCGATATAACGGAATAGTCAAAGAATCGCGTAATCAAGAGGCAAAGAAGAGTTAACGACTACAGCCATTACTGCTACACCAATAATTACGCTAATAATTCAAACTTAATCGTATTAACCAGTAATTGCTTCCCCGAAGGCGTCCGTGTAACACCCGAGGCAAATAATACATTGCTCGACGCCTGTTTTCGAAAAGTGGAAACTAATTAATATGAATATAGAGATATATTACACGTTCGTGTTCTGTGCGCGCGGAAAACATTTATTCAGCTGCGAATTTAACCGGAACAAGTTAAGGGCTTCAATGTTTACTCTCATCGCCCGGAGTCTGAGGTGAGATCGGAGTCAGTCCGGTAAACACTTTCGTCGTCGTCTCGTGTTGTGTCATATTCGAGAGAAGGATATGCATCATTATTTAACCGCAACATAATCCGGGTATCAACCCCCATGAGCGCGCGCGCGCGCGAAGGTAACTGAAAGAGGGCGAGAGATACCCTCGAGCTGTATACAGGGGGTATCATGTTATTAATCCGGCTCCTTTCGCAGATAACGAGACAACCCCTTTAATTCGCGCGACCAGTGGGTTTTTCCCCTCTTCTGTCCCTGAATCCTAATCCCATCCCAACAAAAATACCGGCGGCCGGTCGTGAGCCAGACAACACACGGGTTCATTCGTGCGCTCTTTAGCTCTCTCTGGCTGCAAGCGGAGCCGCTTAATCGCGTTAAAAGGTTATGAATGGTCGTGGAAAATGTATGTCCCCCGTGCACACGTAGACACCGCCAATTAGCGCATTTAGCGTTTTTCGAGGGGAAACTACCCTCTATTCGTCCACACGTTCCTCCGCGCTCGTCTGTTTATCCGCAGCTTCGTGCTTTCCCTCTCGTTTGCCCGCTTCTGATAGCATTGAGAATTGTGCGTATTGCGGTTGTACGTTACACATTACATTGTTATATTTGCGTCGCATTCTATCTGCTTTTAGAAATGAATAGTATAAACAAGACAGAGAAGAAAAACGACTGGCGGTATTTATTCTGCGTTATGTTACAAGATATATTGTCGTCGTGTAATTTGTAAAATATGCATGATACTCTACTTTAGTTATAACTTGTAAGTTAAGTACACAAGACGCGAACGATATAACGCATTACATGGGCGAATAGATGTAAAAATAAATTTGTTAAATTTTCCTTTGTTTTTTCTAGTTTGCAAAAACATCTTGACTACTTTATTATATCGCCGTGAGTATATCTTCATGGTAACGATTTGGTTGTTTTATCTCGTCAATTAGCGAAGCGCTATGTGTTCGCTCACTGAAGCACCATTGAAGTGTTTGGTTTAATGAGCAGCCAACCGTGGTAGAAGCGTCCGGAGGTAAAAGCATCGATACCAAGAACAAAGATCAAAAATCTCTTTTTACGAAAGATATTGCGATCGTGTTCGCTTATAAACTTTGCTCGATTATAGGTCGCTAGATTGTAAAGGAACAAATGTTATGATTTTTATTCTTTTATTACGAATACTTTACTTCAATGTGTGACATAATAGAATCTTTGTAACGTGTCATCGTTTAAGAAAAGATACTATTCGCTGTGCTATATTTATAACGCGTGTATATAACACTATCTCCTTCACGATATGCTTTACAGCACGTCAATAGCGATTGCTTGAGTCTATAAGTATAGCGATCAACTTAATCCTAACACCTTACCACACGTGTGTTATCACGAGCATTAGCTTGTAATGAAACAACGTAGCTCACGCTAATATAAATATAAAAAAGGCAAGCATGTGTGAAAAAAAGAGAGAATATTACAAAGCGATCGAACATAACAAAGGGGTGAAAGAAAAGTAAGAAACCGGTCATCAACTAACAAATTGGCACAAAACCATGAAATATTCCTAACGCGTCAACACGTTGCGTTTACCTGGCCGTACCTGAGAGGACGAAATTAACGGCACGATACCGACGCTAACATCAACTTCTCCACCCTTCTTCCCGGCGACCCGACGGGTCTCGGGGAAACGTTTGTTTTACGACACTAACGAGAATATACCATCTCGACCCGTCAAACCCGCGGTTGACGTAACAACGCCGAGGTTACATCCGGGGTCGGAAGAGCGAGTGCGACAATCGATACTCCCATATATACTAGGCAAACCAGAACGCCGAGCCTCTGACACCTGGGATACATTGTTTGAGATGCTGTTAGGCTCGTTCCGATCCAGTCAGCAAAGAATCGGGGACGCGGCGCCGAGTAGATCGATATTTAACCCTTCTGCGAAGAAATACACAACGTGCGCGGAGGAGGGAAAGATAATCAACAGAGCGAGAGAGTAGCAATGTGAGACGGCAGGCGCGCCTATAAGCGATGGATTTTTTTACAGTGGAGGAAGATCGTACGAGCGAGCCGATAACCGCAATTCCACGTACACCGGAAAACGTTGAAACGGATATTAATCTCATCGAATCTGAGAATTTCATCAACCTCGTTAAGAACAATTACAGCAAAAAGTGTTTGTTTCTGTCCTGCGAAATATAAAACGTTTTGATAAATTTAGACGCAAAGTGTATAATATTAAAAAATAATTACTAACAAAACTATTTTTATATGTAAGATTTTCGCAAGATTTCGAACTGATAGATTCTTTTCATTTACGTGTAATGAAAATTGTTTTCGCGATGCGACACTTGTGAAAAACTGCTATTGTATATAAAGTAACTATATTATTGATTATACAATATCATTAAATGAAATCTGCAGCAGAGTGAGATTGAAAATATAACAAAAGATAATATACGTATGTACATATAAATGTAATATAAATACGTAATATAAATATGTAATATAAATATAAATCTAAAATTGAAATATAAAGAAATAAAAAATATATATCAATCATTCACGCTATTTTCAATAAAACTTTTAAGTTCAAATTTTTCGATTACTCTGAATGAAGTTATTAATAATTATTCAGTCAAGACAAAAGTATGTCAAAAATATCATAACAAAAATAAAATAATAAGATATCAAAATAAGCTTTTATAATAAAAATTAAAAATTATCAATTTTAATGGCTAGTAAAAGCAAATCGCTGTTCTTGGAGCGCAAGAATTTATTTAGGATATAAAATACAAATTACATAAGTGCGAACGTTTCGGTCTACTTTAAGACCTTCCTCAACGCTAATTACATTGGTAAAAAAAACAAATTGTTTACTTAAATCTATGTTTTTCATTAATAGTACGTATCGGATTCGGAAGTCGCATAAACATAAGTCAAATATAATTTGTCATTACGGTACCGCCGTGAAAACATCACTTTCAAAAAAACATGATTTAATCAATGTCAGCTTTAATTAAATCATGTTTTTTTGAATGCTACTTTCATCGCGGTACCGTAATGACAAATTATATTTGACTTAGAATTTTTACTTATTTTTATGCGACTTCCGAATCCAATACGTACTATTAATGAAAAACATAGATTTAAGTAAACAAATTGTTTCTGTTTTTTTTACCAATGTAATTAGCGTTGAGGAAGGTCTTAAAGTAGACCGAAACGTTCGCACTTATGTAATTTGTATTTTATATCCTAAATAAATTCTTGCGCTCCAAGAACAGCGATTTGCTCTTATTAGCCATTAAAAAAATAAAATAATTCCAAAGTTAAATATAAAAATTATAAATAACAAATAAGAATTAATCATTGTTTAAAAAGTTATCAATGTAAAATTTTTATTCATTTAAAATAATCTTAAATGAAAATTTTTTATAAATATCAACTATCATTTAATAAAGTATTTATATATAAATCTACCATTAAAACTAAGACATTAATAATATTGAAGATTATTTATTGTAATTGTATATTTAAAAATTATATGTAATTAGAATATTTATAACTTAAATTTTTTTAAAGACGATACAGAGACAAAATAGGCGATTAATAGCCTATGACCAACATGGCAAATAACATTTTAATTTTGTGATCCTCAACGGTTGGAACCGATGGGAGACTTAAATACCTTCGCATCTCATTCTGGGAGTTTTACATGTCTGTTTCTCATACTAGATCTTTTTTTCTTTTCTCTACTGAAGAAGATCCCAAGGAAGGATCGAAACGATTGAATAAATTTTTGTGCGTTAAATGTATTAATTTATTTATGTATTTTTATTTTCACGCGCTCTGATATCTGCGTTACGGCTCTTAATCGCCTATTTTGTCGTGTAATTTATTGTATTGGAGCCTATTGTTTTAATTTTAATTTTTTTGTTTAAGATACAGAGAGTTTTATTTACACAAAAATTCCCTAGTAGAAAAAGCTAATTAAAAGAATTGTAAACATTGTAAAGTTTCATTAGATTAGTATTCTTGCAATTTTTAAGATAAACTGCAATATAAGGTTCTCAATCGGCCCCTATTATTTTTGTATTGCATTTCTACTACAATTTTATATATGCTGTATCTTATCTAGTTATACACTACATGTATAAAAATCTTTGTGGTATGCGAATGCGCTCTATGAAAAAGTTTTTACCGAAAAAATATGATTTTTCAGCATTCATTCGTAATTTTTTTCATAGTGCGTATTCGTATACCACAAAGATTTTTACACATGTAAGACACAACATACGTAAAATTTAATAATAGTACTGCAATACAACTGAAGCCCATTAAGGCCCTTGTCGCTATATATATATAGCCATCCATGCTTGCTCTTAATTTATATTTAATACACAATGATAATAAAAATGACAGATTATTATTAAAATGGTAATTAATATTTTGCCTTTGTATATTTAATTTCGATATAAAATATGTAATATTTGATGTTATATACATATATGTTTTAACTTTTTATTTATTATTTTTGTTTAATTTTGTGAAAATTCGAGATCTATATTTCAAACTGCTTTTTTTTTTTACCAATTAATGGCTTTTGATGTAACATAAAAATACTAATTTAATCATTTTTTATTTATATCTCATGAAAAACCGATTATATCGCTTTGCAAATACGCTTCAAAATATTCAATCTGTTTATCCGTATACGTTTTTTCTTTTCCCTCTTTTATAATTAAGCTTACGTTTCGAAATTTAACCTGTTTTCAAATTGTAACGAAAAATCTGGTAGAAAAGATTTTTAATTCAATTTTGCGATCATGGAATCAAAATTATCTTTGAATTTATCTAAGAGATAATTATATTAATTGTGTCATTATTAAACTGCGGTTCTAAATAATTAAGAAACATACAAATACATGAAAATTTCTCACTGTTTCTTTCTTGGTTGTATTAAATATTTTACAGTGATTAAAAATTCAAGTTTTTAATTAAAAATTACATATACAGGGAGTGAAACGTTATATAATCAAATAAATCACTGACACGAAAGTTTGGCTATGGCTGTAGATGTTGCACCTGGTGCTGTTAGATACTGGGTCTTTGAAACACACATTTATCTTGATAATAATTATTCTCTTGTTTTATTAATTTTTGATTAATATATTCTGAATAGATATGTTTAAATACAGCTTACATATATTTGTATGTTGAGTCTCGTAATTCGTTCCTCTCTCCTTATCATCTCTTATCGTAAAGTAACATTCAAGATCCCTTTTCACACATGGTTAAGTTGCATCGTTTGTGGTAACCCAAGATCTCTCTTCTATGCCAAATATTCAGCTTAGCCTCTAAAGGCTCTGACCATGAGTGAAAATATACCCAAGAGAGTTTTATTTCATTGTGTGGGACAACCTGACGTCTGGTAATGCTGTTCCCTCTGGTCTACAGAAGCTATAACCTGACCGCAAAACAGTCGGTATACTCTCATGTTTCCCTACATGCGCAGCTAAACAAAATTGTGTACAGAATCTTATGAACCACTGAACAAACAATAGATCATTGCCAATAAATTTTAAGAGCTGTAATATTTACTACATGTATGTATGATGTCTCATAAACATTTTCCATAAAGTAGATATTTTTACGAAACATATTTGTT
Organism: Anoplolepis gracilipes; assembly: GCF_047496725.1. Classification (NCBI taxonomy): domain Eukaryota; kingdom Metazoa; phylum Arthropoda; class Insecta; order Hymenoptera; family Formicidae; genus Anoplolepis; species Anoplolepis gracilipes. Next base: position 12,797,831 of record NC_132973.1, read on the forward strand.
TTTCCGTAGCTGCGTTCATAAAGGAAACATATAAAAATCCAATATTCCGACGGCTTATCACGAAGAATGCGAAAGGTGCATCAATGTTCCAACGTGTACAAGCTGCATATAGCTTCAATATCAAGACGCGATAGTAATTGAAGATTCTTACCAGTATCTTCTATACAGTTAACAGACACACCCATACGCGTGCGTAACCAGATACGAAAGTCATACCGATTTTGTTTGGTCAGTTTTCATATGGCATCGGAAGTCGTCACGCTCGACTGCACCATCGTTTCGAGCTGGTTAAGCGCACTTCGCCATAGGTAACTCTCCCAGGAAGTAAGATAAGGAAGGAACTCTCCGGGGCGGAGCCCGGGATTCTCTGCGACAACGTGGCTGCGGAGAAATGTCGCAGCTGGTTGTGGACGCTGAGGTGTGTTAGGAGGGTATATAACTCATTGTCAAAACTAAGGAGGGTGCGATGGATTTTAGAAATTTAACACTAATAATCTTTTATGATTCTTGATAAAAATATGACTGAGCAAGCAGACAACTTAATTTAACAACCTACTTCTTTTAGAAAAGAAACACGCGTTGTATTTTACGCAACAGTTTTTTAAAAATTGATAAATAAAATTGATACTAACTTTTAAACAAAGTATATTCTATGGAAACTTCTTGACAATAAAAAATTTATGGAACACTTTTACGAAACAAAGTATATTCCATGAATGCTTCTTGACAGTTATGGGTCTGACATTTAAGTTTTACTAGTTTCCATATAAAGCCATTCCTAGCAAGAAACAGCGATAGGTTTGCTATAGAGAATTCAAGCGCATTCCTACGAGGTGTGTTTCTCTATCCCGTTTGGCAACAATAATTCGATATGGCGAACAACCGCGCTTCGAACAACTTAGCTCGCCACCGAGTAGTTTATGCTCGGTAGCGTGTAGAGTCCTGTTACAGTCTGTTAAATTGGGCCACAGCTGGTAGAGAGCTGGTACGAGCTATGAGGCGAGCTACGAGAGACGAGACAGCTACCACAGATTTTTGGCGAAATTTCTGAATAAAGGAAGCGCATGTCCCAAAACACACTTACGTCACGTTCTGCTCGAAAGCTTCATGAATGATAAAACTCTTTCTGTGCGCGGTAGAATAGCACTGATTGTATATCTCTATAAAAATTTAAACAATTTAATAAAATTTTGCATAAGTAATATAAAATTTTCGACATACTTTAAAGTTTGATGAATTTTATGCAGTGCAACGTGATTTGCATTATTTGTCAGAAATGAAAAGGGGAAAATTATTTAATAAATATTAAACACAGACGCGCGTGAATTTGCATAAAATTAATCAGAAGAAGAACAGAGAAAAACTTATTTTGTCGTCTAATAAAATTTTTTAAAAATATTCTCAATTTTTATTTCAGACTTAATCTAGGTCGCTTTGTTTTAATTGAGATCTAAATATACCAATGTTCTACCGATGATCTCCCGATCTACGCGATACAAAGTGATTAAATTCACGTTAAGACGAATAAAATTAACGAATTACTGTTATCGTAATACATGTATGCTTTCGCGCAGCACAATTTCAAATGAAAGTTTCCGTTATTTAGGAGGTAATCGATGTCGTGTCATGTTACACATTGACAGTTTAAACAATTACACGCAAAACGTTTAGCTGTACGCATTAAATCGTACAATCCGCCAGTTCTTTGTACGCATTCATACAAAAGCTCCCGTGCGATAATAATTTGCCGTTTAAATAATAGATATCAGTATTTCACGATGACAGTAGGGTACGCTTGGCCAAGTTCCACGTGTATTTCTATATCACAGCGAAGGTTCACAGCTGAATCAGCGAATTTTATGCGCGATCGCATCCGCAAAAGAAGGGAAAATTACGTCCAAAGCGCAAGATATTGAACGATTACGAGACACGCGTCTCGCAATTTGTTATAAGAAATTTCGGGTATCAAACGCGATACTCGGACAGAGAAGATAGTAATTAATATATTCCCTGGATACACGAGACGATGCAAAAGTTCATCACAGCTAGATGCGATAGTTGGCGAGAGGCACCGATTAGAATAACTAGCTTCGGAACTTCTATCCATAATTAGACCGTCCATAATTTTGCATTTATTTAACTTTATGGTAAACAGATTGGTCGAGCTTTACTCACAAACGTGTATAATATAATATTGTGCGTACAATGGAATTTCACGAGAAAATAAAATATCTTTAATTAATATGAAACAACAAATGTAAAACTTTTATTCACACAGTATCACGTCACATAATGAAAAATAATATTCATAATATTTGATAAAATCATGATAAAGTATACATAATTCATATATATTTTAATCAATTTCAGGTATTACAATTAATTTTCACACTTCTCGTGTAATTCCTTTCATCTAGAAAATCTATCCAATAATTAAATAATGATAATAAATTCAAAGAGAACTGGTACTTCTTCCGAAAAGCATCTAGACACAATAACTATGTCTTATTATGTTCTACAGCAAAAAAATTAAAAACCGAACTAATTTATGACGCGAGAATAGTCACGATATACACGATAAAGGAATATTTTTATTCAAACTGATTTATTGCGGCGTTGTATTACAGTTTGATTATCTCCGGGTGTACGATAATTGCAACGATACCCATGCGCTCTTATTGCCATGCTAACGCAATCGCATAAATCACGATACGGCGCTAATTATTCTCTTCGGCCGAAATTCATCTCCTTGTGAATTATACATATAAAGCGATTTCCCGTGTGTGTCATAAATTATTTCGCGGATGACATTTCCTGCTTGCGTCTTCCTATTCCGATGATTCTTCCAGAATCAAATTTCCATCGAGAAAACATTAGAAAAGTTGGTTAAACGAATGTTTCTCTAATATTTATAATTCAAATTAATGTTGAATAAAAGACTGCTTTATTCAATAATAATCCGAATTAACCGAGAATCAAATAAAGAAATCACTGATTACCGTCACAAAAAACTGAGAGATTGAGAGAATGGAGAAACTTTCGTTTCCCGCGAATACAATTACATTTCCGATCAGGCGCAAAATATGTAATGAAAAATTGCCAAACGTTAAACTGCAATAATCCGGATGCGATATCGCAAACAACCGGCCAAGCGACGCGACGTAAACCGCAAATTATTTTTTGCGGCGGAAACATTTTCCGATCGGTTGGCATATTGTATCGGCGAACACGCGAACAAGGATCGTCGTCGAATAGGCCGTCGACAAAAATCGAACGATTTTTGCCGCGCATTTCCTATATACGTATTCCGCGGTCCGAATTACGCCGCGGTCATTATGGTAATAACCGTTCGCGTATCTCACCGGCTATTAATTCCGGTCGCGGGTATAAACCCCGTATTTATGACCGTGAACGTTGCCAGTGTGGGCGCTGCTCGCTCGTCCGTTGTACCGTTGCTGTTGCTGTTGCTGCTGCTGCTGCATCGCGGTGCAACGCTTCGAGGACGGTCGCGCGAGAGTCGTATTAAAAGCCGGAAAATTGAAAACGAAACAGTGTCGTGCCGAGTTACTGTTCGATTGCACACGGGGGTGGCTAACGTTCAAACGAGGGCGATCGGGGAAGAAGGGGGAGCGTCGCACGATGAAACGAGGGACATGCGTGGGCGCGGATTTTCCGCGTCCCTATCTCGTAAAGTCTCATCAGGCTTGTGCTCTTTTTTCTTGTTTTTTTTTTTTCTTTTTTTTTTTTTTTTGCGCATTTTCCGCCGTTAACGCAACGGAAAACCGGGATGTACGGTCGATTCGCTACGGTCGATGATTGGTCCAGCAGTGACGGCTTTCATCGACGACTTATCACGCGAGGCTATCATTAAAGATTGTTGTAAATGTTAACAGCGAAAGCACTGTTGTTACTGACACATATTCTTCTGGAAACGCCATGAAACAACCAAAAGTACCAAGTATCGAACCGTGGTTTAATATTACACGTATCATCCACGTACTCTCGAGGGAGATTGAACTATAGATAATCCAAGGAACACAGAAAATTAATGTACCATACGGATCTTTTGTGATACGTACTGTTAAAGCCGCGTAAAAAGAAAACGATTTTCTCCATTGACGCAACAGGATTGTAATTTCGGTGCATCGATAAGAGTCGAACAAAACGCGAGTGTGGTAGGAAAAAGCGTTTTCAGTAGCGATATCAAGGTAAGAACGATTTGAGAATGCGGACGTTGAACTCGCCATACATAGAGGATCCTGCGCAGGAAATTTCCGAGATCGGATCCTGCCCTCTATACGAAAGCAGAACACACACGTTCGATCGCGATGGAAAAACCTGTTCGGGAGCAATGGCGCAGCTGGGAACGTTTGAGGGAATAACGAGGGAAAAAGGGCGTCCCGTCTCTTTTCCTCTCTCGCATGCGTTGCAGGTTGCAGCACTCTTTTCCTGCTTCCGTCTCCTTCTTCCATCGCGTATCACTGCTTTACGGTAGGATGGCTACCGAAAATACGAGACGAAGGGGGCAGCGAGCATAGACAGAGAGAATATCCCTGTTGGTTCTCAATCGGCAGAATTTTTCGTTCCTCTCGTCGCGAGCTAGTTGCTTTGCTTTGCTTTGCGATAAAATCGATCGGCTATAAAAACTCGCACAATATGCGGATACTGAGATACGTACCATTACTGTTTGAATAGTTTTCTTCGATAACCCTCAATATGCATTCGAGTTTCTCTATGTATGTATGCATCTCTTATATAATTGTAGGATTAAGAGAGAACAAAACGTATCTTTAAATCCAAGTAACAATCATGTATAAAAGAGATTAGTAATTATTGGAAAAATAATAGAAGAATATTTGACGCAGATTTATCTCGTCTAATAAAAATCATATGTATTTTATTATCAAATTTTGCTTTAATTTCATTAAAATTGTGTTTCTGTGTCAATTCTTTTTCGATTGAATTATTTATTAATTAGCTTTGATGTTTATTCTTGTTTAATCTGTAGTAAAAAGTTTTATCCCGTTTTAAATATATATAAATAAATAAATAGATTAAATATTGTATTTAATTAAAACTGCAAATTGACATAAACTTGCGACTGGCTAATTTGTGTAAAACTTAAAAATAAGTCAACTTTTTAATGTTACATATCATATGTCATTTAAACTTTGCAATTAAAATTGATAATACACATTCGCACAACCGAATATATACTTCGTTTCAAACATATATTATCAGCCATATTGAAAGCTTGTATCATTGAAATGCTTCAAGGATCAAAGTAATTATGTGATAGCAGGATGACGAATCGACGACGAGTTTCGATTCACGGTAGCAAACTAAATATTAAAATCTCTCGCTTATTTACGTCCCGAGCTATTCATTGCCGTGAAACTCGCGCAAAGTGGCGAATACTGAACTAGATAGGTTTATACACCGAGGACGGAGCGCGTGCACGCGCTGCGCGGATGCGTGCATCCGAAAGGGTCTCTCTCGCGCGGTCCCTTTTCTCAAGAAAACCCGCGCGGCAGGGTTGCACGTGCCGCATAAAGAGAAGCGTCTTCATTCGACGAAAGCTTTCGCGAGGATGCGGCAGGTTTCCCTACGAGAAAAGAGCAGAGGGGAAAGAAGGTGAGAGAAAAAGAGGCGTGAAAAAGGAGAGCGGATTTTACCGCAAAGACGCGGTAAAGTCCCTCTCTCGCCCATCTCTCCACATCCTTCACAGCGGCTCTTTCCTCTACTCTCCTCTACGTGTCTGGTTCGGTTCTTCCCTCGCATTTACGTGAGGACTTTGCGCAACGCTGGCGACTTTCCTTCCGCGTAATTTCGAGTAATATTCTTCCTTTGCATTTAAAACATTAGCATCTTGTCCCAAGATTTTAACGGTGAAGATTTCGAATATGTCGGTTTATTGTACCAACAGTTTTCCCTTAAGTTTAGAAACGGGAGTAAAACGCAAGAGATAACAAATAAGCTCGAACTTTTACGTCGATAATGTAACTTTTTTTTTCTTTATCTCCCGCGCGCGTTCAGTTGGACGACTGTACTGCCTTGGGTCGCCTCGTTAATTTCTCGCTCGCTTAACAATCGTGCTCGAAGTCGCATAAACTTCTTTACCTCATTCTACTATATCTCTTTTCTCTCCTACGTTATTCCGCCCCGGTCCTTCTTCCCTTCCGGCCCGTCCCCTTCTCGTTCTGCGAGGCCACATTTCAAGCCTCGCGCGCCCGCTTAATGATCATTATCCTCGTTACACAAATTAAAATTACACGGCAATTGGAAAGACTTGTTACACAATTAAAATGTGCTCAACAACCGTCGTACTTTGTCCCGTTGCGCGATCATTGTTTCTGCTACTTACGACGTAATCGTTAAAGCCACATTGATGGTGATGAATGACATATCTCGAACGTAATTGTTATTTAGACAAAAGTGAATTGAAACAAGAGGGATAGACTACTAAATGAAAAGACACCGGTGCATTATAATGTGCATATAAATACAATATATTATATAGTGTAGGGTAAACTCGGATAAGATGGTCATATATATATATATATATATATATATATATATATATATATAGTTTTTTAAAATGCAAAAAACATACTTTTATTTTTGTTATTTTTTAATAATGTTTGGTATATTATCTTCGCTGAAGCTTAAATTACGTAATATTATCGAAATTAAAAGGAAAATATTTAATAGAAATTTTATATTATTAAAATAGTACAACATAAGCATTGGCCATCTTACCCAACTTTTAAAGAAAAGATGACCGTAATATTTATAAAAAAAAAATAGTGAAAACGAAAATAAAAATTATAGGTCATATAATAATTTACATATCTTTATAATATGTCTAACGTCGATTATGATAGCTTAACTGTAATTTATTCGACGTTATAACAGTTTTTAGTGGACACATGAAAAACTTTGTAGGCAGTTAAAAGTAAAAATATGATATAAGGTTCACAATATCGTTATTTCAAATAATGTATGCACATAAACTACTGTAAATAGCAATTATCTTTGATAATGACTAAAAAAGCGCATTATGTAGCGATTATTGAAAAAATTACCGCCTATGGCCATCTTTTCCATATGGCCATCATACCCTAGTTTACCCTACATAAATTTCAAATACAGTAAAAGTATAACGATAGATGTTAACATTACACTGCAAATTTGTAATGGATTACAATCTACCTTTTAAATAATACGCTAAATGAATTACTTATTTTCGCATGACTATATGTAACATAAATCGAATTTAATCGCATGTATTATTAATGTATCAAGTTTTGCATTATGACATTAAAGTAGAGATATTTTTATGTATGATTTATTATATCTTGAGCTCTGGATTATATATATATACATAATCTAGAGCTCAAGATATGTATTATATATAAGTAAGATTTAAAAAGCTTTTTTGTAAAATTAAATTTTGTAAAATTTAGTTGCTTATATCGATATATCGTTTTATATCAATTACATATGTCATAATAAAAAATATATTAATTTATTTATTTATATTTAATAAAGCTAGCTTTTTTATAAAATGTTATTCTGTCATTTCTATTTATTGTTTTAAAATGTTTTTCTTTTTATTTTTGATAAAGTAGGTCAATATATATTATATCTATATATATCTATATATATATAAATATAATAAAAATTTAATTTTGTTTTGTAATATTTCGCTTTTTTGTTCAAAAAAATATATATATATATATATATACCGAAAATATACAGTTTTGAACAAAAAAGCGAAATATTACAAAACAAAATTAAATTTTTATTCAATTAATTAAGGATTATTTGATTATGAAGAATTCTCTGTTTCTCGTAATATACAGGGTATTCTATAATTGGTAAAAAACCTGTTAATGACAGATTCTCTTTAGATCATTTAAAGTCGATTTTCCCTCAGCGAAAATATCGAGAGACGTCATCATTTTTTGCAAGTTTCTAATTTTTATCATTATATATTTTTGTAATTAAGCCTCAAATTAAAATTCTATTAAAATATCTGAAATTAACTAAAGAATGTAGTTTTATAGTAATTTTTTAACTTAAAAAAGTTTAGTTTGCGAAAAGTGCCTTTTTTTCAATCACTCATAACTCGGAAATTATTGATGCCTTGACATTTTTGCTTGAGGAAAAATTGTCTCCAAATGATCTCAAGAATCTCCCATTAGCAGGTTTTTCATCAACTAGCGGACACCCTGTATATTGCAGTTATTTTAGCTATATCTTTATCTATAAAATCTTTATCTTTAATATGTAACAGATTATATCATATTTTCAACTCCACTATATGTACATTACATTGAATAATTGCAAGCTATTTTCGCGAAGAATGCTTTATAAAATTCTTTCATGATTATAGAGATTCGTTTTATTAGAAACATTAATCGTTTCGGCAAAATAACGTCGATAAAACTATTGCTGAATTGGAGAAGGGAGATCAAAGATTTTATCGTAATAGAAAACAGGAAAAAAGCTGCTATATATATATTTATATGTATACATATATATATGTATATATATATATATATTTTGTGTGTGTGTGTGTGTGTGTATATATGTATATATAATGTCCTGGACATAGTTGACGCCCATAAGAGTAGCCCCAACAACTTTTCTCATTACAGCGATCGATGTCGACCCAATTAAAGCTAACTTTGCAGCGTAATAAAAACCTGACAAAAGATCAGAGCACGAGAGAGAAACAGTGTAATAGATCGAAAGTTTGATTTTGACGAGGATGCAAAGACGAAAGAACACAGAGAGAGAATTTGAAAAAGAGTAAAGAAGATGCGCGACGACCTCGATCGATCTATCGCAAGTCAAATATCACGTCGGAATACATTTTCGGATAAGTTTACGTATGACATTTATTTCACGCTATTTATGTCAGATAGAAGAAATCCAATATCCCGGAAATACCAGCACGAATAGTGTGGAAATGTTCTCAGCATCAGCTATCTGATATTTCTTCCGACATTCGCGTATCAGTCGAATAATCCGTCTCATTACTTTTAAACACTTGCAAACTTGTCAGTTAGGATAATTTTATGCAAATATCAAAAAATTAACCTGCTGATTGATTCTAAATCATCAATTCTTACGCAAGCATTTCGCTCTGGCTTATCAATTTGACTGAAATAAGTACTGTTTGATACATAAATTTAGTTTAAATTTAATTTAATTTTTTAATAATTATATGTAATAAAAATGAAACATACACACACACACACACATAAAAATATGTAATGATAAATGATGTTGATCATATATTTTTTAACTAAAATAATTGTAAAATATCACACACGCATACATAATTTGAATATTATAAAATTATATTTATCAGAGAGGAAGAAATTTTTTTATGTCCATGATAGATGCTGGGGCAAATTTTACACGGTTGCACACGTATACATAATCTTCTTCCGCATATACTGGATATCGCAAAAAATCGTAGTGTTTTCTTGTATGATCGTTGCGGAATAATAGGAGAGAGAAGCCAAAGATAGTTCTTGCCTAGCTCCTGGAGTCCCAAGGGTAGTCCACCACGCCTCTCTCATATCTTCTTCCTTTCTAACAAACCTAACAAGAAGATAGTAGAATGCTTCGACCGAAACCATCTCCGTTATCCCAAAATCTTTCGCCCTTTATTGCGGTTTCAGGCACACTTCCTACTCGTTAAGTCTTCAGCATTTTCGCGTTATAACAGTAAACGAGACACATAATCCTTGCGATATAAACGTTCTCCGAAATATTCTAACCATGATAAAGAGACAGAGACAAATTTCTGTTTTAAATATTAAAAATCTCTTTTACGTTTTTTGTTTTGTCAAAAAAAATCCGTAAATATTGTAGTTATTATGAACATCAGTTCGAGAAATCCAATCGTTTTTGTCTTTTTATATAATAATTTTTTATAATAATCTTTTGCATTTTGGCCGTGATTTTTCGCGAAATCTTTTCTTTTTACGAACGTACTAAAACGACGGATCGATAACATTTGCCATTGCCGTTACTGCAGAGCGAAGCCGGGCCTCGTTTATTCTCCTATATACGAGATACGCGTGTGCCATTAGCCGCACAAGTATCGTCGCGACCGCGCCGCTACTTTATTTTCATCAGTTAATGCAAACAACGTGTAAGGCGCCAGGGTGTGTCGGCGCACAAATCGCCGGATTTCACGCCGCCGCAACATCAAATATTTGCCGACGCAATCGGCGCGACGAATCTTATTCGGTGCGAAAACGCGTGTCACGGGCGCCGTATATGCGTGTAGAATTTTCAACGCGCACGTATATAATTATCATATAATGAAATTAAACGTAAAAAGCAGAAGCGTAGAAATGCATGAATATTCAGAGAAGCTGAAAATTTCTTTCGTTAATTATTTCGATTAAGGAAGCCAACTTTAATAATCTTAAGCTTGAAATATATTATTAAAATCATCGCTCGTTGCTTATATTTATTAATTAAATATTTATTTTTTAATTTTTATAAAATTAAACTCAAAGATCCATCAGTAAAAAACATAAAGACCGAGGCAGTCTATAGTTACGTACTGCATGCTGTGATCTGTCACTTTATTTCACAATTTCAACGTGCGACACATGCTGTATAATACGAATGCGGACGTTTTTGTATAAAAGCGGCTCTGTTTCTCGCGCGACACTATGCACACGTATGATGCACAAACAGCGATGTGTTAACATTCATTGTACTGAAATTATGATGTAATGGCGCGGGTTATTGTCACACTAGGTACCGCGACAAGGGTCCATTGTGCGGCGGCAAGGTGTACATGATTGATTAAGTCTATAATACGCGGCTGTCCGTATTCACGGCTGTCATATTAATAACAGATTGCTCGTTAATTAATTGTCAACGGCTACCGCGCGTGAAGCTATTACGATTTGTTCAACCTCTCGCGCGTTTTCACGGCTGTGCGCTTTTGTATCTCTATTTCTTTCATTTTTTTCTCACATTTACGTATCTTCGAATACGTGAGAGATCACAAAGATAAATTGCCTGTGTTCCTGACATTGTGAGATATATCAAACATTTCATTTAAATTTTACTTAAATTCGACTGCATTCCTAACTATAATATAGACAATGTATCCACCATCCAAGATGTGCATTTCAGCAGAAATATTTTTACTTTACAATAAAAAAGGAATAATTGCATTGTCATTTACGTATGTCTCATTTGATGCATTCTATGATATCTTAAGATGAAAGCGATAGCCTCCTCCTCCGTCTCTCGCGCGATATTCATAGCCGAGATTACATATCATGCATCGATGTAACCGAGCATCCGATGCTAACGCGGCTACGCGTATTTGAAGCTAATTGAAAGCCCCGGATTCGAGACGGTGGGTAAACAATCTTACGGATCAGATTAGGGCATTAGTAAGTGCCATCCATCAATCTTATCTGTTCGCCCTCCTAGAACCGGTGCCTATTATGTCGCGAGAAACGCCGTTAATGCGCCTGTTCGAGTTCAAGCTAATTTTAGATGCGAAAGTAAACCCTCGCGTGGCCATTAGATCCAAATGAGCTCTGCCCAGATCCATCCACAGCGAGGACGAGTGTCGGCGCCGATTGCCGACCTCGCCGTCGACAGCGAGGTGCGGGAAGATCGGTTTTCCCTCTAATTAGATCGAGATTGAATTCAGACTGCTCGATTCGGAAAGGTAAATTAATTGACGACGAAGAAAAAAACGCGCAATTTTTTTCTTTTTTTTATTATCGTAACGTCACCGTAAAAGTAATGCGCTCGCTTTTCAGAGATCGTACCTTATATTTAGATAAACTTAGCACGCAGCCAGAAATCGTAATTTTGAAATAATTTAATTATAAAAATAATTTAATTAATAAACAAATAATTTAAATAAATTGCAAAAAATAATTAAGTTAAATTATAAATAAGTTAGCTAAAAATAAGAGATGTGTGAGTGTGCACGAACAGAATATAATATATTAATATCGTCAACAATCAATTAATTTTCTCTTTATTTTAATTTTATATTATAACAGTAGATAGTGTAGTTTTTATTAAAATAAAAATAAACATAAAAACACGGAAATTATTTTTCGCGAAAATCCATGGCGCGTATACGCGGCGAATATCACGACCTAATAATTTGCGCAGAATATTTCGATACAATGCCTACACAATTAGTCTGGGATTTGCGGGGCTGTTTAATCGTTCGATTAAACACCTGTCTTTAAGCGGTTTCGACTTTAAATCGACGCGCTATTGCGTGGTCGACAGCGTGCACAGGCAATTATTGGACACATTTGTATCGTAATTAATACCAGAAATATTGGGTGTTCTCTCTCCGGAAACAGCTGAATAAATTTAACATACGTCGAGAATCAAAAGTGAAGCAAAATAAAAACATATTGATTGGGTTTCATAAACATAATTTATCAAATTTAACTTTATATTTTTAGTAACTATTAATTTTTAGTAAATAATAACTTTTTATTTTTAATTATTATTGAGTTAATCATTAAACCGGAAAAGAAATTATCGAGAAAATTGAAAAAAAAAAACGAGAACAAAAAATGACATCTGATATTGGAGAAAAGGATTGGATTCTCGATAATATGTTCCATTAACATTGTTTTAATTATTATTACATATGAAATTATCAAGTTATGTATAATATATAATAATAAATATGATAAATTTTATATATGTATACAGGATGTCTGGTCGCGACCGCTCCATAGCAGCTCAAGGGCAGATAGAGCAGGTCAAACTGAACATAAAAGTCCTCTACCATTTTGCGATTTTCGCAATAATTATTAAACTATTAATTAAAAACGCTCAGCGAACGATATTACATATATATACAAAGTGTCCGGTAATAATCGCTCCACCTCTCTAGGGCTGATAGAGCAAGTCAAACTGAATATAAAAGTCCTCTACCATTTTGCGATTTTCGCAATAATTATTAAAATATTAATTAAAAACGCTCAGCATATGCTGAGTGCTATATACAGCGCGCGCTCACACGCTGAATATTTTTAATTAATATTTTAATAATTGTTGCGCAAATCGCAAAATGGTAGAAGACTTTTATGTTCAGTTTGACTTGTTCTATCAGCCCTAGAGAGGTGGAGCGATTATTACCGAACACTTTGTATTTATATATATAATATCGTTCGCTGAGCGTTTTTAATTAATAGTTTAATAATTATTGCGCAAATCGCAAAATGGTAGAGGACTTTTATATTCAGTTTGACCTGCTCTATCTGCCCTTGAGCTATGGGGTGGTCGCGACCGGACACTCTGTATATGCTTGTAGGAATAAGTCTTTAATGTGTAAATATTGAAGTCTTATGATTTGTATATAATTAGATAAAGAATATATATTATAATACAAATTACTTCAATTACTAGGCAGTATATAGAGGATTAATAAATCTGTTACATTTCTATCGCGACGTTAATACGCAAAGTGATTTTTCGACGATACCTTCAATCAATCATACAAAGTGCGAATCGATAAGAGGAAAAGAGACGAGAAGGGTGAAGGAGGAGCAGCACAACAAATCAAGCGAGCTAAATCTATGGAGCAAGAAAATCGGAAACAAAGAATGCGTTTAGGTTGCGGCGCACGGCTTTAGGAGTCACGGCCAGTTACAAGGCAATAAAAGCAGATTAAAAAACTCCATTCTCCGAACGCCGACAGAGTAAAATAGCGATGGGGAACCGCATCGGCATTTACCCCCGGGAGAACGAAGCGGGCAACGAAGCGGGACGAAAAAAGAGCTTACACAACTATGTCTCACTTTCTTCTTGATAAGTACTGCAATTTTAAGCGTCTATCGCAAGGGACCCAATGGTCGATTCAAAAACCGACTACAGTAAATTGCACGCGTTTTTCTAAATCATTTTTTTAATACAACAATATAAGTGAAATATAAAAATAAATTGCGTGGGGGTAAAACTAAATTGACCTCAACTTGTACGTACAAATTCAACGAATTGATACAAGCGTAAGAGAATTATTTTCGGTAAGCACTCATCATTTTTCGGTAAAACTAGAAGTGCATACAGAAGAGCACTTTAATACGTCAAATAACATAAGTACGTCATATAAAGGGAGGCTGTCGAGGGCCTTTATCGCGCCATGGGCGATCGATTCAGACCGTTAGGATCAGTAATTAATCGCGCGGGCTTTTGAGTTTGCCTGATGCATTTCTGGCAAAGCTCGTGTGAGCATAAAATGTCAATGTAGAGGCAGCAAGTTATTTTGAGTTTTAAAAGTTCCAAGGGCGAATATAGATTGTTCTATATAAAAATTTAAACTTTTAACCTCCATAGGTAACTCGATTAAAAAGCAAAATAGTAGAAGAGAAAAAACGAGTAGCTTTTAAAAAATAATGCATTTATGTTTACATTGTAACTGTACGACTGTGCCTTCATTAATTATATCTTGAAAATATTTGTCGATTAATAGTTTGCGAATTAACAGTCTTTCCTATTAATTTCAAATAATATAACTTTTTATGTAAATCATTACTGGAGAATTTTAACGCTTAATTAATATTGTACTTAATAAAAAAGCGTAAGGAAAACAAGAGAGAGAAGAGAATTTAATGTGTGATTGAAAAGTTTATTTATGAAAAACGTTCATTTTTTTTCATAGTTTCTTAATCACTTATTGACTGGTTAAACTGATTAATATTGACATCGATTGATTTAACAAATAAAATTTAATCTTTTCACTTTCTTTTTCATACATTTTTCTGATATTACTTTCGATTAAACTATAGAAGTTTGAACAATTTGATATTAATATTAGCACGAAATCTTCTCCATTTGAGATTTCTGCGTACTAAATTTGATTATTCTTAACGAATTTAGTTATAAAATATCCGTATTTAAAATGAACATAATTTAATTAATTTAGGTATCTTTTCGACTTAAAATGATTCATGTTTATTTTGCTTTAAATGAAAGATAAAATTATAATAAAGAAAAGGATGACAAGAGAGAGTACTTTTACATGTTTTATTAACTCGAAGATAAATATGTGCATGGAAAGGATGTCTCCTATCAAATTTATATATAACTGGGATAAATGTATTTGTATGTATTTTATGATACCGATTAAAAATTTGAAAGACAAATTGGGACAAAAGTGATTACTATTTCGATTAAAATATTATCAACTTATATTTTAATAAAAGTATACCATTTACCGTAATATTTTTATAATATTATATCATATCACATTTTTTTTTGATGAAGTTTTTTTGATGACGTAATTAAAAATATGATCTTTAATACACAATTTTCGAGATTATTTTAATTCAATAATTTATTAAGATTATATTAAAACGTGAATTTTTTTTTCATATAATGTTATGAAAACTTAGAAAACACATAAGATTCAAGTTCAATACTAGTATGAATAATTTTTGTTCTTAGTTAGAAAATAATTAACGTGCATATGAAAGTATCGAAAGTAAGACTTGAATCGATAACATGTCTCCTCGTCTGCTTATTGAAAAATTAACTGTAACAAAATTCACAAATAAATTTATTATCATAGATATTTTTAACTAAAATAAAGACTGCTGAGCCGGAAATATTTGTTACGATTACGCGTGCTTTTTGATTATCGTATTGTTTGGCGAATAGTTGTGCTCGACGAAACTGTAAGAAACATTGAAGCGCGAGAGTTACGAGAAAACGCCGAGCATATGACAATGTCTTTAACGACGACGGGGTTCTGTTATTCCACGGTCTTAGTATAAATTCGTTAGTCGTGCCCCAAATCCTCGAGAATTAATTCCATTGTAGCACAAACGCCAGAGCTATGTTAATTCTAACGTTTTAACGCCAACGTCGTGTACGCGTTTCTCTACACGACAGGGCGGACGGATTCCTGCGTACTTGCGTGCATGCGTGCGTGCGTACGTACGTCTGTACGTATGTACGTGCTCGTGACATCAACGTATTTCGTATGCCCCGTTAATTCGGGACTTAAGGACTTAATTCAGTTTTGCATTGGTGCGCAAGAAACGCGACTTTAATGCCTACGCGACGGACGCGAAAAGCTGATTATAAATCGCACCTTGGCGTCATCCTCGTAACGCATCGCCAAGGATTAATTGTCACGTCTCGGGATGTGAAAAATTACGCCCCCGACCCACGATGCGATTCCTTTCGCGGACGGCACGTAAAAACAACGATGAGTAATGCATCGCGTTCTTTCGCCGCGTGCATTCCGCGACATCATCTCGTTCGCTTAACACACAGCCGAGCGATCCGTTATACTTATTGTTGTACAGCAGATACACTTCTTCCTTTCGTAATTAAACATTACGTCGCGCCACTTTACTTCGATTATCGCGATAAAATCGCTCACATTTCAGTATGTTCGTTAAATATCTAATATTCTAAATGATAAATTATTTCAACACTTGTCGCTCATATATTCAGCTTTTAATTGAAAATGTTAAATAATTCACATATGGGTTAGAAGATATGTTTAGTATGATTTCTCATTGGATTAATTTTGTCACGTTTCTTTAATTTGTCACGGTATACATTGCTAGTTCGTGACCGGAAATATTCATCGCATAAAATCGTGTTCAAGTTTCTTTTTTAATTTTTTGTTTAATATCAACACGTTTTTTCGTGATCATTGTACTTTTTTCGTTCCCTCAATCTGTCACGATAATTGTCGCTCGTTCTACAATATACATTTTTATTCTCGCTCTCGAGACTAGATATATGGAAAAATGTGACACAATTCCGATGATGCTTCGCGTTTTTGAATTTGTATTAAATACGGTTTTTATTGTAACAATAAAATACCTTTAGTGCATTCACATTTTTAATGATTGAACACATTTATTAGATATTGTAATCTATTGAATAAAGGACTCAATCATTAACTGTATTAATAAAGTAGAAGACTGTTAATAAAATTACTTGAATATTATTACTATGTATTTGATATAATTGGAATAATTAAATTAGATTTTATTTTTCTATACACTTATTACTAAATCACACGTTTTCTTCAATTATTTAACTGATTAAACTGATATAATATTTATTATTATATATATATCTAATAATCCTTTTAAATAACGATTATTTCATATGAATGATTCTTGAAAAATGTAAGAACTGTGGATCATCATTTCATTATATTAACATTTTGTTAAAACGGCACAAGCGACAAAACATTATGTGATGCAATATAAAAAAGTAATTTTGCAAGTGTGTATATCTATCCGTGCAAAGTAGTGGCGCTTCAAAGATGGCGACATGAGTGAATACGGCCGGAAGGGCTAAGGGAAGCCATCCATCATTTAGGTGTGTATAATTTGGGAGTGTTAGAACTAGTCGTAAAAGGGCAATGCTGTTACTCGGGGCTGCAAGCGCGAGGATTTTATCAGCGTAACATCCATTACTTAGTCGCGAGAGATTACCGCAAGGAGAACGCTCTTCAAGAATGTGTTATCATAGACACTGGCTTGCTGCTTTATCGGGAATTTGTGACATCCCCTTTTTTTATCGCTCTTACCAAAACTGGTCTCGAGTCGAGCATGTTCCCGTTAAAATGGATCTATCTAAAAGGGGTGCATTTATTTCGTAGCTATTCTAATTCAATTTCATTTTCACATGCCAATAATTTTATATTTTGTATTAAATTTGTAATTATTTTTAGATTGGTTTAAATATTTTTTAAAGTAAGTAAAAATAAGTGCATTATGCGAAACTTAATGTATATCAGAGATTTCTAATAAATTTAAGTATTTTATATTATTCATTTTTTAGTATTTTTATAAATTCGTGATGGAGATAAATTTTTAAATCGCGTCAAGTAAGAAGACAAGTTCTTCAAGTTCTTTTTATATATATATATATATTGTTGCATGTTAGAATCGTTATAATTTTTTAATGTTTAACTTGAAAATATTTGTTTTTCTATTATAAAATAAGAGGGTAAAAAAATTAAATAATTCTCGTATTATTAAAATTTTCAAGAAATCGCATGGCGATCAAGCTAGCTACGATGAGAAAACTAACGTTTAGTAACGTACCTTCTATAATTTAAGAGCAGTCGCGTTTTATGCTTTATGAAAGTCATCCGAACAGATTTCGAGTTAAGTAACGATCGGCAATAAATCCTCCTTACTCACTGCGGAAGAATTCAAATTTAACACTCCCGAGCAATATTGCGGTTGCACGTTATAATGCCTTTACGTTGCATTTCGAGTATGATTGACGCGGCCGAGACAAATGCAAATCGATGTTTTATAATTAATCCACCTTTATGAAGGCAATCCATCATTCGACGTCGCTATTATGACGATGAATGGTCAAACGGATAAGTTTTCATTTGCGAATAATGCGTGCGCGTGCCCGGTGATTAATAATTCGATGGAAGAAAAGTATCAACAATGCAGTTTGATGTATCTGCAATTACAATGGGCATTAATTTGATATTACGGCAACAGCTGTAACGCTAATACTTCAACACACGCTATACGCGATAAGCGGATTTTGATCGAATTTTTCTTAAGCATAAAGTGCAACATAACATTAAAGCTAATATTAATATTTACATAACGACATGTCGATCGTGTAATAACTATATATACATACAGAAACGCGATCAAGGTAAGCGCATAGATATCGGTTCAAGTGTGTGTGTATATATATATATATATATATATATATATATATATATATATATATATATATATATACATATATACGGGATTGTATGCTGTAATATCGAATCTACTGCAGTGATAGAGACAATTTAGTTCCACTGATATTAAACCTCGTCGCGCGATTACGACAGCGAGAGATTATTGTCATTGTACTCATATCTAAGCTGCGCGCAATACATCGCGCTTTGTCAAAGTAATCCGTACCTCATCGTTTCCCGAATCCCGATCGAACGGCAACAAATACGTATCTGACCGAAATTCAAATGGAAACCGTTTCCACGCCGATTTAGTCTACATCGGATCCATTCATCAATCTATACTCAAAGATTTCTGTTAATGAATTCGTTAATGAATGGATTTTTCTGTTGATGAATGAATATTGTTCGGACATGTTCATAACAACAAACTATTTTGTAACGAATAATAAAACAACGCATAATTGTGATAAATGTGATAAATGTGAGGTGAAAAATTCATCTTGAGAATCTAATATTCGAATGAAACGTACATAATTTCTTTCGATCTCGTCGCAGAAAAATAAACAGCGAAATTTCACTAGCCATTTGTTGTCATTGAGTCACAAATCGCGTCAGACAATCTATAAGCAGGTTACTGATCAGAATGCAGTCTGTCTTTAACACTTGCGACTAGATTTGAATTTTCTGTCACGGAATTTGTATCGATAGTTGACGAACTACATGCACACATCCCGGCGGTTTGCCCATACGCGATATAAGTATCGTGGCTAGAAAAGTTTCCAACCAGGATAAACCGGGGTTTCGCGATGGCGAGAAAGGAAGAGAGAAAGAGAGAGAGAGAGAGAGAGAAGTGTTAAAGACATATGTCGCGACGTCATTGTCACGACTCTCCAAATCGTAAAAAGTTCCAGTGAACGGAGCGAAGTGTCGACTCTCGACGGGAACATCTTTCAGAGAACCACACACGACATCGGTAAGCGATACAATATTTATGCTAGAGACGCAAACTCGCGTCATGTTAACTCTAGAAAACTTCAATTTTCATCCAACATATACATATATACATTTTTTTCAAGACAACCGTTTATCTTTGCCCCCCTCCCTCTCTCTCTTTCTCTCTGACAGGAACTTTTGTAATTGTTCCTTGGATTCCTCCCTCCAATCAATCATTCTTGATCGTTTCTCAAACCATCCCTTCCATGAAGAACCCTTTACCAGCTCCGTCGTATTCAACCACGACGACAGGTAGGTCAAACCGCAATCGCAACGAGAGCGCGTGCTTGCGAAACGCGATTCGCTCATTCGTGCACATCGAGCCGCACGCCAAAGGAGGGGTAAATCAGCGAGGGGCGGAAGGGAGAGACGAGTGAGATGAAACGCTGCGGTACGAATGCGAGTGAAGGTATTAACTCCGAAATTGAGTGCCCCTGCAGGCTTTTGTACACGCGAAAGTATATTATCCGTCCGTCTTCGTTGATCTACCCGCGCGCGATCTCATCGGTAATAGCCTTATTCGATCGGGTGTAAGCATCGAGTCCGATTGTATCGGTTCTTTTTCAAGGAGCGCAAATTTTTGCGAGCTTGGCCACTTGCGAGTGGAATCTATCGATCGGTCTATTGCAGGAGAGCGAGTATTAAGCAAAATCTGCGCGCTTGGAATATGTGCTCCAATTCTGACAGATTGGTCCGTTGCAATATAGGATTCGCGTGCATCCTTTCGTCATTAAAAGGAATTTTCAGAGATCGATTAATATGATGCCTCATCGCATTCATGTCAGCTAATCGGTTTAGCGATAAATACGCGACGGTTCTTTATCCGATATCGTATAAAACGACATGTCTCATATTATCATTTAATGGAATTCTGTCAAACAGATACAGTAAAAGTAATTGTAAAAAAATTTATTTTTGCGAATTAAGATTAAGATGTTAATTTACGCAAACTATGTAAGATACGCTCGTATATAATTAGTAGTCAAAATAAATAAAACGAAAAGTATAATTTTTAAATATACGTATATAGCAGTATTTTATATTGCTTATATTAATTTTTTCAAATATTATATATATTTGGTGGACTATTTATGTATATTATAAAACGCAGATTTGATTACAACATATGTAAATAATAATATCTTTTGAGCACATTCTGGAAAATAATTTTATAATTTAGGTTGACATGCCGTTACATATACGACCATCGCCCAACATTGCGATATCAATCGATCGTAAGATTTAAGTTTGCTCTAAAAAGCATTCCCGTTCGTACCGAAGAACATCGCAATACGTCAAAGTCCGGAGTTCGAGACTGGCTCATTGCTTTCCAAAAGTTCGACATGCCGTAGGTGCATCACGGCGATAACGTTGCACACTTTCGCGTTGCTTCAAGTTCAGTTTTATGACCAGACGCCATATTTCGTTTTGGTAAATTTATATGAAAGTCTCCGCCGGTTATCGTGAAGTAACCTTTTATAAACATCGCAAAAGTTGGCATTAATAAAATCAACGAAATTAAATTGGGTTTGGAGGGTTCAATTTTATAGGATTTTTACTTACATATTTTAATACTATTTCGTCACACATGTGCGACAAATATTATAGACACTAATGTAGAGGAATATATATTTAAAAAAATACAAAATGTCAGAAAAAATTGTTACTTAAACAAGATAAATTATTTGGTGTTT
Organism: Anoplolepis gracilipes; assembly: GCF_047496725.1. Taxonomy (NCBI): domain Eukaryota; kingdom Metazoa; phylum Arthropoda; class Insecta; order Hymenoptera; family Formicidae; genus Anoplolepis; species Anoplolepis gracilipes. Next base: position 12,819,248 of record NC_132973.1, read on the forward strand.
AATGTATAAAAATGTATGAAAGCTAAATATTCATATCGAATTGATATGACATTTACACAATATTCATTTCCTATTTTTAAAACTTTCCAGTTTTTTTTTTTAATCGGCACACATCGGTGATTAATATGTTACACTATCACGTTGACACTTTTCGAAACCCCGAAGCAACCAGAAGAAAGATATTATGCATGGCAGCGAGAAATTGTGCATGAGATCATAACTGTGTCAACTTGTCGTTCGACCGGTTATATTGTAAAATCGAACTAATTTGTTATCATAGCAGTTTGTAAGTCAATTCCTAGGTATGTGTTTCTGTGCGTTTTTCAAACGAATAATCGTGCAACTCTATGTTTTTCCATCGAGAGAATTGACGTGATTTGTCGATATCGAATCAATTTTCCTCCTATAAACGGTGCACGAATCTTTAAATTGATGTTTCAAAACCATCCTTTCAACTATGTATTCTTTGATCTCATTCCGAATTGATTTTTCCTTAATAAAAAAGAAAGATATATGCATAGAAAATAACAGCCTTTCTTTTCTTGTGTATTCAAAGTGTAAAAATTTCCTGATTTTTTAATACAACTTTCTCTACAATAAATTTTTTTAATTACATACGTTTTCTAACATTTTTCATTCATACAAAGGAAAAACACAGAGCCTCTAAAGTTTCAAGTGCTAGAGTTGTAAATGTACTAAAAAAAATTTAATAACTTTCATAAGATAAATATTTTTGATTTGCATAAAATTTTAATTGTTTTACCATAAAAATTATAAATATGTACTTTATATTTAATATTGTGTTAAGATACTGAATATACATAAAAAATATATATATTTATTTATTTATTTATAATATTATACTATATTTTAAACACATAATTTGTTTGGCTGATTGACTGGTGTGTGAAGTTGGTGTCTTACTTTGTGGAAACTGATTAATTGTTGAACGTTATGGATATGTTTTTAATAATTGTAGACATTTTTAAATAATTCTTCACAAATTAATAATTTTAGAATAATTTAATAGCTCTTCATAAAAAATGTTGATAAATAAAACAAATAGTTCTGGTCATTAAATAAAAAAAAATTGCTCTGGACAAACTGAGAGGCCAAGTTCACGTTACGTCTCATTTTGTCTATCGACGATTTTTTAAATATTTTTTACCAAATTTTAAACAATTAAAATTTTCACACTAATTCTACAAGCGCTTAAAACTTTCACAATAGTTCTACAAAAAGTTTTATGCGTGAAAATTATTAGAATATTATTTAAACAAATTAAATTGCTAAATTAAACGTTGGTCATATTTCGAATAGTTCTATTCATTAATAAAATTTCGTGTTATTCTGTAATTACTTTAATTTTCAAAGAGAGAATTCTATGTATAAAAATTATGAAAATATTAAACAAATTATATCACCCGAAACGCCAAACGTATAAATGTCGAAATGAGATACTGATCATATTTCGATAGTTCTATTGATTTTAATTAAGATTTCATGTAAGTCTATAATCATCTTTTAATTTCTATAACAATCGTTTAATTTTCAGAGAGGATTCTATGCAAAAAAATTATAGGATATTTATTAAACAAATTAGATTGGCCAAGACGCTAAACATACATATACCGTACAAATAGCGAAATGAAACTGATCATATTTTGATTGTTCTATCAACTTTAAATGAGATTTCGTGTTATTTTTGTAGTATCTTTCTGCAATCACTTATACTTTCTCAACAAAGTTCTAGATATGAATAAAAATTATTAGAATACTTATTAAACAATTAGATCGAGACGCCAGTATAACATGAACTCTCATTAACGTCCAGCACCTCAGGCGATCTAATTTGTATAATTAATATTCTAATAATTTTTACGCATAGATTTTTTATAGAACTATAACACTTTCACGTGTTTAAAATTTTACAAAAATGCTAAAAAATCATTGAAGGACAAAGTGAGACGCAGCATAAACCTAGGGTCTCAATTTATTCCGATTTTTTCCCAGATCATTCTTTTAATGATTGACACTATTTGTTTAATCTATAAAGAATTATAAAACTGTTTAAAATAAAGCAAAAATTCTGAACAATAAATTTCCACGAAGTGAGACTCTAGCTTCACACACACTCAAATGGAATTGCACGAAATATACTATGCAATAATCGCGACAAAAATAAATTAATTTCGCGAATAATATGTAATGAATTACCTTATACGTAATAAATTATCTGATTGAGCCTAGACAAAGCCCGATGCTATCTCAGGTCTGCTCATTCTCTTTTAATTCTTTGTTGATGCATCTTCAAAAGCACAACAAATACTCACAAAATACTCGGGCGACATTTTGCATGACACTTGCGATTTCGATGCATATTACATTTACTGATACACGAAATTTATGTTGGACCGATATACTTCCCGCTTACGTGTCGCCAAATCAGGAATGATAACAAAATCATCGCGCACGGCGCGTTATATATATATATACAAAAAATTCGATGTGTACTTTTTCGCGGATTAAAAAAAAGATACAAATAAAACGAACGTCCATCTTTCAATTCGACACTCCAACACTCGTTCGCGCGCGATTGTACTTCCCTTTTCCTCTCCCGCAATCCGAATCATCGTTTCCGATAAATTCGCGATTGTTAGACACATCCCTTGATATTCGCGAATATCCATCGATACTCGGGTACTCCTCGAAATGTTACAAAACTCACGATGTTCGTCGGTCAATCAAATAGCCGTTGAAACGCAACAAATACGCACAAAAACAACGGCGTATAAAAAACATGGCGAAACGAACACATTTGCAGGATTGAACGATCTCGGAGATCGTAAAACGGTTGCTAAATGCGTGCGGAACAAATTTGTCTCGAGACTATGGCCTGTTTCTAAACCTCGATCGTGATATATTTGCACGAAAACATTAACGAAAACGAGCGCCAAGCACTCACGACTCTACTCGACTCGGCTCATTGTCAGCTAGCTTGGCTCCGTGGATACTGTGCGACTATCGCGCAAAAGCGGACCTTAGTAGCATTGGTCATGCAGAGGATGCCTCTCGTGCTTGGTGTCACCGTGTGAAAGTTTTACGTGTAGTGTTCGTCGACCAATTTTAGGAAATTGTCCGCGATGTTTTACCCTCTCAATACGCGCGCGCGCGCGCGCGATCGCTTCACGCTGCACGTGTTGGTTTTTTGTATTCTTTGTTCGTGACGAAATAATATAACTAATTTTTTCTACACGGAGAAAATATAATAATAAAAATTATAAGACTATACATAATATTTGTAATCGAATATATTAACATATATGTACAAGAAATCACGCGCGATATTTTTATTCAATAATATTATATACAAATATTGTAATTATTTTATGCAAATATTTTAATGCACAAGCAAATAATTAACACACAATAGAACAAATATATATTATTAGCTTTAGAATATGTACGTTCATATACAATTAATTTATAGATGAGCGGAAATACGTTTCACCTCGATACTTATATGTCGGGCATCTCGAACGATTTAATTTGTTTAATTAATATTCCAATAATTATTACGAGTAGAATTTCTTGTAAAATTATTTTGTAGAATTTTCAAGCACTTAAAATCTAGTACAAAATGCTAAAAAATTGTTAGCATTCGACAAAGTAAGCAGCGTGAATTTAACGTCTCAGTTTGTTCCATTCTTTTTTTTTAATAGCCAGAATTTATTTAATCTATCAAGAATTTTAGAATTATTAATAATAAACCGAGAACTCTCAACAATTAATGAGTTTCCATAAAATGAGACGCCCGTTTCATACACACACGCTCATTGTTTGTAATATGAGAGCAAAATTATCAGAAAGAGAATGTTCGACAAAATTCCTTGAGATTTTTCTGATTTTTCCAGATACAAAAGAAATCCCTAAGAATAAGTTTTCCATGTTTTTCCAGGGAATAGACCCTGATATTATATAGAAATCTGTGGAACGGCTGAGATGATAAAAGTTTCGTTGACATTTTTATTAGAGTACCACAACGCAAAGTCGTTACACTTTTGGCAATCTCGGAATATTCCCGCTATACCTCTTATGCGCCAAGCGGTATGATTAAATAACTTGTGTAACTATTTTTCGGAGCGAACGAATAGAATGGAAATCCATGGGAAGTAGCGTACAAACGATGAATACCAAACTTTCCAAAGCACCGAAAACACGAGGTAATTGCATTCTTACATGAGATATCAAATACACAATAATAAAGCGACGTGAGAGGTAGGACGATATGAGAGTGATGACAACGTGCCACCCAAAATAATACTAGTTTGTTACTGCATTTTATAATAATAAAAGTTTAATTTACTGAAATACGATAGAATATCGGAGGTGAAGATACGATTATCGAGGAACGCGTATAAATTTAAAGACAATATGGTAATGAAATTCGATCTTTCGGGTTAAACGGTCGCATTTGGAAGAGATCGAATATCGCGGTGAGAAGTTCAATTCCGTTGGATTTTTCTGATATTAAAGTGCAACGTCCAATGTGATTGCGAATGTACATATAGACGGTCGGAAAATCACGTCGCAGTAGGATCGATCGGAACACGCGACCCGACGCGAATCGATGGCTAAGCTCCCTTTACTCTCACCGTGTGGCTGAATTATTCGTTCATGAAAAACGGCGACGTTACGACGCTCTATCCACTTCGTTCTTTCACTTTCTTCACTCGTCGAGGGTTCTTTCTACTGCGGGGACTATTTATCTGATTGCGATATCGAAAGAGAAGCGCAATCTTTCGCCGCATAAAGGGTGATGGTAAATTGCGTATATCTACAATGCCAGCTCTTAATCTATGAACATTTGTAGAAGATTGATGAGATATTTTACGGAAAAATACCTTCGAAAACATTTGTAAAATATTTACGGTACAACGATATTTTTTATTCACTGGATGAAAATTATACATTTTTTTCAATATGAGAACAATTATTTAACATATAAAGTTTGAATTTACATACCTTCTTTTTCGCTGCAAATTTAATTGTTTGCATACATTCGCAAATTAATGATTGGTATTGTACTGTAATACGTAAAATAAAATATCAGAGGACGAAATATAAACAATACAAATTCGCGCACAATATAAATCTTGTTTTTAATTTTGAAATAAACGTACGTTTTTATATATATGCATATAATAATTTGTATGAAAAACCATTATGCTCGAATGCATCCGCCTTCAAACTTTGAAGTACCTATCGCGAGTATTCTACATCCTCGCAATCGTTCCCTAGAATTTTAATAATTCCTTTTTACAAAGAGAAAAAGAAAGGGAGATCACGTTATTCTTTCACACGAGGTTGCTTGCGAATATAAGAACGTGGTATGAATGCTGAAAAAATAAAGTTTTGAGATGCAAGAATTTCGCTGATTGTTTAACCGACACGAATGGTATTTTAGACGCGTCTCAAATGTAACTTTCTTCATCGCCTTCCTTAGCGAGTATTAATTCAATTTGCCTCTTTTCCCAAGACAATTTCCGGCCGATGTTATTATCTTGCCTCGTATTTGACAGACAACCATCGTTTATTCCATCGACAGTCTAAATCCAGACTCTTCTGATTTACCCTCCTTTCGAAACGCGGACCCTCCGTCATTTTATTTTATTATTGAATTACGTTGGGCTGCAAGTATTAACATTTTTTCGTGATTATTCAAATTTAAGACAATCGTAGCCGTGACTGCAGCTCGGGATTTAATACCGACTGTGATGTCGGAGAGGAAGCGAGAGAGAAACTGTGCAGGAGAAACTGAAGAACACCAGCCGTTTTTCGTTTCCTTTTTCTTTCTTTCTTCGTCGTTTCTTTCGAGTTCTTTTTTTTGGACCATTCGAAAAATAATGCCCACCACGGTTCTTCTTCTGTAACCCCCGGCTCGTCTCCGATGACAAAGCGTCTCCAACGCAAGCTCATACTTATCGTACGAATTGCCATACTTTCTCCTTTTCCCTCGGGCTGGGGTCGTTCGCACGGAAAAATTCCAGGCGTAAACGTATATATCGCGTACACATGACAGTTTATATGAAAATATCGAGCCAATGCATTTGGCAGATAAGATTATATAGCGAATAAGTGAATAGAGCCTTTTTAATGTATTTCGCTAATGAATATTACATATGCAATATTATTACAACAACTTTGTTATAACGACGGTAAAAATACGATACCTGCTGTGAAAAAAAAAAGAAAAGATCCCCTAAGCAGATGAACAGATACATCTAAACAGACACGCGAGCAGCAAAGAGCTTGTCATCACGTTAACAGCTCTTTATTCTCATGTCTTCGGGCTCAACGCTAATGTTATGAGTCGGATATTAAATTCGATACTCGCCCGTTGTGTTTACAAAAGCAAGATAATTAGTTATTATTCTCGCCGCAAAGCCGACGGTCCTTCCCCTTCTCCTCCCTCTCTCCCTCTCTCTCTCTCTCTCTCTCTCTCTCTCTCTCTCTCTCTCCCTCTCAACTTTCCTTGCCTGACGTGTATTTTCATACATTTTCATACGCGCTACAGAGAGAACTATGTACATTTTCTTTTCCGACAATGCGGTAATTAGGAGCCCCGGCTATACTTCCGTGTGTATACGGACGCAAAACAACAGCAAAACAGTAAACGTTAACGCGGATGATGCTGACGGTGGTGAAATGAGAATGAGCGATGCGGAAGCGTGAAGGAGGGGTGGAGGGGAAAGAGGGGTGGAGGGGTGCGTTGCAAGTGAAAACTATGCTCGTATATCATCGTAGTCGAGTTCATGGGTCAACAGTGACTTAATAGCTATCCGCCTGGTGAAACAACACTACCAGGAGGTTTGCAATAATGCTTAAGACTTCTGATCTAAGCCACTCCTTTACATCTTCGTTTCGCAATTTTCCCATATTCCTCCAAGTGGAAGCCTTACAAGTCACGCCGAAGTTTAGAAAACGGTTAGGTTATTGGTTTCGAAAAAATGGATACTCGTGCACGCGCGATTGCCGTTAGATAATAATAAATTAATTTCATCGTATTTCACACGAAAAAAAATTCATTTCCTTTCAGTTTACTTTTTTTTAAACACGACAAATCGTTTCTCCTAATTTTTCCCTACTCACGCAAGCGCAAATTAACAGGCGCAAGCATATCTATTCTACTTCTAAGTATGTATCAAACAACTTGTAATAATTAAGTTAATCCAGATGTTATATGTGAAATTTATTTATTTATAAGTACTAGTTTGTACTTGCGTCCTGTCTGTGTTTTACATACAACGACAATGTATACGAATAAATCGGGCTTTTATACGAAGCTTTAACGGCAAATACCTACGCCAAATTAACCCTATAATTGCTGTGCGACTATTATGCAAACGATGCGAACGTTCAGTATTTTCATCGTGTTTATTCGTTACGCGGTACATTATATATAGAACTGCATAATTAAGAGCATAATTATTATGTGTTCACATCGAGCATCGACATTGGACCCATAGATATGTTTGTAATTGGTTAATATAATTTGTAGCGAATACACGCAATGTCCAACAATTGAGAGAAATACATACATTTTCTATTTCGATGTTTCTCCCTCCCCCTTTCAAAATATTAATATAAGTAAGTATTGGTTAAAATCATTATTTACATGTATATTATGCTATAATTCTATAATAGGTTAAGATTATGTTCTAGAACACGTGTACATATTTGCGTTATTATCATTGATTAATTATTATTCCTTTTATACACTTATTGTTAGTATTCAATTACAAATCAATTAAATATGTTACGCTTTTTGAAAAACCTGGAAAATGATTTTTTGTATTTTCAATTTACAAACGCAAAAGATTTAACAGATTAATTGGAATACTTTTTTTCCAAGTGTGATGTAAAACTGGCGTTTCACGAAAACTCTTAATTGTTAAGAGTTCTGGTTTCATTTTTAATAATTCTAGAAATTTTGACAGATTAAACAAATAATTCTGGCCATTAAATAAAAAGAAAATTGCTCGGAATAAACTGACACCAAGTTTCTTCTGCGTCTCACTTTATGTACTGATAATTTTTTTTATTTCTTGCTAGATTTTAAGCGGTCAAGAGTCTTATCATATTTCATAAAAAGTTTTATACGTAAAAATTATTAAAATATTAATTAAACAAATTAAATTGCCAAATTAAACGCGAGTTATATGTCAATAGTTTTATCGATTAATGAGACTTTGTGTTATTTTTCAAACACTTTTAATTTCCAAAAAGAGAGTTTTATACATCAAAATTATTAGAATATTTATTAAACAAATTAGATTGCCAGAATGTAAGTACCGAGGTAAAACGTTGGTCGTATTTATATTAACTTTAAATCAGATTTTGTATTGTTCTGCAATCATTAGTACTTTCTGAATAGAGTTGTACGTATAAAAGTTATAATTATTATAATATATTCAAATATTTATTAGACAAATCAGATCGTCCGAGACGCTGAACATATAATACGAAATCATTTAAAGTCGATGGAACTATCGAAATGTGACTAGCGTCTCATCTCGGTACTTATACTCGGTAATTATTTTGGACGATTTAATTTGTTTTAATATAAAATAAATATTCTAATAATTTTTACACACAGGACTGTTTGTAGAACTTTAAACCTAAAATCTGGTACGACATGTTAAAAAATTGTTGGTAAAAAATAATTTTCATGAAATAAAACGTCAGTTTCACACACACACATATACTTTTTTAAATATAATCGTTCTGTCTACTTCTGATAGTTCCTCTGACATTCACAAATGTAGTTGAGATTTACGTTTGTAATTAATTACAACATTTCTCGTGAGCCGAGGAGTGTATGAACGTGGAAAATTATATACCAATTTATAAACTGGCGCTAAAAAAATCTAGCTATGGATATAAGATTTGTATTTATGCATCCGTATAATGCATTAGCAATGTATTGTATTTGTAATTATTGTAATTATTGTGCATGAACAATTATGCACAATAATACTGGCTAATGCATATTATGTGCTAATGAAACAATTATTTTGGAATGCATAACATAATAGATCATAATTAAAAATAAATACATACATAATGTACTATTCTTACATTTCGTATTTCTTTTTATCTTATTATTATATTAATATTTTGTCTCTTTATTTTAATAGATATACATCAGAATTAAGTGCAATGAAAAACAAACCAGTTATAATTTTAAAAACGATAAAAAAACAAACCAAGTGTAAAAAATATTCAAAACTCTTGTATGATAAAAATTTTAAAAAAAAATAAAAAATTGACATGTTAACGCCTATGCTTAGCATTTTTTACCATAAAATAAAAATTTGTCACTCACCAATCGATGCGCAGCAGCGGAGTTGATGATTCTACGTTGATCTGTAACATACAAATATAAGATCCAAATTATAGCATTGTCCAAATTAATTAATATTTTAAAAAATTATTGTGTGCATCAGATTGTATTTGATGTGTATAATTATAAGCAGATATTTAATGAAATAATTATGTAATAATTTTCGAAAAACTCTCTTTCTATTCTGCTTAAGTACAAGTTATTAAAATATTATATAAGAATTTGTTTTTCTTTAATTCTTTTTTAAGTCATCTTAAAAGTAAATCGAAGTAAAAAAGCAAATCAAAGAAATAGAACATGAAGAACATCAAATAAAAAAATGACGCGATAATCAAATAACGGAATAGATGTGCGTGCACAAATAATAATGAAGAATAATAAATAATAGTAAATTACTTACCCCAGGGTTGCTCCGCTGTTGCCCGATGCCTTTCCTAGACATCCACTTGCTCTCAAGTTATCAGGGTCGTTAGGAAAGAGATCACTCGACACTTTGAACCTCATTCCTGCACTTACATGTTCGATACTTTGAATAGCATTCCCGCACTTAAACGCATGACACTTTGCACGGCACTCCCGAATTCCGCGAAACAATATGCCGTGCGAGGATCGCACTTCGAAATCGACGAGGTAATTTCCAGCAAGAGCTAAGATTTGTATTTGATAGTGTATGAGACAAGGGATGACGATTCCATCTGGTCTTATCGAGTAATCGATCGAATCCTAGTGTAGTAACCGATTCGGGCCAGCCCGCTTGTCGGGGTAAAACGTGCTTTCATTAAGCATTGTTGAATAAGATTCAATTCTATTCCGTCGGTATCGGAAATGAATATACGTATTAAGGAAATAATTATAGCTCCTAAATTTGTCGTGACAAAACGGTAATTTATACTTCTCATGTTCTATCGCGTCTCTACTTTTAATGGATCAATTGCGCAAAATACTTGTTTCAATAAATAATTATTATCTTGATGTGTTTACGATTCTTTAATCATAATTAATTAATTAATCATATGGCTTGAAAGTCGCTAATTGATCGTAGAGAATAATGGCGTTTTGAAGAATGATATAGGGATCGTATGTATATGCTTGCTCGAGTGTCGCCGTATGAATGACACAGGAGACATACGCGTAGTAAACAAATTGGAAGGTCGCGTGCCAGCCGATGTATTGTCGTTCTGAAATATTATATCGAATATTTAACTTTATAATTTCATGCCGAATATTTTATTTCTCGAATTTTTAAGTAATTATTAATATATGGATCGGTACATTACAGCTTTCTATCATCTGAATTATTTGATATGGTTTATATTACTTTATTTCTTCAATCTGGAAATAAATAATAATAATTAATTATACAACGATGAAAATGTATTACTTATATTGTATCTTTTTGAAAAAGTAACAGAATAAAAATATTCGATAAACAAGCATCAAATGCTAACTAATTAGCTTCTATATAAATGCTCTATTTTTCTTTCCCTCCCTTTTAATTATAAAATAAATTATAAGAACATAATACATATATTATATTGTGTAAAATTATACAATATATAAATGACAAATGTTTTATTTCTGTCAAAAATTTATTTCAATCGTTCGATCGATTGTCAAAATTGTAATGTGAGATATATTCGAATATAAGAAATATATATATATATATATGTACGTTCCGTTAGAGAAATAATTATAGCTTGTAAATTTGTCGTGACAAAATGGTAATTTACAATTGTCATGCTTTTTCTCTAATACTTTTAATGAATACATTGCGTGAAATAATTATTTCAATAAATAATCATCATCTTAATACTTCCACGATTCTTTAATCATAATTAATTAATTAATCGTACGGCTTGATAGTCGCTAATTGATCGTAGAGAATGATGGCATTTCGAAGAACGACAGACGAAGTTAATATCGTACCTGTTTGCTCGAGTGTCGCCGCGCAAATGACACAGGAGACGTACGTGGTAACGCGTACGCGTATGCGTTGTTATTAAACTTCAAGGTCGCGTGCCAGCCGATGTATTGTCGTTCTGAAATATTATTGAATATTTAACTTTACAATATCGAATATTTAACTTTACAATTTTATGCCAAATATTTTATTTCTCGAATTTTTAAGTGATTACTAATATATGGATCGGTACATTACAGTTTTCCATCGTCTGAATTATTTGATATGGTTTGTGTGTTACTTCATTTTTTCAATTTGAAAAATGAATAATAATAATTAATTATATAACGGTGAAAATTTGAAAGTACATATATTATATATCTTTTTGTTGCAAAAAGAACACATTAAAAATATTTGTTTCGAAAAACAAGCATCAAACGCTAACTAATTAGCTTCTATAAATACTCTCTTGTTCTTTCCCCCTTATTTGAATTCAAAAATAAATTGTAAGAACAAAATACATATATTATATTGTGTAAAATTATATAATATATAAATAATTAATGTTTTATTTGTGTCAAAAATTTATTTCAACCGTTCGATCGATTGTTAAAATTGTAATGTGAGATATATTCGAATATAAGAAATATATACCTATATGTACGTTCCATTAGAGAAATAATTACAGCTTGTAAATTTGTCACGTGTGACAAAACGGTAATTTACAATTCTCATGCTTTATCGCTTCTCTAATACTCTTAATGAATAAATTGCGCGAAATAATTATTTTAATAAATAATCATCTTGATACGGTTAGTTACGATTCTTTAATCATAATTAATTAGTTAATCGTATGGCTTAATAATCGCTAATTGATGGTAGAGAATGATGGCGTTTTGAAGAATAATACACGGATCGAACTTGCTTGTTCGAGTGTCGCCGCGCAAATGACATAGGAGATATACGTACGTAGTACGCGTAGTAAACAAATTGGAAGGTCGCGTGCCAGCCGATGTATTGTCGTTCTGAAATATTATATCGAATATTTAACTTTATAATTTCACGCCGAATATTTTATTTCTCGAATTTTTAAATGATTATTAATATATGGATAGGTACATTACAGCTTTCCATCATCTAAATTATTTGATATGGTTTATGTGTTATTTTATTTTCTCAATCTGAAATGAATAATAATAATTAATTATATAACGGCGAAAACTTGTATTACATATATTATAGCTCTTTGTTGAAAAAGGAACACAATAAAAATATGTGTTTCAAGAAACAAGCATCAAATGCTAACTAATTGGCTTTTATAAATACTCTCTTTTTCTTTCCCTCTCTTTTAATTATAAAATAAATTATAAGAATATAATATATATTACATTGTGTAAAATTATATCTAAATTATATATAAATGACAAATGTTTTATTTGTGTCAAAAATTTATTTTAACCGTTTGATCGATTATTAAAATTGTAATATGAAGTATATTCGAAAAAAGAAAATATATATATATACGTTTTGTTACAGAAATAATTATAGCTTATAAATTTGTCGCGACAAAAAAGATAATTTATAATTCTCATTTCCTGTTGGTTTAAATAAATTGACTGAAATATTTGTTTCAATAAATAACTGTTGCTTTAACATCTACCAACTTTTAATGGAATTTATTCATTGTAATGATCAGTAATCACTAATTATTCGTCAAAAATAATCGTGTTTCAAGAAATGATACACCGAGCTGATCATATCACCTGCCAATTCGAGTATCACCATAAGACTAATACAGATTAGGTATACGTACATACATAGTACGCATATCTTACGCGTTGTAAACAAATTTCAAGATCATGTGATAGTCAATGTATTTTATTGCCCTGAAATATTATATCGAATATTTAACTTTATAATTTCATACTGAATATTTTGTTTCTCGCATTTTTAAATAATTATATAGATCGGTGCGCATTACAGATTTACATTATTTAAAATATTTGATCCGGCGATTTATGTTTTACTCTCTCTATCTGATAATAATAATGATAATAAATTACATATCAATGAAAAATTTAAAGCGTGATATATTCAAGTGTCAAGAAGTATTATTAAAAATATAATTGTTGTCTGTAAATACCACACAATAAATTAAAATTTCTACTTTTCTGCTGTTTTGAATTCTGTTTCAAATAAATTGCGCGATATACTTACATATTTGTTTGGATAAATAACAATCAATTTGATACGCTTATGAATTGTTAATAACAAAAGCTAAATAATTTCATGGACTGTTAATAACAAAATTGTTTGTATGAAATATTGTCTAACATTAAAACAAGTATGGGAAAGTACTTTTAAAAAGTAACTAGTTATCGTTATTGTTACTTAAAATGTAACTATTCGTCACTTTTTTCGTTACTTTTTTAATGTTAAAACAAGATCAAAAATTAAATGAAAAATATACTTTTGTAATATATATTTTATTTAAAAAATTAATAATTATTAATAAAATATCAATAGATTTTTAAAAATTTTTTATTTTAAATTTGTAAAACCATAAATAATAAGGAAAAAATTTTAAAACATTCAAAGTATAAATAAAAAAATTTTGGTTTGCATTAAATTTATAATTATATAGTCAAATACACGATATATATTTTGTACTCTTATAATTATGGTTCGTATTCAGAACGCGCTTACAAAGATGTTAGCGTGTTCTAAATACAGACCTATATGTATATCTCTTGATAATTGAAGATTGAATATACGAAAATAGAAAATATAATATGTCATAAATGGGTTCCATATATAAAAAGTAACGATAAAAGTAACTGTTAAATTCGTTACCGTTACTAAAAAAATGTAATTACGTTACCTCTACAGTTGCAGAAAAAGAATAGTAACGCCGTTATCACTTCGTTACTAAAAAAAAGTAACTGTAACGGTAACGGCGTTACAAGTAACGCGTTACTTCCCAACCCTGCATTAAAAATAAGTTATAGCCATATATCATATGTTCCTTATAAATATACGTGGAGCTATGTATTTGAATTTCATCGATACAATCGTAACTTTATTCGCTTAATTGTGCTATTTACTATAAGATTAATTAGCTTCACGATAATTATCATTTCTGCGAGTCATGTTCGAGCGCAATAAGATTAAATGTACCCGTTCGAGCGAAGTCGAGATGTCCAGATAGCGTCGCGCATGGCGTGATGTTAAGTGAATTAAATAAATTTCATAACTTTGTCCGCGTCTACCTACCTACCTATCTACCTGCACCTTATTTGTCACAGCGTATGCTTCTATTTACCATGCGTTTACACTACGATGCCCTGTATTTGCAGGAAACGCAAGCTACTGCTCCTAAAAGCGTACAGCTGTATGTCTACTGACGAATTAATGTACGTGCAATATGTACGTGGAGTATAGTGTAGAGTTACCAAAGTTGTTATTGGCGATACAAAGCACATTCACCATGGAGTGAGCTGTAGCTTAATGAGGAAATATTGGAACTGCATCGTAATAGCGTTAACGCATATCGTTACAAAAAAATATAACAAAGTATGCAATATGTGAAAATTTAATATTTTTTTTTCTTAATTAATATAAACTATATTTTTCACAAATGTAAAAATAATAATTTTAATAGCGTATTATAAGTAACACGTTCTCTTTCTCTCTCTTTTCCTTCATATATATATATATATATGTGTGTTTTTTATAAAATTTATATTTGATAAAAATTTGATCATAAGTATAACGTAACAAAAGAAAGTGTACCTACGTGACTTTCAGGCTATATCCCTATTTAAAACAATCATTTGGAAATAAATCGCGCAACCGACTCGCATTTAAATCACTTGGCACGTTCGAAAAGTATTAAAAGATTCCCGTCGTGTTAACCGGGCGGAAGCTTTCGTTTCCGAGGAACGGGATTCGTGGAATGTCACGTTTTCCCAATCTCGATGTATGCAGTTAATGACTACGAATAACCCGCATCTTTACTAATTCAAGACACGCCGCCGTATATATACTTCTCTCTTTGTTCCTGATAGAAAAATAATCAAACCATCGTCGTTGCTTACGCGAAGCTCCCGTCCAAGTGACATTAACGAACTCCGGACATCTTCAAGCGACCGCACTTGACGATGAAGGAAAACGGCCGAGGCTGTATATAAAGGAAAAGCAAGCAGCAACGCTCACGTTTCAGCTCGTCCTGCCTGGAGGTTTTTGCGGCCTTTTTGTACCGCCAAACTATTTTAATCCCGCTTGTGGTACCAGCTGGTGCCACGAGCTACCGAACCGTCAACAGCTTCGTTGAACGTTACGAGACACGATCCAGATTTCGTCAAATGCAATTAAGTGAAGATTCACGGAACAGTTACGGATCAGATTGATTCCGCCAATTATTTCGAATACCGTATATGAATATACCGCACAAACACAACCACACGAAAGCCTGTAAAGTTCTTGCTATCTACGCAAATATATTTTCTGACAATTTTTGTTATGGAATTAAAATTAAAAAATTGATATTTATAATAAATAACCAAAATGATTTTTATATTTTCAATGATTATTGTTATCGATTAAAACCCGTTTTTACCATATTTATTATTTTATAAAAAACTGTAGACAAAAGGTTTCATATTGATTATTAGAATTTACAAACATATCTTTCACATGTATGAATTTCAGTTATTATATTTGAGAAATTAACTCCAAGAATTAACTCCAGTTGAATTAGCTGTCCAGTGCACTTTGCAAGCTTTTTTGCAAGATATAACGAGCCGATGAAACGTGGAATTAATTAGCGATTGAACGAAGCCGATTTGGTGGATCTGCACGATCCATGTCGCCGTATCGGGCCGTATCGAGCACCGATGTCGATTGTACAGGCGTTATTAACGGCCGTGTGTTCTCCTACTTGATTGGTCCTCGTGAATCAGGGCTACGTCCGACACGTCGTTTCGCCGGTATCCGGCTTTAGTCCCGTTTGTCTCGTTCACGCGCATCTGTCAAAGCGAATCACGAAGTCAACGTAGAAGCGCATGAGATCCGAAACGAGAGATGAGCCCGCGTAATGGATGTTGTATTCCTGAAAGATTAAAGCACGGAATATGTCTTTATGAGATTAATGATGCCGCCAAATACGCGCTATATTTTTTCCCCATAGAATTTGTCATTTCATCCCTTTGAGGCTTAACGGAGAATATTTTTTACTCGTGGTATAAAAAGGGAGCGTTTTTTTTGGTCTCTTACCTTTTCTCTCATCCTTTTTTTCTTTTTTGCTGTGATAGATATGAAACCGATGACCGTAAATATTCCCATGAAACTGAACGATTTTCTTAAACCGACGAGAAGTTTATTTTTAAACAACGGTCTCGCTCGTTTAGTTTGTGTATTGCTTTTAATTTTTGTAAATTGAAAATTCAAATTTGTAATTTTCTGTAAATATTCAAGAGAGAATAATGTGTTAGTTCGATAGTCGTTGAACGTTGCTGCGTTTAATTGATTAATAATATTAAATTTTCTCTGGCCATGCGCAGTTACGAACTGAATTTCAATTAGAAGTTTCTCAGCTCCTGCTAACATCCGGACAGTAATTAGAAATACGTTCAATAAATCGCTCGGTACAGGCGTCGTCGCTTTAATTACCCCTCTCAAAGTTCGACCTCAAAGCGCGCTAGAAGTACAAACATCGCAAATTACATAAGTACCTTTATCGCCATCGCTTTGCTGGAATGGAGGGCGCAATCACACCGACGAGGAAAGCAACGGTCGTGCGAGAATATGATATCGATTAAACTTGCTACTTTCTACTCGTTTGCAGCATCATCTTGCTAGATTAAACAAGTAAACTTCAAGATTCAACCGTTTGCGAAGACGAGTTTGTACAATATATTATACAATATATCGTAATAATATACAATTCTACGATCAATTCATATTTCAACATTTTTCAAATCGTACATATATATATATATATATATATCTAGCGATATTTATTAATTTTACTCATCTCATTTTCTAAATTGTTTTAAGTGACCGTTAGTAATATTTTTCTACGATACACGTTACAGTTTTTAATGCCTGCTAAAGATTCCTTTCATGTTGTATAACGGTGCTTTCGCTGCGACACGCAATTATAAAACCAGTGAAAATCTACGAGTTGCGAAAAGCGAGTTAAAGGCAAAGTGTGGAGCGTTGACGAACGGTCGGTCCCGGCGCATTACGGAAACAAATTGATTTTGGGGCGGTACCATTGTGCAGAAGTTGCGTTTGGCAGATGACGAAGTACAGAACCGCAGAGCGGCCGACCCTTCACCTGCCTTTCAATCATGTCGCGTCACGACCGAAGGAACCGAGAGAGCCCGTCCATTCTCTCTGGGTTTCGCGTCCGCTCGTTTTGCCGGGCCAAAATTACCGCGGCATTAGTCCTGCGACCATGTTAAGCGGTAGAATGTGAAGACGAAGTCGGGCAACGCAACGCCTATAATAGAGGCCTCGATGTTTCCAGCTGCAACTTTTATCTTACAATTATAGTACAGTGCAGAAAAAAAAAATTAATTTAATGCATTTGTGCAATTTACATGCGCCATTTTTTACTCGTGATATAATTGGAAAAAAAAAATATTTACTTTTATCGAAAAATTCTTTATAACGCTAGAAATTAGACCAACGCGTGTGCTTTCTTTCGTCATGGCGTCTCTCGAAGGTGGAAAAGGAGTCTTTGTAAGAGGTATATATAGAAGGTTGAGTGAAATAGAGAGGGAGACAGTCAAGTGTAGGAGGGGTTTCCAAGCCTGAATATTATGGCAAGACGAATGCGCGCAATAAAGTAAACTACACAATAGCAACGCGCGGCGGTGACGGGTGGAACGGAACGGAACAGAACGGAACGGTTGAGTTGGTGGGTGGGCACCAAGAGAGCAGCGCGTGGAGCGTAAGAAACGTAATGGGCGCGATCTGAAAGAATCTTGATATCTAAGAGATCTTTTCGCAAGCGGGTGTCGAAAAGAGTATGATATTTCCCGCCTCAGGGAGAAAAACGCCTGAAATGGGTACTTTATTGGTGCCGTAATCGTTACTTATGGGATCTTAACGTTTTTACCTCAACACCCCCGAGATATAATATCTACGGATAAAGAACGGAGGAGAGAAGAAAACTAATCGCGCGTAACAACAACGATTTTATCGAAAAGTAATTAACAGTTGGTAAAAAGTTTGTTTTTTTATTTACCCGTGTGACTTTAATTTGACTTAATTCCTAACATTTTAGTTGCAATTTAGCGAGCAAGATTTACGTCTTCCTTTTACGAATGAAAAGATTAACCAGAAAGCTCAGGGCGATTCCAGCGAAATTTAAGGGACGATCGGCAATAGAAAGGATGTCGTTGCTCATGGACATTTATAGTCCATCGATTGGTAAAAGCGTGGTCGTCTCCTTTTTATTTTCGAGAAAGCTCTCCTTTCTCCCCTTCTCAACCGTCCGTTTCTATCGATGCGATAGAAAGCTTCGCGCAGGACCCTTATTGCACTTTGGAGCCGCTCTACCGAAACGATACCTTCTCTCGAAACGTAGTAACGATATCTGCGATCTAGCGTTGCGAGCCAATGTAATGTACGTGTTATTTCCTCACGCGATTATATTTCAAAATGTTATTCGCGTTATATTTTTATGATCCCCGCTATTTCGTCAATGAGATATATATAACAAAACCGAATTATAGTTGACAGCAAATCAAAAAAGTTTATAATAATATTGCACAAAATTTTTTAATCACGCAACACGCTTTTTATAAATTGTCAGAGAAAGTTTTTTGTTATTTATAAATCACTAGGTACTGTTTAATAAAAAAATATCAGATTTAATAAAAAAACATTTTCAAATAATTTTAAAAATTTGTTCTCTCGTTCTCGATATTACTATATTAAATATTGTATTATATTTTCGCGTTCCAATGTATAAGAGTCATCTCGTTGATTAAATAAACTTTAATCGCTAAAAGTAATCGACCTTTTTTCGTGTACTCAATCGCCATCACATACATTTAATATCCACGAAATCGTCGGAAAAGTCTGAGTTTTCCTTGAATGTAATGATCGAGAGAGAAAATGATCCCGCACATATTGTACAAAGTGCATTGTGGATCTTGCCACAATATTTTTCTTCGACATTTTCCTTGACGATTTATATCGACTGTCTGTCCCTGTGTGTGCACGTCGCACGCGTGACTCTCCTGTGATTGCACTCGAATGTCAAAGTGGATAGGCGCAAAGTTTTGTGCAGCTCCTCGCTCTCTTGCCGGGTACAACCCATTCATTATAGCACAGTTGTCAGGCGATTGCATGCTTCTCCGCTATATCGAAGACGGAGTTATCGGGCTCATCCCCCGTCGTTTTCCTCGTACTATCCGTTAAAGCCGCTGGCTTTTATTGACTGAAGCGCTAAAACCTTACTTACTCTCTATTACACTCGTTACAAGAATTTCTGGAAAAACTTGTTCGTAAATTTACACGATTGTACGAGAAATAATTTATCCTCGGTTAAAAAACACGATGAATTGCGAATATAACGGTAAATACATATTTAGATTTTTATTAAAAGCTGCTATAATATTTATATGTAATCTACTTATCTGTGATTTTCAATGATACGAACGCATATGCGCGTATTATTCTGATGTGTGACACAATTAATTATATGTATATGATATAATGTTAGGTTTCGTATTAAAATAACAATGACATATCAAATTTTTTAATTTAAAAAACATATACGACGCATTTAATCACAAAATTATAAAACATTATCCGCTTTTCTCACTGCAATTTAGCAAGTCACGACTTTAACAAGTCGTTTGTTTTACACGCTATCTACGTGTACATGTTTATTCTATCAAGGAGTAATGTGTAACAGAAAATATCCAAGAGCTATCTCGTTAATCTTTGTCGTTCGTCAAATGATTTATACAAATCATGCAATACGCAATGATTATACGTAAACGAAGACGCGAAAAAAAATCCACTTAAAATCGTCACGTCACTCTAATGAAAATGAGATCATTTGATGTAACGGCAACCGTTTTTCGAAAAAACATCGAATCATTATTTCCTCCACAGAGAAGGCAATGCGTTTAAATAGATATCAGTGGAAGAGGAGATCGGAACACGATCGTCAGAGCTGATTCCTTCGCAAAAGGGTGATTTCCATGCACACGCGCGTGTGTGTGTATATGTGTGAATGTGTATACGTGTGCACGCGTATTCGTGTATACTCGTCTTGTTCCGCACGAACGCCAGTAAACAGAAACGAATAGGTCAGGGTGAAACGGTGGAGCAGCGCGATGGGAAAGGAAAAAGGGTGATCGAGGGATATCCGCGAATGCGGGAGCGAACAACGGGATGAAAGGACGACTGGGACGGGGAAACGACGGTTCGCAGAAAGTACACCTAATTAGTGCTATTACGAACCTACTGTTTTGCCAAATCGACGCCGACTTAATATTGTCCTCGACGAGCGACGGCGCGCCTGCGTTTCCACCGGACGACAGTTTCACCGGTAATTGGCGCATGGTACGTAACGGGGGACTGCATTCAATTAGTTTCGCAAAAAAGCGCGGCAGCCACTCGCGGTAACGTTGGAAAATGAATGGAGACTCCAGCAAGCGCTGATTCCCTCGCTTTCTCTGTCTCTTTCTCTCCGCAGGTTTACTGGTTTACGGCAGGCCTTCTTCAACCAAGGCGCCCACCACCTTCCACGCTCGTCGACGCGCACCCATACATCGCCCACGTCAATCCCCACGATCGTTCCATTCTCATTCTATCCGGAACGAAGCACGACGACGTTGAAACGACCGTCTATGACCACCTTTTGCTCTTGTCACCCAATAAGGCGACTTGCCTTGATGGAAAATTATTTTTCCCGGTAGACGAATTACTAAAACTACTTCTTCAGTATTAAATTATGTATAAAGTTATTTATAATTAAATATTAAATATCTTATATTATATATAGAACCGAATTTTATAAATTCGTTGATATTTATTTAATTTCTAGCAGCTGAAAATTAATTATCTTAAATGTTATTTTCGACTCGTAATCTCTGTTGAAAGTTCTTCAACAAATAAGTTTAGATATTTATCTCTTCTATCTCTCAGATATAAATACAATTTCATTTGGTTAGCATCCGCGCATCGCGGGCGCGATATGTTGAAATCGTTTCACGATATTTCAGGGTCTCGAAAACCCAAAATTGTGATCGCGCCTGTGATCGTACGTCTAGAATCGCGTATCGCGTATAGTTACGCGCGAGATTTACGCTGACAATATATTTTCGGATGGCGTCTCTAACTCGGTATTTACAAATTCCGTGCGCGTACGCATGCACGCATGTATACGCACGCATACGCCCGCAATGTTTACTCGCACGAAATACCAAAGCGCACAGATGCTGTGCTTTTTACGTCAGGCAAAAAGCTATCGAAACTGATCGAAGAGTTGTAAACGCGGCCAGAAATGTTGAGTTACTGCGTGTCCGACAACGCACTTTTTGTTTCAGAGAAAAAAACTTACGCGGGTTTAGGTGTGTAATAGCGAATGAGAGACTCAGTGCTAGAGAAATAAATCGAGGATAAAGTTTTAGTGCGTTGAAAAGAAGCATTAAATCTAGGTTCTTGTTACGCTCCAACAGACGTAAATTAATCTAAATACAATACTAAAGTTTCTTAAAAGCTTTGTCTTTAAAGTTAAATAATTGGCAACACATTCTACGATAATTAAAAAGCATCCCTGGCGTTTAATATATCTCTTTCATTAGTTCCTTTGCGCTTGATATTAAAAAATAAATTTAAAAATTATATTTATTATCTCTCTCTTTTTTTTTTCTCTGTTATAATTATTTTAAATTATTATTAATAATAATACATCTGTTTATTAATATAATTAATGTCTAATAATAATTTAATAAAATTTTAAAATATTAGAAACTAAAATAGTGGTTTCCTTTTTAGTTTTATAAGACGAATCGAACATTTTCTAGACCGCATGTAGTCTGTTTATTCGGAACCGCTTATAGTACGCTGACGCAAAATCCTGGCTTTTCTAACTGAGCGTTTGTGGATACGGAGGAGCGATTTCCGCTTGGAAGACGCTGAATGCACCGCGGACTATTATGATCGTGATACACGTTGCTGCACATATGACACAAGAAGAGTCCTCTTGTATTCGCGCGGGCGAGCTTGATATTGGCTAGGGTATTTTTCTTTTCAAACCATATCTCCAACATCGCTAATGTCACCACGCAATAATGCGATAACCGTGGAACTTAATTCTCTGTAAGCATTATCGAGTTCACATCTGTGCGTGTTACAATACGAAGAGTTTCGAATCTCTGTAAATAATGACTTTCACGCCAACAACACATTTATATTTTTATCACCTTACTCACCTATTACCTACGCATTTTTCTTTTTTTTCAAAGCCGATTGACGGCACGCTTCCTCTCGAAGCGTTCTAGGACACACACGTGGATGCGTGTTAAACACGACCTTGACCTCTCTTTGGGCGTAGCTAATTACTAGGAAACCCTTACTCCTACGTAGACTTCCTACGAGTTTCGACCCTTCCGAGAGAACGTGCCGATCGTTGAAGGCAAACTTTAATTTTAGCCCATAGGGATACCTGTCGATTCCACGGCGATATCCGTTTCTCGGTATCGAAAACGGGCTCGACCGCCTACAGGTAGGTCCTCGTTATTTCGGCTGGACGCGCGAGAGGATCGTCCTGATCTTTTCCCTTCGCTGGCGCACCGCGTCACGCTTCTCTCGTAGATACCGTTTCATTACACCATTGGTTTTCTCTCTGGAGCCGATCCTTTCACAAAAGACCTCGATACCACCCGTTCCCGGAGGGGCGTGGATTTAATAAAATAACTTATACCAAACTCTCTCCGGGCGTTTTGAAGTTACTGAAGAGAGAAAAGGAGAGAAAGAGAGAGAAACGAAAGAGGAGAGCCGCGGGTTAGCTGAAGCTGGGTTGAAAGAGATCAGTAACTGTGCGAGGAAGGAACCGGGACGAGAACGGAGAAGCGAGGAAGAGATAGAGAAACGGAGCGCGCGAGATGAAAAAGGCAACAACGTATCTTACTTTCCGCGTGGCGACTGATATCAGGAGGAACTTTTAGTTCCGTGCTTACGACGGTTCAACTCGGAAGAACTATGGTCTTATCTAGGTCCGCGCGAGAGAAGTCCGTGTCTACCATCCTCCATCCACGCGAGAGCTTCTTATGGTTTCGCTTCCTTGTGCTCTCTTCCGGAGAGCGTCTACTTCCACTCGCGCGGAAGTAGATGCCACATCGACTTTATTGCGACAACATCGCAAGCGCTTTTTTTACTGTAATTAAAGTCTCTTGATCCTTTGACAGTTACGGCGTTGTGTATATAATGCGAGCGAATTAAATACACTCACGGCGACAAACTTTTTATTATTGATCGTCTGCAAAGAAAAGCTCGCGAGTGAAAGTTTTCTGCTGTACGCAATAAAAAGCGACGGTTCTGCTACAAACTGAGTCGTTTATCGTGGGTTATGTATTGTGCATTATATATATATATATATATATATATATATATATATATATTTATCAAATTTAATTTTATTTGCATTAATTATTGATGCAAATATTTGTGCGAGCAGGTTAACATTTTTATTCCAAATAATTGTTTGCTTCTTTACCCTTCGCGTAATTTTATCGATTAATTAGATGGTAAGCACCGAGGAACGAAGCGGAAGAAAAAAAGAGATAATAATTACTTACAGGCTACATCAGCATTGTATACAACGGTAAAATGTTATATAAAACAAGCGATTCATATAAAAAGATTGTTACTTGTAATTTTAAATGAAAACAGAGTTTTAAATTTGCATAATCGAATCTAACAATAATTAAATAATTATGCAGTATAAATTATAATCAATACATACATTTAGTTATTCTTACAAAACATTGAAATATATATTACATACAAGAAAATTGATTGATAATTTTGTTTTACTTTTAATTTTACTCTATTACATAAAATGTTTAAAATCGTCTTTCTCTAAAAAAAGTGCCGCATAGCGTCATTAAACGCCACTTTTACGAAACGTCACGCACCGCCCTATTGTTTTTTTTACTAAAACGTCAAAACATACTGCCGGAAACGTCACCAATTCTTGCCAGAGGGTGTCGTCGCGGCGATTCTTCAAGCGGATATATGTCTGCGCCGTGCTTTCGACAGCGGTTCCATACGCAGACGAGCGGCGACACCTGTGCGACACATTTTTTTCGGTGGGTCGTCATATTGCAACGGGATAACGGTTTAAAATAATTTAGAAGCGGTGGATGAAAGAGATGAAGGGAAGGAGGGAATTGTGTACGGGATAGAGCCGACGGTTTTCGTCATCGTCCTCGTCGTCGTAGTCGTTGTCATCGTCGTCGCTTGTGCGTCGACGAGAAAATAATGAATGCATGAGAGGGACCAGGGGTGAAAAAGAGAAGAGGAGTGATACCACGCGAGGCAACGTGTCGCGCACACGTGTTCGCTCGCCACCTTTCCACCTGCATCTGTATCACTACCAACCCTCCGGTCCCTCATCTCTCTGGGGCGGTCTCCGTCACCCTTCGTGAATTTTTTTTTCTTTTTCTATCTTTCTCTCTTCCCTTCCCTCACCTTTGAGAAAAAGCATTCTAAATATTTACGCGACGGCTCACGCTCTACGTATGCTTTATTTTAGCAGCCATTCGGTATAACCGCGTCCTTTCCCGCGAGAGATCGCGGTTAAGTTACGAGGTTTGCGTCAGAGAGACAGGGATGTAGTTATTACATAGCGGCATAAACAAAGAGAACCATCAGCGAATTGCTTCTTCCATCCTTTTCGCGGTGCGGGGAAAAAGTAAAAAATATATAAAATTCGCATGCGATAGAACAGTATATAATATAAAATATGTCGAGTCAAATCTATATAATTTTGACATTAACTTAATTATTAATTCAGATTATAATCATTCGAAAGATTTAGTTTAAAGTTTCCTCGCCTAATAGTAATACGTGTTTACAGATGTTACATTCTTTACGTACCAATATGAATATCAAGTTAATATAAATACGTGAATAAAAGTAAATGTGTCTTAGAAATTACGATTGCACGGGGAAAAATTACAAATGGAATTCATTATAATAAGCCTTTTGTGTATACAAGAATATAAAAATTCTAATTACGACACTGAAAAAAACAGAGAGTAGCAATTTATGCATCGAGCGGCTGTGTTCGCGAGAGGACACGCAATGTTGCGATTTACGATGTAAGAAAGAACGACACCGTTATTTACTCGTGCTGATTCATTAATAACAATCGCCGATGCTTATTGCTGACACCTAATCACTTGTCACTTAAATAAAATATCGTCTTATAGCTTACAATTAGTGTATATATATGTAATTAAATAATAACGCATTATGTAATTTTTGCGCTTTGTGAGCAGTTAAAATCAACTCATTAATATCTTATTGTGTTAAATTGGATACCATTCATGAAATTTTAATGTATTGTCTAAAATGTAGGTCAAAAGTTCAATCCAACCTTCTTCAATATAATTTCGCTTATTTCTTGGCATCCATATATTACTGTTAATTTTTCCCGTCATGAATTATGAATAATCTTCAATTAAGGATTAAATTTATTCCATTCAAATTTAACGGATAGCGAATTTTATAATATATGAATGTCAAAAAACTGAATGTCACATGAATGGATTTTCTATATCATGTAACATGATATCAAATAATATTGCGCGAGAACTGGCAAATGAAAATAAAATATTTTCGCGTTTTATAAAATATTCCGGATTAGACGAGTAAGGATATCGCGAAAAACGCGATATCAAACGATACGCGTCGGCAAAGTTGAAAGGATTAATAAACGTGAACCTTTAACCGTCACCCCATTCTACACCATTTATCCCGGGACTTCGAGACTTCATAGGTATCACATAATTAGCCCGGTGGCGTGAAAAGGCGAGAGGATTTTTGTGCGCGAGAGAAAGGATCGGGTCGACGGCGCTCACGCTCCCGCGTCGGCCTTTTTCGAATGCCGAAGAATGAGTCCGTTGGACCGTGGAGAAACGTGACTGCATAAAAGTAGGATTCACTTTAAAGGTCTTTGATCCTACCCGTGTCTCTGTCTCTTCTAGAAATATATGCGCGCACACAGTTCACGGGCCATACAAAGTGGAATATAGGACGGGGAATGGTCGTTCACGGAGCAAAGAAGGGGGTAATATGGAGTTCGCCAGGGCAGGGAAAGGTAAGAGGGGGGGGGGCGGAGAGGGAGGGGGAGAAGACCAGACGGGAAGCTTTCCGCTTCCCTCCCTCGTTTCCTGCGCCTCGCTCGCACATGAATATTATTTACGTATTTATCGAAACGGCACGATATCCATTCCTGGGGGGCGATAATACTGGCGAGACTGGTCTTGCCAGCCATGTATCGGGGTTGCAGCAACGCGATCCTTATATCTCTCGCGCGGTAGGTATAACGTACATTCTCGCGTTAACATTGTAGCCGCAATGGCCCGCTTCGCGGCGCCCGCAAAGAATACTAAATGCAAAACGTGTTCCGCAATTTGTCTACCTTTATATGTGGCGAGCGAAGATACAAATTTCGGCAAGCATAAAGCTCGCGCGATATATTAAACGGTAAGGTACGTGTTGCATAAATATTACTCGTTCTTAACTCTCTTTCGTGACATTTCAATATTTTTAACATTAATTTTTTTTGCCAATAAATATTTCAACGTAATCCTTATATAAGATAAAGCTTCAATTACAAAAATGGATTGAATAATTTTTTACTCTTTATAACTCTTAAAATAATAACCATGCGTAATATATGATTCTAAAAGTCCGAATATCGGAAATGTTCCGAAATAATTTTATTATAATAAAATTATAAGACTGTAAAACCGATATCAAAATTTTGTTAGCAGAATAGTTGTATTTAATATTGAGTAGAAGAATTTAAAAATGTGTCAGGATGTATAAGTATAATATGTAAAAATGAACATACTTTTTGCACAATTTTAAAATAATCCCATCTTTATTTTTCCATATTTTGATTTCATTAAAATGCATGCATGATTGCCTTCACCGCAAGATATCCTTTGCGGTGACATCGATTCACTAATTTCACGACGCGGCGAATGCACGTGCGGCCAATTGCACACCTCGCACCAATGCTGTTTTAAAGTCAGCCGGTTAATATTTTATTATATATATATATATAGATATATATATATATAGATATATATATATATAGATATATATATATATATATATATATATATATATATATTTGCGCGAGGGTCAGCCATTCTATTTTTGGCAGCGTGCCGGGCGACATTAATCCTCGGAGACCGCGGACATAAAGGTAGGTAGAGGTAGGTTGGCGGGTGAACGAGAAGAGAAAAGTCCGCTTCTCTCCATTTGGATTCGTCGCCGGGACGAAAATACCCCTTTTGTTTCTTCTAATGCCCGCCCTTTCTCTCCTCCTCGCATTCTTCCATCTCTCTCCCGCTGCTTTTGCTTCACTCTCCTGCTTCTCCTTTTTTCCTCTGTCGTACCCCCTCCCCTCCCCTCCCTTAGCCACGTTTCAAAGAGTCGTTCATGCCGCATTCCCTGTTCCTTCTTTCCTTCCTGCTTCAAGCCCCTCTTGTATCCGCGCATCCCCTCATCGCGACAGGGCGCGCGACCAGAATCTGCACCCCTGTCCTTGTGTTCCTGGGATAATGAAAGGACTGCCGAAACGAAGTCCATTGACGACGCAGTTGACCCGCCTCGTTTAATCCTGCTGGAGTACACCGGAATCCGCTCGTATATCACGCGGAAATAAAGAGTTTACCGTCGTTAAAAGCATCACCGCTCGTGATGCACATCCGGGAAATCCCCGGGATCCGTTTCCGCGGTTGTGCGGAACGCACGTCTCGTAATTATGCATTACATTTTCCGGCTACGCTGCTGCCTGTTAAGCGCTCTCTACATGTTGCCTTTTTTCGTTCTTCCTTGTGTATGCAGTTTCCATTCTTTTTTTTTTTTTTTTTATCGAAGAAACCAAAAATTCTCCGGATTATAGCGCCGAAAATAATTGCATTAAAATATAGAGATAATGCGCGCGCGCTATATCGACTAGTCGTACACTTTAATTCCAAATTTGTTTGGAATGAGAAAATCTCAGAACTTGCCGAGCAGGAAGGAGAGCAAGGGGATGTCGGAATTCCCCGTCGGCTGATATCGCTAAGAATTACTACGCTCTTTGAGAGGACTTCTCTCAGTGCGACGAAATAATTCCAAGGATTCGACCGTCGCGGCAAACTTCCTCAGTTACAAGAACGACATACATTCTCGTTTTATTAGTGTTATTAGGTAAACGATCTCCCTTTCGAGAGGGAAGCGCGACACGCCGCCGTGAATCGCGTACCGATCGAATCAAGAGATACCCGGGGAATATGCGACTGGACGGCTACATTCACCACGGGGAATGTCGGAAGGCCGTCGCTTTCAACGGCCGTTGGGCTATCCGAACTCAGGATGCCACGGTGATCGCGTGGAAACTGTAAGTCGCGGACGTGAGCCATCGACGATACGTGATCCTGCCAAGTGAACCATCCCTAGCACGTTCGACTATTGCAAGTAAAGCTGGTTTACCCATCCTACCCCTACTCGCGAAGCACTCTTTAAGCCACTATCCACGATACACGGCTATTGATCGACCGTTCATTTGAAAACATTGGACATTGACGAAGTTGAAAGTCACAAAAATAAAATTTTTTTACTGTAATCGTAATAATGTACTCTCTCTTTCTCTCTCTCTCTCTTTCTAAGCGATAATATAAATGATATCGATAACGATATATGTATAATTATGTTACTAACAAACAAGTAAATGTAGTTTAAAACTAGACGATTCAGCAAATTATCCATTTTAAGTTGCTATGCTTTTTTTTACAAAACAATAATATTTCTGGTAATAAAACTTTAATAATTCAAGAGAAGAAATTATGTAACAGAAAGATCTTATAATACAAGGGATGTATACATGTCGCGTTTAAGCCCGTTTCCATTGTCGACTTAATTTCATCCATGGCTTCCTCCGTCTAAAGTTCCTCCACAAGTTTGAATATGATAACGCAGAGAGCGCCACGATTATCTCCGGGGGAATTTATTTGAATATTCTTTATTTAAAACGCAACTTCAATACTTTGATGCTGTTGGAACTCGCAAATTCTGTAACGTGTTCTGTGTGCGCTGAATAATCCAACACGTTCTGAGCAGTATACTGACGAGAGGACGATGCTACAAAAATGGGAATTTAAGAGCACTTCATCACACACGATGTGCTCATGGGAGATATGAGCACTTCTGGAAAATATTAAATTTCAAGTTATTTATTCATTTATTTACTCTCACATATTTCATCGTAAAAGATCTTAATTCAAGAACTTCCACACAAATTATACGTGTACGTCAACTTTTACAGCGATCTGGGGATGTATATTTATGATTCCAATTAATTTGCAAGGGTAAATTGCGGGAATAGCTCTCTTATTCCCGCAGGTCTACGGCAACGCATGAGTGAAGGCTTTAATTCTTCGGAAGAGAATTCCAGATACACAATGCCGAGTGACATTCGCTACACTTTGATTCGCGTTCATTCGGGCATCTAAAGGCTCCATTGCTTCATAGAAAATGTCTATGGGAAAAGCGTCACACATCGTGTGGAAAAAGAGTGATTTAAGGAAGTTTGCCGACATACGGCGACGCGACAGCTGTACGCGATAGCGTGCTTACGTTTCCACTCTCGTTTTAATTTCATCCACGGCATGTCGCCCGACGGGGAAAATTTTGACCGCGAATGCCGGGCGTGGCACTTGAGCGCTTTCGCACGAGCATTTTTGCGCGGTACCGTTGCATTATGCACGCGACACCAGGACGATATTACTCGGGCGCATCCATCTCGGCAGATCCGAAATGCCGCTACAAGCGAATTATCAAACTAAATTCTGTCCCCGCGACTTTCGCGGGGATTATTTCCATCGTATAGTCGCTTCCTTTTATCACGTTTTATCTGCTCCACTTCCTCGCCGTCCCCCTTTATAGCTCGCTCCCTCTGCCCTCCCTCTTTCGCCGCCAACAGTCCTCGGTCCACCGAACCTCGTAGCTCGGAATTGTCGAAGAAGAAGCCCTCTCTCTACCGGGGAGAAGTTTTTAGAATCCCGTCGGGAAATTAAAAGTCCGACGGCGACGCGAGTCGATGACAGCGCTTCGTTAATGCGAGAGTAAACTATGGGAATATCCTGCTTGTAAAAAGAAGACTCTCACCGTGAAATCAGGTTAGAGAATTCAATGGAATTCTGATGCTCGACCGGGAATGCGTTATTCTCCGAACGGGAATGCTTGAACGCTTGACGAAGGCAGATCTGCAAGATGCGCAAGATTGCGAATCGACCAACCGAATAGGGACTACCACTAATTTATTGAACTGTTGCGGAAACGCAGTGTCGAATTCAATCTACATCATTATCTTACATCCAAACGAGACGACTTGTACAAATTCAGGAAAAAATAATTATTCGTTTTAATTCTAATCTTATTGCTATTGATTTATCGAAGCATACGACGTTTAATTTTGACATTTATAAGCACCGACTTCCTCTCTGCGTATGCATTGCTTATGAGAAATTGAATTTTCATCGATATTAAATTAAAAACCAACATTGCTTTTCCTTCCTGAGAATTACATTAGACTTTTCTATATCGAAGCCTCTGTCAAATTCTAAACCGAAATAGAAATGGTGTATAACTGGACATCACGAAATTGTATTAGAATCTAAAATACCGTTGTAAATTAATAATAATTTTATATTCAATTACAGAAAGTAAACTTTCCTCGCATCTTTCTTAAATTTATAGAAATCATAGAAATTTATATTTTTTTAAATATTTGAAAAAAATCTTTGTGAAAAATACGAATTTATGAGAGCTTACAATTAGAATAGATTTTAAATGGAATTCATTGTATCCATTCTTATCACTTTAAATCAATCGAATAAACTGGCATAAAATACTTTACTGTCAAAATTGTGACAACAATACGATAAAGCGACTATCGAAATTGTGACATAAAAAAATATACATATTTTCATTCTTATTTATGATTTTTACAAATTTACGAAGAAACGACTCTTTTACATTATATTAATTTCACTAACTTTAGCAGAATATCTGCATATCGATCATATCATTGAGAGCGATTCACACAGCGACAACTTCTTAACTCAAGCTATCTCATTACGAGAGACTTAGATCGAAATTTGCGTAAAGCATGACGTCAAACGTTTCCTCGCATCACTTGCTTACCCACACGCTACGATGATACTGATTTAATAATGCGAATAAACACTGGAAAACGCGACGATAGAAGCCGAAGACCCCACGGGCATTATTTTTTCACCAGCATTTTCTTTTCCCTTTTCTTCGCTTATTTAATAACTATCTCTTTAAAGAAACAAAAACTAGGTCAACAAAAAACGTTTCATCTTTTTTGATGAATCAACTGATTCTTAAATAATTAACGATTTAATCGCGTCGCGGCAATATCTTTGGAATAATTTTTTTCCGCGAAATCCAGTAACCTCAAGGCGCTTATGACGCTCCGCACACCTCCGAAAAGGGTAAGAAAAAAAAAAAAAAAAAAAAAAAGAAAAAGGACATACCGTTTCGACGGCGCATCGCGTCAGAACAAAAAGAAATGATGTACGCGGCGACGAAGCGGTGGGTGTGCGCGAAACGAGTGAGATGGCGGATTCTGCGGAGGTACGAAAGAAAGAAGAGCAAAGAGGACGAGGATGTAGAAGGAGACGAGAAACGAACGACGGTAGTCCGTGGTTACCACGAACTACACAATAGTTGGCCGTCTCACAATAGAGCAGCCCAGGGCTGCGAGCGAGCAGACGGAATGAGTTTTTCCTTCGTTTCGAGTCGCGAGGACTATTTTAGTTTCCATTCTTTCCTCTCCCTTCGTCACCCTCTTTGCCTCTCTCTCTCCCTCTCTCTCTCTCTCTCTCTCTCTCTCTCTCTTTCTCTCTTTGCCTCTCTTTTCATCCCCATATTTTATCTCCCTCTGTGTTGCTTGTTTCTTTCTCACCATACCCTTCTTACTCGTCGCATGGTTCTTTCTTTCGTTCACGTTGCCCAGTTTCGTTTCATTGGAGCCTCTCGTACACAACAGGCATCATAAAGTTATTATTTTACGGATCCGCGCGAGACGAGCACAAAGAACGACAAACAGAGGGAGATGTCCGTTTTAGTCAACATGGCGAAAAGGAACCGATTCCCGGTGGAATGAGACCGCGCGAACTGGAATTAATTTGTTCTCGGTTAATTCCGGTCACGGACCACCTTGGTGTCTTCGCGAGACATGACAAACTCAGTTTTAAATGGATAAGCGTTGACGAATCGAAACTCAAGTCGACAAGAATAGAATAATAAATAATTTTTTTAATCCTAAAAAAATGTTCAACCTCTCTTTTAGGAGAATTTAAAATATTTTGATATATGTATAAATATTCTACTTTTTAAGTAATTTTTTTTTATCCATGTCTTATTTTCCTTTATCGAGTTTCAAAATATAAATTGAAAGAATGAAGGAATTGACAAGTGCTGATGTAAGCAGATTTTTTTCAACAAAAAAAGCTGTGTCAAATTTTTATTTAAAATTTAATTTATACTTTGTTTTAATTTTCCATATACGTCAAGTTTTTCATCCATGTTCCCTTTCTCTCTTTCTTGATAAACGCGCGGACGGAGAATTATTTAATTAAGGTTTAATTAGGATTAAATCAAAACTGAATAGCTATTATTATGACAGACTGCCTCGTAGGGGCGGATCGCACATGACATGAAGGGCTTTCCGACGAAAGGCGCGCAAGGCCGAAATTAATTTGTTTTCTCGTAATTTGGAGTTCGGTCGGACCACCTGCACGATACATAAGTTTTTTGTCCGTTGAATATTCCTCGTGTGAAACGTTTTCTTATATCCTAGGATCAATAATTGAAATACTGACTTAAATTTTTTCACGAAGCACTAAACACGTTTTTAACATAAAAAAGGATATACAAATGAATATTCAACACTTTTATGTTCTCCATAAAAAATCCAGTTATTAAATACCTCTTCAACCTGCGCCTTTTTACCGCGTGGAAAATTACTTTCCATCGACGAATGTTTCGCGTCTTATTTTTTCATAAAATAATTTCTCTCGGAGAAAAACAAAATTTTTTTATCATCTAAACAAAAAGTAATCGTTGAATAATTTATGGAATCTTAATTAAAATTACTAGGAGAAGGAAATAAATTTAACAATCTTTACTTTTCTCAAGAAATGGTACAAACATAAAATTGTTAAAGCTATAATTTTAGCACTAGAGATGAATAGAGTTGCTCTCCATTTACATACTTTTATATCAAAATGTTTTATCATTAAGGAGAAATTGCATATATCAGACTGCGTTAAAAATGAATAAATATAATATATTTTGGAATTTATGAATTTAACATTGCATAAAGCACTGTTAGCCTTTTAAAATATAAAATTATTAATTTGTTAATTAAAATGAAAATTTATCTAGTAAAATTGAAATTTTTTCTCGAATTTTTACCTAATTACGTTTATAGTTTACTATAAAATTTTCGTGGTAGTCACTGTAAAAAAGTTAGCTCGATATAAGGTAATATTGACTCTTTTATGAAATTAAATTATATTTAACAAGGCAAATCTTTACTTTAACAAATTCATGAATCTTAAAATATATTAGATTTATTAACTTTTGACGTAGTTGATGTGCAGATTCGTCCTTTCTTAAATATTGATCGCTAATTACCATATCATGGTAGAGCCAACGTTTAGACGTTAAAGTGAAATTAAATAAAAACTTTTACACAAGTTGTATGCTTCGACACACGCATGTAATGTATCCCAGATTCCCGTATATCAAAAGTCGTGAATATTCGTTTTGGCAGGTGGACGTATCTGCTTAATCGCTAGGTTTAAAGATTTATGATTCGACGGCCGGTCCGTTACGCCATTCGAAATCATTTTTCGATTGATTATCACCGGTCGCTCGCTTTCTCTTTCTTTTTCTCTTTTTGTCTCTTTCTCTCTTTTTTTTTTTTTTTTTTTTTTTTTTTTGCCACTCCCGTGAAACTGTCACGGAAAAAATATTTTCCGGCCGAAACGCGCTCCAGATACGTACATACGTACGTACGTACGTATCTGCGAATCTCGTTTTATGAAACAGCAAATTTTCGAGTTATAAATAAAATCGGCGCGGCACAGTAACGAATATCGCGCGCCATTTCACGTATCTATTAACTTTTCGATCGCGACGCGTCGAAAAATGAAAAAAAAAAATAAAATAAAACGATAGCGGGAGAGGAAACAAAAAGAAGAGAAACGGACCAAAAAAAAAAAAAAAAAAAAAAAAAGAAGGAAGGACGGGCCGCACTATTGTTAACGCGTTCCAATTATTTCCCGTGATATCCGCCCGTAAATATTGAACCCAGGCGCATCTCTCGAGTAGAGATATTCTCTCACTCTTTGCGATATGTCGAAAGGGACGTGGAACGCCGACGCCGCCGAAGCAACGCGAACAAAACGCTTCTGAGGTTGAATCCAGCCGAAAGAAAACTTCAATCTAAGAATACCGTCGTCAGAAGAGAGGCCGTGCGCAACGTCATTAGTGAGATATAATTTCAAAGAATCTCGACGCGCGCACAGGGAACGCTTTTCAAATGACTTCTATTTGATGTCAGGTTGCACGGAAAACTTTGATGATATGCCAGTCGGGTTTGAACCGTCTCTCTCTCTCTCTCTCTCTCTCTCTCTCTCTCTCTCTCTCTCTCTCTCTCTCTCTCTCTCTCTCTCTCTCTCTCTCTCTCTCTCTCTCTTTCTGCCTGCTTTGGTCTACGCTGTAATAATACATATCTATGTTATACGCTCGACAACAAATCAGCAGACTGACTTTTATATCGTTGATCTGTATAATGAGGAGAATACTCGGAGCTTGTGCAATGATACATCGATGAAAATACAACCATCGTTCGGATGAAATGCACAATATATCACAAATCGTTGTTGATACTGCATATGCAATAGCCTCTATAAAAAAAACATTAAATTTAATATTTGTTCTGTAAACCAAACTTCGTAAATTGTTACGTAATAAATAAATACTGCATACGCGTAAATGCGAGATTTTAAAGCACACATGTTTTTCATGAAATTTCATACGCAAGGTAGTGTGTTAATATAATATGAATATTATGAATATCATATAATATAACATCATTATTTTCCTTTGTTTTCAGACTTGTGCGGCGCTCACTTACATACAATGTAGCTGATTTTAATCTTAAAAAATGAGAATATATTCTGTTATATCGCGTGCGCGCGAGAGCAAACGAGAATTTTTCGTTGTCGACAGGACAACCGCACAAGATCGGTGAGAACATGAGAAACACATGTGTTTGCGTGAAAAAAAAAATGTATCCCGTTTCATTAACGCTCGACATTGCTGGATGAAATTATTTTTGGTTTATCGCGACGCTTAATGAATTTTCCAGTCACGCGAGAAGCCGCTTTGTCGCACGAATTCCCAACAAACTCATAACTACTTGGCTGTTCTCACGATGACTGCTCTTCAGTTTGATGAACATGAAACATATCGCTTTCGTAACACGATTCATGTATGAAA
Organism: Anoplolepis gracilipes; assembly: GCF_047496725.1. Lineage (NCBI taxonomy): Eukaryota > Metazoa > Arthropoda > Insecta > Hymenoptera > Formicidae > Anoplolepis > Anoplolepis gracilipes. The sequence continues at coordinate 12,855,412 of NC_132973.1, forward strand.
TGAGAGGAATTTCAATCAGAATCAAAGGCGGGACAAATAATTATTATTGATGAGTACACGGTTGTTACGAATAATATATACGATACGTGTTACAAGAGGCATTTCTCTTTTTTCTCTCTCATCCTTTCGCGCTTAATAATTTTTTTTATTGCCCGTATATACGTGTATAAAATTTATATAGGTTCAAAATATACATATATGTAGTTTCAAATTATCAAAGTTACAAAAGGAAAATACATATACATTGTACATACATCAGAAATGTTAACACTTTTTGTCTTATGTCATATAATTTTGTAATGAAATTTTTTTGTATCTTTTAATTATAAAATAAATTTCAAGTTTTTAAGTTGTCGTCCGAGACACCGCGTTTTCGTTCTTATTCTTTTCATTTAATTGGATGTGCAACACGTTTTATCCTATTATACTCTTTATACATAGATGCGTCCCTCGTAATTTCAGATATACATTTTCGTAGTTTTCTCGAGTCTAGAAAGTCGCGATATGAATAAATGTCATGAATATTACGAACGAGTAACAATAAGTAAGAGACACTGTTCGCGAATAATCTGCACTTTCGTACAACTTGTACATTTATTAGCAATAGAGACGATAGCAAGGAGAACTCTCTCTCGACGTTTGAATTGGTTGGCGTCGTGAAGATATCTTCTCGAGAAGATTTCGCCAAACTCTCGGTTCAAGCGTCTTCGTGCTGCGTGTTAACTTTCTGTTTGCCTGGCGTGCTCGGCTATGCGTTTAAACGTAGGCAGAGTTTCCTTAATGCCTTTTCCATTTCTTCAGAGGTGACGCAGCTTTTACCAGCCGCTGTAGCAGAGTTCTTGGCGTCTTGCAAACACTCCTCCAATATGTTTTCTACGACATCCGCGAGAACGTCCTGTGCTCGACCGGATATGATATATGTTTGATCTGCCGTTCAAAATTAAAACAACTGATATAAACAATTCCATTATAAAACGCGATTAATATCTAATCGGAAAGAAATGCAAGAACAGAATTTTATTCCGTATTATTATCTGCCTCGAATTGCAATTTATCGGAAATGATATTTTTTGTAATCAAGATAAAATCGAAGTAATGTAATTATTACACTTTACACGAATATTCTCACTCATTGAAAAATCACGTCATTGAAAAATTAATACATTCTATAATTTTATCGATATGAAATATGAGATATATTTAGTTCAATTTTAGTGCATGTAGAGTGACATGACTCTTGAATGAAAATCGATCAAAATTCGGTGAAAAAATACTTCGACGATACAAATATAATTTATAATGTAGTACGCGAGCAAACGCAAATACTGCTTTTTTAAAAAACAACTCGCATTTCTAATTCGTCGACAAAGATAAATTTTGATGAAATAAATCCGCGCCACTGAGTTTTCCGCGATTGCAGGAAGGGCATCGCGGACGATTGATCGACGACGGTTTCGCACATTGGTATACATTTTTTATTTTTACATGGATTTTTATTCTACCACCGATCTCCCTGGCGTGGCGGATTCAACGCCGGAAAATCGCGAGACGGGGAAAAAGGGCGGAATTCGGTCGCACACGGAGGGTGCGAGCTCGCGGGAGGAAAAAGGGCGGTGCAGAGGGAGCGGGCAAGCGAGCGACCCCGCGGGAAAATGGTCCTTTCCGCACGCGATGAAATATGGATCGTTTGTTACAACTTGCGTGTAACGTACGCCGCGCGTTTCTGGGAGGCGTCTGCGCGAACACGAGAGGTCTTTCAGGTGTGGAGAGATACGATCGTGGTTTAATCGTCGACGGATAAATCGATATCAAAGACACGCGCTGGTTCTACATTTACCGCCTCTGATCGATCGACGATTTTATGCGAAATTAAAAAAAAAAAAATAAATTCGCGAATTATTCGGAAATCTGTAACGTTACTCCGAAAAAAATAAAAAGAATAAACGATAAGAAGGATTGATAAAAAATTTAGTAAAAGGAGAAAATAAGTGCAACATGCATTCCTTATATGCATTCTTTAGTCGGATTAAAGGAAAAATACAGTTTTCTATATTTTTGGTATCGATTTTCGTAATATATGATTAGAATCTTAATTATAATCTAAAAAAGATGACAAGATAAAATCAATACTGTGAACGATTGTTTTCATACTTTCATGATTTTGCTCTTGATACATTTTCTTCTTAAACATAAGTACTTGCGAAAAGAAAATATATCTTTAAACAAATATATCAGAGTATACAGACAATTCCTTTCTTAACAAAGGAAGATAAAGAGTTTCCAGGCGCTTATAAATTCTACCTATATAGACTGCAAACTCTTGAACGATAAAACGATCCTGCGATTACCACGTGTTTCAAGTCGATGACAGACTACATCTCTCTCGAGGCAAATGCACGGGAGGCGATTAAACGCAATACCTCGCGCGTCGGCGGATTTTTACTTTCGGTCCACCGTCAATTTGCGGGCGTTGGGCGCTCTGTTCTTAATTCCGCTATATATCCGTAGCGTATTACATATAGGTGTGGTCGCGTTTTATCAACGTGGGTGTATCTCATTTCGTAAAGTGCGCGACCACTCTGCTTTCTCTCTCTCTCTCTCTCCCTCCCTCACTCGCTCGCCCCGTTCGTTGTTCATACATCCCCTTCGAGTTTCTTCCACCGTGATTTCCGCCTGTCTCGCCTCCCTCTTCCTCCTCCATCTGTCGATCTCATCCCTGCTCTGCCCTGCCCTACTCTCCCCGAAATAATCTGTCGCGCATTTCTACCGATTGTTCCGCGTACTCGATGACGGAACAGCATACCGGAAACGACGCGGACTCGATGAAGTGTGTCAGCGCGCGCTCATCTTCCGCAATTTTCAGAACGACCAAACACTCGGTCGAACCGCGGTTTCGAGATAGCATTCTTGTGTGCACTGAGATTATATTGTGCACTCACTTCGCGAAGGTATATAAGAGGGAACGAAGAGAGAGGAAGAGAAAGAGAGAGAGAAAGAGAGAGAGAGAGAGAAGCTAACGGGATGAGGGTGCGCGTTCTTTGAAGCTGGAACGCCCCGTATATTGTACGATACGAGACGCGGGCGAGAAAGATTGTAATGGATTTTCGTAGCTCGCGGAAAGTGAATTGCGAGATGGAATAAACGCCGACAGCAAACTCTCCGCGCAACGCGTTTAATAACGCGCGTTAAATTATCTTCTGTCAACGAATAATTATCGCGTGGACGCGACGACTGAAAGTTGAAGTAAAATAAATTTTCCCGCATAGAAATTTTACACTGCTTGAAATTAATAATAATAGTAACAATTAATATATTTAGGTTAATCTTATTGCAAATATTACGTACTTTGACCTTCCTCAATATTGAAATACAGCTTTCTAATCCGACGCCATTTGCCAGGTTGATTTTTGCGACGCATACTGTGACATCTGACACCGTTTTTTAATTAATTTTAAAGAAAAGTATATTCGATAAAAAATAATTTAGATAATTTGGATCTTTTAATTGAAATGTCAGATCAATGTTACGTGTAAAAATAAAACAAATGTTGGACGTTGCTGTGGTTATTCAATTGTGATTAGTTAAAGCAATTTTTCTATTGTAATATTTAATAATTTCTTATAAAAAATTTCCATATTGTAATATTTTTATTAAACTTTCTTTTTTCAAACTTGCAGGTACATAAAAATTCCTGTTTGATGACGTGCCATGGCATCCTGGTCGAGGCTAAGACCGTACAATATTTTTCCGGATATTTCTACGCAAGAAGAATAAAACTGTTAAACCTTAGAAATTGTAACTGAGCAAATAAATTGTTTAACCCGAAAAAGGCTAAAATGCCGATTACAATATCGATACTTATATCGTTTTAATTCTACTTTAATTTTTCCCTTTTAATAAAAAATTATTAAATAACAGAAAGGATGCATTTAATTAGAGACTCTAATTACATTCCTTGAATAAAGAAATCAATTCAAGTTATTTTAATAAAAAAATATAAAATATTTTTACTAGACAATGTTATAATAGAAACTAATCGATAAAAGATTGTAAAAGATATATGTAGTAATAAAACGACGAACCTAAATCTAATATCGCAACAATTTGTTCGATCGTGATCGGTGGTTATACGGAAAATCCTTATACCACGAGGTGCAAGGTGGAACGCGCGGCTGGCGTATTTACACCCCTTATACGAGTTATGCGGAGGGAACATCTGCGAGACGAGGCGCACGCTGGCATTACGAAGGATTGCGGTTGCATGCGATATAGACAGGAGAGGCTGGGTTGCTCGCGTACCAATCTGTCGCGCCCTAGTTTAACCGCTAATTATTATGCATGGCTATGCAAATAGATGACATTTAATCGACATCCGACACGAGATACGACACAACACACGTCTTGCGCGCGAAAGTTTCTCAGTTTGGCCATTGAAAAATAAAAAGGAAAAAAAAACAAAAAACGAATAAGACATAGCCAGCGTTGATGACATCGTCGACAAAGAAAACTCCATTTTAATCGTATCATTGGCAAAAAAGTCGGCAAGAAGTAGGGTATGAAAAACAGAAAATTAAAAGAATATTAGAAAATGGGTTATGAGAAAACAGACTTTTCCTTCACTCTCTCTCTCTCTCTCTCTCTCTCTCTCTCTGTCTGTCTTCCTTTTCCGTCCTGCTGATATTTTTTTTTTCTCTTCTTCTCGTAAATCTTTTTCATCGCGAAATTCGACGGCGCGCGAGATGGAATTTATGAACTCGAATGCCGTCAGGACTTTCTTTTTCCTTGTAAAAAGAAGACGGCAGATCTGCGATATACTTAACTCGGGTTCGTAACGTTAGTAGAGAGTCCACGGGGAGAGGAGCCAATTACTTCATCCGTAAGTGAAGCGAAAAAGTAAACGGAAAGTTCGGCAATGCTATGGGCAAGGCCAATTCTCTACGTTCATGTATCACGGCATCGAGTTTCGAAATGAAATATATCCAGTTTCCGTACATTCGATCTTTCGATCGAATATATATTTCAACTTTGTCTGTGTTAACGACTGTATTATCAAGTCAACGCTCTTCTTCGTCCCATATCCCTTACGTAAAGAGAATGTGGGGTTAGTGAAATATTGAACCCTTCAACATCACGTCGATTGCTATTTATACTATTATTGTTGAACCGAACGGAAACTATCGAAACTTTAATATATAATGTAGAATAGAAAATATCATGTTTCCTTCAATAGTTAACTATGCTATTATTAGCAAAATAGAGAAATCGAATCTATCATGATTGTTACAAATTTTTAGCTCCTCACGTATCAAAATCCTGCTTATATTTATTTTAGGATTCGGGGAAGGGAAGAAGAATATTCATTTTGCGTATCCATTCTGCTATCAATTAATTCACATTAAATCTATCAATGTTCTCTTACCTGTTTTTCTCTCTCTCTCTTTTCTGTTTAAAATTCACTTGCCAAATTACATGCCACGTTACAGCCCTTTTACGATAAACGTGATTATACTTTACAGTAGATCGCAACATCTATATTCCATACACGGTCTTTAAACTTACGTTATTTTCTCCGTGAAAATGGACAAGAAACGATTATCATAAACGGCCATCGCGAAAAAATTTCCTTTTTCACGTCCGTATAATTTTGACAACACTATATACAGTTTAGGCTACGACAAACAACTGACGTTTAACTTTTGTGTAGCAATTCGCAGATTAATGTGAGAACAACGAATCCGTTTTCCGTATCACGCATTCCGCAATGCGACAAAAAAAAGGGCCGATTCGACGCACGTAATTAGTCGCTTCCGACGTCATTCGACACGGAACTGACGACGCGTCGAAAATCTTTCCGAGAAGATTACTGAGATCGACGGTTACTCCCACGGCGGATACGACGCCGTAAAATTTCACGATACCGTACTGCGAACGATATCCGGATATTTCCGTTTTCGAAGCCACATCGCGGAATACGATGCCCTGAGGGGCCTTCGTCATGGTTACTTTTGTTCTAGATACGACTATAGTATACGGTATTGGGTGTAGTATACGGTGTACGTAGGCAAATTTTCCGCCGCTCTCGTTGTGCCTGTTTGTGTTTTCCGATAGTCGAAACGTCAACGCGCATACATGTAATGCATACGATGCGCGCACAGTAGGTATATACGCGCATAACATGTAACGCGACGCGAACGATGCAATTAATATATAACGAAGCAAACGTACGGGGAAAATAGACGTGTAAATTATGCGCATCCGAAAATTATATTCACCAGTCCCGTTAATATGAGAGGAAGCAATAATTACTCATATATGAGAATAATGTATAATATATCAGATGTATTAATACTAAATATAGTAACAATTTTTCCTTCCCTAAGTCGTGTTTTTTTTCTAGAAAACTTTCTAAATCAAAGATAGAAAAAATATTTAATGAATATAATAGAGAGAAAAAATGTAAAAATTGCGATTTGAAAAAATAATTGAAATGCCATTTTAAATATCAGTTTTTTTAGAAAATGTTAAAAATCAATATCATTATTACAACGGAAATGTTAAAAATAAATGTAGAATTTTGTAATATTATATCGAACGATATTTTTAACATATATATTCTCTGCTTCCGTAAAATCGCTAGTGCGATAACGTAGAAGCGATCGTTACTGTTATTCTCAACCTACTGCCATTTGAGTTTTTACTACCATAAGTAAAACATGTCTTTTTAAGAGAACTTTCGAGCATTTATATTTTTAAAGTACAGTGTTACATTTTCTTAAATAGATTGAATTTTTTAAAATTTTATTATTAAAATACAATAAATTTTTACTGTATTTCGAATTTATTATTGAAAAATAATAAATTTTTATTCCAACAAAATTTTAGTTATAAAAATAGCACATAAATAAAATTGTAAATAAATATGTAATCTCAGTGAAAAAATCATAACCAATGACGACTGTTTCAGTCATTAATATTTTAAACTATTTTACATATAGGTTGTTAATAAATAAGATTAGAACCAAATTTATACAATGTTAATGAAATTAACTAGATAGTGATAGAAAAAAGTTTATTAAAAAGTTATAAGGATTCGAAGAATCGAGCAAAATTTTTCTTACATCTTGAATGAATACGAATTTTGTTAGCTGTTGCAATATTTACAACGAATGTTTAAAATTCTTCTTTCTGCAAGAATGTAGGCTTCCACAATACAAGACGCACATCGGATAATTCAGAAAACATGTAGTTGTTCATTGTAATCGCAAAAATAAAATTGCTACACGACACAAGCATCAGTACATTGAACAAGATGTGTAAACAATAATTGAGATTATCTTTTTCGAGCCAGCAATCTGTCTAATAAATTATAAGAACAATTTTGTTTGCAAATCTTTGAACGCTTATAATTTTTTAATAAGAAATATAATATAAAAATAATTAAACAAATAATAAGCAAATGAAAGCCAAAGATGCGGATTCTCTTATTTTTAATGAAGTATTTTCTTGGACAGAGGTTTATATGAATTTTTTTACTTACTCGACTTCATTAACACATTATATAAATTTGCTCCTAATCTTTACAAAAAACGTCCTGCATATAATATGTATGAGATAAATATATAGTATAATAACCAGATTTCTTTATTATGTAATTTTATAGCAATATATTTTGTTAAAAAAATATCTGAGTTTAACTAAGAATCTCTTGTGTATTTTTCATGGATTTATCACATCTTAAAAATAAAAAAATGAATAAAAAATATTGAAAATTAAACATGTATATAATTCTTTATTTGAATATTAATTATGTGTTTCACTTCCAAATATGTACACGTATGGGCTCGCTGAAAAAACTAGCAACAAAAAAAAAATAGAAAAAGTTTTAAAATTACATCTTTCAAATATGTATGATTATTACTGATTTTATAATATGGCAATCTTACTGCCATCAATAGAACATAAAATGAAGAAAAAAAATGTGAATTTTTCACACATTTGTGAACCACTTACTGATCTTCGGTAAAATTTTATGTCACTGTTTTAATCAGTCATTTCATCAGAAATTTTCACTAATTTAATTTAAGAGAACAGTAACATGAGAAATAGTAACGAAATTATTACGTTTTCCTGTTTATTGTTTGTTTTTTATGCGAGTTTATTTTATACAAATGTTTCACTTTTATATAATATATATGTTTCTAACGTGAATCGCGTTTGAGCGACTAAACAATTATGATATCGATACGCGTTATGAGATTTTCAATAAATAACAGTAGCAAGATAATCGTGAGTAAAGACACCGTGTTGTCACAAGTTACCGGAATAAACATTCAAATTGTTGACAACAGACACTAATACTTCTGATAGTACCATCTAACATGTTAATTTGTCGAACAGTCGCGCGAAACAAACGGAGTAATTTATCAAATAGCCCGAGTGCAAATTAACGACGCCATTCAGCGTCTTATTCAGAAATAAGATTAACGAAATATTTAATGCAATCGTGCTCAATCTTCATTTAGTCGCGCACTGACAAAAACAAAATTAAGTCTTATGCAAGAATCACGTCTATTAATGTCAGAAGGAGTAATTAATTTCCTCTTGACGCTTTGACGCTTGAAATCACCGTTGTTCTCCAGATAACAAGGAAATCTCAACGGTGGAATTTCGCGAATCTGTGTCTAAATAGAATTTTCCTCTTTCTCTCATCCGTTTATATATCTTTAAACATTCCAACTTGAAATTGGATAACCTCGAATATTTTGTCTCCTGTATATTTAATGTCACTCGATTAGTTGTCTACAAAACATTAATGCTTAATTATCTTTTCAAAACTTAGCCAAAAATAAAGACAAAAGAAAAGTAATTCAATATTCGTTAATTCATAAATCAATATTTATTAATTCATAATTCATAATTTATTCGCATTTCTAATGTTATCCAGTAAAAACAAAACCAATATTCATCAGAAATATTATCAAATATTAAAGTAAAAGTATGTTAAGACATTAACATTGATATGAAAAATCTGTACAAGTTTAAAAGGTTTATTTTATTCAGTCTATAATATTTTTTGTTTAATCTAAAGTTAATTATATCTTGTTTTTTTATTTTATTTAAAAATAATTTATTTAATCTAAAGTTTTATTTTGTATTTAATTTAAAAACTAAAAGTCTTTTTTATGTAAAGTCAATTAATTTAATTATATCTTTTAAATTTAATAATCACACACATGCACTTTAAAAATAGCACTCGGAGATCGTTCATTGGTGCTGTAAATTTTTTGCAGTCAACATTTCGATGTCATAACATTATAAGAATTACTCTCGAAAGGCTGACGTGTACTACGTGTATAAGAGTCGTCAAATTATTCTCGACGGGCTTGTCAACGATGCCGCATCCACTTGACGACGACATATCTCTCTTTAGGATCATGGTTTGTTTATCCAAAACTACCGTCCCAAACCGTGTTGCCAGGGGATCTGTCTCTGTCACTTCGTGTACAAAGGACTTGGGGAAGAAAACGGTTGGCTGGATGACGATGACGGAATAAGAAAATTCGAGGACGAAAGAGTGTCGTATACGACAGCTTATTTCGCAAGACGTATCTCATAGGACGATGATCAGGATGACCGGTTAGATCGATAAAGAGGCAATCAAACTTCCTAGTTTATCGAACGTTCGACTACCCCAAACGTGGACCTGCTTCCGTGAATCCCGGATATCTGGCAGTTTATTTCCGCCCGACATGGAACGAGGACCGATGTGGGCTCGAGGGGTTGTCCTAACGATTTGATTTATCGTTGCCTATGAGCTTGACAAGGCCATCGTCATCGTCGGTACACAGACAGCAGGACGTCTACGTCGATTTCTAGCTTATCGCGGCGGCAACCGGCAGCGATAAGCGGCTTACTGGAAGTCTGTCAGAGAGCAAACCCGTCGTGTCGACGGGCGTTGCTGAAATAGCGTAAACAACGAAAGTCGCGCGCGGCTTAAGGATAGCTTGTAGCGGTTGCAGCGTCACTCAACGCGATCAGACACGTCATCTATATGTATAGAGTATAGAGATTCTGGATCGGATATTCGATCTCTCGGAATCCTTACTTTATCCTTTTCATAATGTGGGTCACGAATTTCAGAAATTGCCCCGGTATATCTTTTAACGATGCGACGCAATATTATTTAGCGATATATTTTTAACCCCGTCCACGAACACACACACGTACGCTGGACAAATTTATTTATAATTGGGTTAAGTTTGATTCTCTTTAATCGAGACGACTTGGCCATTTATATCGCGTGCGAATATTGCGATCATATGACGTTGTTAGCAAGTGCCAATTTAACCATCGTCCGACGAACCAATTCACCAATCTGTCAAACTGTCAGCGTGGCAAGCACGCGAGCAACGCAAAAATGTCCGACAAGTGTCATACGGCTCAACGTCGGGCAATAATGAACTATTTTTAGCCACGTCGAGGAAACATTAAACTGAAATAATAAGTTCAAGATAAATGCGAAATAAAATGCCAAACTCATTTGAAAGAATAAATTGATCCTTTTTAAAACTCACCTTAACTTTGGCTATGCAGAAGTTGATTCGTCGTCGATCTAATCGTTGAACGATGCGGCCAGAGTCTCACGTTGATTGTGCGTCGCGTTAATAAATGACGACGGCGGCGATATACATATTAAACAACAAGATTTATTATCCGTATATACAAACGTTTACATATACATATCCATTTGACCATTTAATTAACGAAGCACGACAAAACATCCGTAGACAAAACCATGTACGCTCTTCCAGACATTCGCGCGGATAGTTTCTTTTTTTTTTCTTCGTCTTTTACTTTTTTTTTTTTTATGAGAAAGGCTCCCGACAAGAGACAAGGATGTGACAAGGAAATTTTTAACGGCGGAAATTATTGTCTCTGTACACGTGATCGATGACGTTCGATCAACGACGTTCTAAGTATGTATCACGTTTTTCTTAGAACGAAACTAACGGCTATATATCTTATCCTTAGGTGAAAAACAAGAATAGGAATGTCGATGAGGGTGGAAGAGGAAGGTCCTTAACGATATTTATTGTCTATTTACAAGCGTCGTTAATCGCATTTACGACGATTTGGCGAGCATCGAAGGACCCGGACCAATGCGGGCGAAGGATAGAACGACGCCTTCCTCTCCGTTCTTATATACAACTTTCCTGTACACGCAAACTCCTCGTGTAGATGTCATGGGCGCGATGCACCGGCAACGTGCTCGGTCGTATCGGACTCAGACCGCTCTCGTTCCTCTCCGTATAACCGTTCGGATAGATCCACGAGTCTTTGGCGTGCAGCACCGATGCGGGCGACGGATAATCGAGATCCTCGAGACACCTGAAGGCATCCTTCGCTCGCTCGGGCTTCAGCCCGGGTTTACCGGACGTGTAGCCCGGCTCGAAGATGTCTGGCCGTCTCTCGACGGCCTTGCTCGGTATCACGTCCGGATCGTCGTCCGGTAAGGATTCCCCCGTGTTTATTCGTTCCTTCAGCTCGTCCCGGTGAGTCTCGTTCGTCGCCGGCGGCACCGTCGGCCGGTTCTCCTTACCTTCGTATTGTGCCCCCTCCGCTGTTGCCGCCGCCGTCACCGTCTGAGTCTTCGTCGTCGAAGACGGATGGTTGCGACGATACAAAGTCAACGTTATCCCGACGATCAGAATGCAAATGGCGGTTATACCGCCGGCAAAGCACGCCACCAGGAGGCTGTAATCGGTCGTCTCGTCCGAGATTCCGCGACCTGGGAACAATAAGCGTGAAACGTGATTCGCGTGGGAACGTCTCCAGCTGTATTTCCCAAAACGGAACGTTTCGATTTTCGAACATTAGTGGATGTATTTAGTGGTGCTACTTCTAAGATGATAATAGAATAGGTAGATTTACGAAGGTAGATTTCACGTATTTCAATGTGAGAAAGAATTGGCGTAATCCGTGAAGGACTACTACTATATTTCTTCCTTTTGATAATGCTCGACGTTCGCAGAGAGAGAAAGAATTTTGTTGACGTAGCGAAATCGTTTATTGCATATTCGATGTGAAAGTGATCAATATAGTTAACCAATTATTCAACATTACGATCAAATTGGCTTCGTTGATAAAAACTAGAAAAATGTTACTAAACAAATTTGTTCATGGAAATAAATTTGCTGCCCAGGTAAATTTAATTTGCTGCTAAACCAAAATGGTTTATTCCTACTGAGTGCATTTTGCTGATTCAGCCAAAATAAGAATCAATTTATAATTGTAATGAAATTATAGATTCAATAAATAAAATTAATATTAATATCTGATAATTTAGTATTATATTTTACACGGCCTTCATAATTGTTGATAAACGTGAATATTAATGCAAAAAAGCACTCTATCGATTCTATTACTGTTTAATGTACCTATTAGAGTCCGCGCAACTTTGTTAGTCTATCCGATAACGATACTTGCGAGATGAACACGGAGCGAATATTATTGATCGTGCGAATGTCAAGTTAGTTTTGGACCATCGACAGTGTGCGCACGTCACAATTCGATAATTAAGCGGCAATCAGCCACATCGAATTAGTGCGTAACGATGGGAACGCACTCCCGGTTTCTTTTTGTATTCCGCCGAATCGATTTCCATTAAACGGCAAATTTCCTACCGGCAATTTGTGTCGCAAAAGACGCTTTTTACCTTCGCGTTCGTGCATTACGCTGTTCTTTAACATTACATGCAGCGAAAATCCATACGATGCAAAGACGTGCACAATGCAAGAGACGAAATCGATATAATATTGATAAGCTCAATTTTTAAAGTTTCAGAAAAATGGCAAAGTAAATTGAGAAACTTGTGAAATTGGAAAAATGTACTTTGCACAGATTTTCTGATTTTGCTGTTAATATTTGTAACATGTTGAATTTCAAACTTGTTAAAATTATTCATTGATTACGATACTTCTGTTTTAAAAAGATTTTTTAAACAAAAATATCGCTAAAAAAGTAAAATCTAATTTTCCACTGATTGTACATAGTATATTCGTCGTAGGATTAATAGTTGACCGTTGCACGCAGAACGTGTGATTTCCTAGGGTGTATTCGTGTATTCTTGGCCAGCAAAGAACATTCGTCCTCATCAGGATGGACATTCGAACTGATGACGACATCAACGGTAGCGTCCGGTGGCGGTATTCGTCCCGACGTGTCTAGTAAACGAGATTCGCTTTTTCCGTGTACTTATTGGATCACGGAGGAAACGCAGGCAGCTTCCGGAAGCAAAGATTAAGAGGCTAGCAGAGGATCGGGTTCGCGGACGGAGATGGCCAGGCTCTTTGGAATTCAGAAAACGCCTCGGTTCGTTAGCCAACGAAAGGTCTCTCACGATCGTGTGCATGTCTCTCTGTGTGTGTGTGTGTGTGTGTGTCTATGTGTGTGTGTGTGTGTGTACGTGTGTGCTTATGTGTACATCGTATATGTACATGTGTGCATATGTACATCGTGAGACACATACACGAATGTGTACAGTCAAGAATGAGGACGCGAATGCAGTTGTCCATCATCCCAGGATGCTGGAAAACTCCTTTTCCTTCCCTACGCGAGCGTTTCACCATCACCGTTAAGAAAGGATGTTTGCCACCCCTGTGGGAACAGCCGCTCGGAAGGGATTGGCGCCGAGGGTTTCGGGAGCGTTTGACGGGCTTCGAACGATTCCCGATACGCGACGGTGGTAGTGACGTATACACAGTCAGGATTCAGGATAAGCTTTCGCCACGATCAGGACAGCATCCGTGTACGCGTGCGTGCACGCGTGCGTGAGTATATGTACACAGCGATATACACACACGTTTCCACACAGCGGAGCACAGCGTGCACGAGTCGGCATGAATAAACCATGAGGATGGAAATTAAAGACGATAAATGCAGCTGAAATGAGGCAGTGTCGAGGAAAGGGACTTAGACTTTATGGGATTTTAATTCAAGGTCCGCAGATAGAAACGAGATACATGAAGAGAAGGAAGAGGAGTGAAAGGGAATGTTACAGCTCTCTCTCTCTCTCTCTCTCTCTCTCTCTCTCTCTCTCTCTCTCTCTCTCTCTCTCTCTCTCTATTTCTCTCACGGTCGCGATGGCCACGTTTTCTCGAAAGCGGCGACGGATTCGTGTAATTGCGTCGAGAACCTTCGACGGAAGTTGTTGATTAGTGACGTCAATGCGCAACTCGGCATTCGCGCTCCGATCGTTACAGATTAATATTTAATCGAGAATTGCTGTATCACACGTGTTCTTGACGACAGAAATATCGCAGGAAACCTCGATTCCGAACCCGAAATAGACTTGTTCGGCAAAATCTATCATTAAAATCGAAAATAACCGAAGTAGCGGAACGTGCTTATCAAATATTTTAGCGCTGTTTTAATCGTAAAAGTGAAATACATTATTATTATTATTATATCAATAATATATGACATATTATGAAAACGATGATAAATGTATAATAAAATACGAATTATAAAGCTAATTAAATTTATAAAGCTGTAATGAAACAGTCAATAAATTTTTATATGCCGTTCTCACGCAACAATTTTTTAAAAATAAAAATAAAAAAAATAAGCAGCGAACAAAACGTTTAAAATAAAACAGCAAGAATTTAAAGTAAAGCCTTCGTGAATAAGAAATATAAGGAAGGCACATTAAAGTAAGAAGCAAACATTTTGAAACTAATTCAAATATGCGTACGATTGCGACAATAAACAAAAGTGTTTACGACGTGCATAATTAACTCCATCGTGCTATTCGGTTCAATTAAGGACTTGAACGTTTTGAAATTCTTCCAACGATATATAGTCGTTAACGCTCATTAACCTACCTCATTATTATTTCGCCTCTGATGTTAAGATTACATAATGAAGGTACGCAGGTTAATCACGATGGGCAAACACTCTGTATCGACGTAATACAATCTACATACATTAAGGCCAATAATAATAACTCGAAATTATTCGGTAGAAAGATAGCTCAGAAGATATTCCCAGAATAAACTCAAGAGACATTTCATAATCTCTAGAGACTTTATTCAGAGAGTAAAATTTGTCGATAAAAGTTTACTCGTTCGCATCCCGCGAGCGGCGAACGAACATTCACTTAATCGACTCAACCGTTTTAAGTAATTGGCAAAGATACACGTAACATTTTAAGTTACCGTTATCCGAGATGTCGATGTCGAATTACACTCTGGTCTATAATTATATTATTAGAATATCAAGCGGGACTTTAAAAGGCAGTAAAACTCACCAGTGGTATACATCGCTACTCCTTTGAGCGTAACCGGTTCCAAGACGACGGGATCACTCCGACCCTTGGCATTGACGGCATAAAGATGAAGTCTGTAATTCCGTCCTGGTTCTAAGCCAGAAACTTCGAAAACTGGACCGGATGAGCCAGATCTGTCGGTGTGATTCAGGTAGATGGTATTGGCATGATAAACGTTCTCCTCGCTGTAGACCTCCAGCTCGTAATTAGTCAAGGGCAAACCACCGTCGAATCCCTCGGAGCACCTGACGATCAACCAGTCTGCGTCCCTCGAGTCGGTGGCTTTAAAGTCTTCGTGACCTGTTTCACATGGACGCACACATTTCGAGATTAAGCTTCCCGTAGGAAGAAAAACACACAGAATCACTAGACCTAATTACTTGCCGACGTGAGCATTGTCGTACTCAATGGCGTCGATTAAAGACGGTCAGCTCGAATTAATTAGGTAATAATCTCAGACTTACGTCAAACCAAATATTATCGTCCTTATGCCGCTAAATACCACGAATGTGCAAACATTTTTCGATTTTTCTAATATCATTTTGTTAAATTTTGGGCAAAAATTCTACGCCAGAGACGCGAATGCGATAGTAATAGTAGATCACGTCAAACTTGAGATATCAATTCAAAATAATAAATATTTTTATATAGTAACCTGAGCGAATTAAATTGCAATAAGTAATCAGAATTATAAAATTGCACATTTGTGATTTTGACATAAAAATGACGATGTATAATGCATATCGAGAAACCGTAATTAACAATCAAGAGAATTGCATTTCTAAACTAGCTATAAATCTTTAGTTCGCTAATGCGATCGTAAATCTGAACGAATCTCAGAGGCGACTTTTCAAATGAGTTTTACTCGAGTCGCGCGCGTTCGTTTGTTGAAAATCAAATTATTCAAACTCGAGAAACAAAATAAATTAGTTTTTACTAATTTAAAGAAAAAAATATCGTTTTTAAAAATTCTAGTTTTCTTAACAATCATAATTTCTTTCTAAAATATTGTGTCTATTATTCAATCGAAATAATTTCAAAACAAAGATCTTGTGTTTGTATAAGTACCGATAATCGACACCGAGAGACTAATTTCACGAACGTTTTCACGGTGATTGCGTCTTTCGAGGGGGAGACAAGGAAACGTGCTGTTGAGCGCAACAAGGGTATAAGGCGTCATCGACGATGATGGCCGGACGTAATGGCGCAGTTAGCAGGTCGTTGTGAGGGTTCCAGGACCCTCCTGGCTCGGCTCACTTACCCATTCGATGCGCGTAGGGTCCGGTTGACTGTAGGGCCGTGCAGTTTTGTAAGGGGTAAGGCTTCCCGGCGACGATGATCTGAAAGAGACAGGGCGTCCTCTGCTCCCCTATTCGATTTTTCGCCCAGCAGGCGACCGTGCCGTAGTCCATGTCATTCTGCGGTGTGTAATTCAGTCTGGAGCCGTGCCAGTTGCTCGTGATGAGACTGAGCGGTTTGACCTGGGCGAATCTGGTGGCCGGTACGCTCATCAGCTCCCCGGAGTTGTTGAACGTCCAGTGGAAGGTCGTAGGCGGCGGTTTCGACTGTACGCCGCAGACCAACGAAATCGTTTCGTGCTTCAGGGCGCCGACCACTTGGGTGGAAGAACCGTCCTTGCAGATCGGCGCGTCTGAAAATACGAAGGCGCCAGCTGGTAGATTCAATTTACCGTAGGGCACGCGGGCGCTTCGGTGAGAAAAATAAGGGCGGTCGTGAGGTTCACGCCAGCGATTTTCATTCCTTACGCAGCAAGTGCCGATTATTATTGACGCGCTTCTAAAGTAAAAACGACATTTATCAGCTCTATCGAATATCGACAATGTCGCGCGATATGAAAGTGAATGTAGTAATAAAATTAGAATAATGATTTACCAGGAGGATTCGAATAATGAATTAAAAATGTACTTTTACGAAGCTTATCAAACTTACTTCCAAGCCACACAGATCGCAATATCGAATTGAATGTAAACAGAATATACTCACACATCACCTCAAGAGTCACCGATCTGCTGGTAGATTTCCCTTCGACGTTGACTGCCATGCAAGAATATTCCCCGGCGGAGGCTTTCGTCACGCTCTGTAGTACCAGCGACTGTCCACCGGGAACAATAATCCCAGCGGTGGCGTTCTGATGCAACTCCTTGTTATCTTTGAACCAAAGTAACTTGTAAGTCTTCGGATTGGCTCGTACGTCGCACTCAAAGTAGACATCGTCACCTTCGTTTATGTCGTTCGCCTTCAAACTGGAACCTAACTTAATACTCACCACCGGCACGTCTGAAAGCATCGAAAGTACACAATTATTAATTCAAATAAATAACGAAATTAAGTAAATTAAAATAAAATTATTGAACATTTTGATTAATAACAAAAGATAAAAAATAATAAAATTGAAACTATTAATTAAGTCAAGTTTTCTATTTCACTTTAAAACTCTCTAATAAAAAGTCTCTCAAATTATAATATTACGATAAACATTCGAAAGATTATTACTTACAATATACCATCAGAAGCCATTTGTCTTCCAAGGCACTATTAGGTACCACGGGATTTTCTGCCCTACACGTCAGAAACTTTCCATCATCCTCGATGGTCGGCACGTAGCTCAGCACACTTCTCGTGACGTTCGGATTATCTGCAAACTACGAAGAACTCAGAATCCACGTCGTCGCGACACAAATGTCATTGCTTCCCGTACGTCAAACACGATAGTTGTCCGTTTGCGAAAGATATACTCACATTTCTAGCCATGTGTTTGACTTGATGAGCTCCTTTCCACCAGGTGATCACCGCCTCCGGTCTAGAACCCCAACTGATACATTCGATCTCGTAGGTCCTTAACGCCGACAAATGCGATCGCTTATTCGTAATGTTGACTATCAGTGGTTTCACTGTAAAAAATAATCATTTTACAGTATACAATTTAATATAAAATATTCATCGTGATAATATTCTATTTTCTTCCATCCAGTTAGTCAAGCATACATATTAAATCATTAATTTTAATAATAAATGTTAAAATTAATTAATTTTAATCAGAATAATAACAATTGATTATAGTTATTCTAATGTTTTTTCTCCAACAGGATTAATGTAATACAGTGTAAAAAGGAAATATATATTATGTATAGCGAAAAGTCAAATAAAAAAACTGTTATAAAATTATTTCATTATTCGTAATTGTTTGAGATAATTTTGTTTAATTAATATAATTACTCACGGTTCACGTCTAAGATGATTTCAGAAGTCACAGGCGATATAAGTTGAGTATTGCTCGCTTTGCAAATTAGTTTCGCCCTCAGGAAATCCCTGGTGACCTTTCGTATATCCAATCTATTTATCGTTATGTCTTCATGTTCTTGCGTGTAAGAGTCGTCTAAAATTTTGCCTTCAAAATGCCACGTGACCTTTGGCGGAGGCGACCCTCCGATTACCTCGCACAATAAGGACATCTCGCTTCCTTCGTTAAACGGTTGCGGTATTTTAGCTAGACTCCTGCTGGCGCCGGTATATATCATCGGCTTTTTCGGCGGCACTGCGTCAGCAAATTGAATTTCATAGTATTTCATTTCTGTGATATCGATGTGGCCTTATCATATTGTATGCGTGATCTCCTTGTCACTTTATCCCGAGATCGATTACATTCATTATAAATCTATACTTTGGTAAAATAATACAATAATTATACACACACGTATGTATCATTATTCAAACTGATTTAAAATTATATCTGAATCTCTATGTATCCGAGCAATGTTATTGAAGCTTTAGTATCGCGAAATCGTTACGGTGGATAGCGATTCTCAATAAAATGGGAATTAATACGTAATGGCCGATTCTTTGATTTCCTTTTTTCCACCAGCACATCAGTAGATGAGATTAACACCTGTTGAATCAGTACTATGACATTCAATTAATTGATTCGAAATCGTATTAGATATCGGCTTATAGAAGTTACATCGTTCTTATGACTAAATGTACAATGCTGTTTGTTCGTACAGTTCGTTGGAACCGATCCAACCGCATCTTTCGACTTCGTAACTTTGTTTCGTTTCATAGCTTTATTTCCACGTGACTTTCTCGTACCCGCTACACAGAAGCTTGTGAGGTTGACAAATCAAATTATTTCCCCGATTTACTACCGTAACCACGATTATGCACTCGAGCGCGCGTATACATATATATAAGGAAATAAATAATACAAAAAATATAATGCCAAGTAAATAAATCACGAATAAATGGAAAAGTAGACGTCTATATGCACCGCTCAATTAAAATCTCATAAAGCAATCTGTCCACCAACGTCGCTCGATAAGCCACAATTACGCATCGTAAAATGCGACATTTTGTCACAATAACAGATAATTAGAAAAGTAATGAATAATTAATCTCATGAGAGCTGTTGAGATCTCGATCCATTACGTGCACTTCTAGATTTGTGCTTATATAACGTATTTTGCTATTTTAATTATTAATTATCTTGTTGGCAAAAATTAAAGAAACGGATGATAAATATTATATTGCAATTAATGTTTCGAAATTAATTATAATTAATAAAAATGATAATTATCATAATTAATTTTTACATTTCTTTATTCATCAAATTTTAATAAATTATTATTATAAAAATATTTTTGCTTATGACAACTTATTGCAAACAAAAAAATTAAAACAGTTTCTTTACAAACATTATTATCTTTTTATATTATACACATGAATTTAATTTAGGCCTACATACTTAATATATATATTTATTGAAGAAATCAAATAATTAAAAATCAGCGTAAATTTTTCTAGGATTAACAAGCGCAATAAAAATAGATTCTCAATTTTCACAAAAACTCACCTATGACTGTAAGATTAATCTTTTGATTCTTCGTCGGACTATTCTTGAAATCCACTCTACATCTATACACACCACCGTCCGTGGACTCCAATGGATCTATCTGCAGCTCGGCAGGCTTTACGTCTGTCTTCATAACCGCTCTTTCACCGAGCACGTACGGATCCGACCAAAGCTTCGGTTGAGCTATCTGTTTCCCTCGAGCATCCAGCCTGTATATCGGCCCGCCGTCCCTTTCATCTTTGTACCAAAATACCATGATGACCGTCTCGTCTTTAATCGGCGGGTCGATGTCGCAGGGTATCTGAACCTCATAACCAGCCACTGCGACAACATCTAATATTGGCACTGAAAAATACGAAAAAGCGACAAAATTATCTTTATGAAAGGATATCATTTTTTCTTTGTGAATGTTATCTTGAGATTCGGTTTGCTCTATACTTTGCCGATAAATTCTCTACAGATTTTTCGTATTATACATAATAATATAATTAATCGATATTCTAATTTGGATAAAAAAAAACTTGTCTTCTATTACGTTACTCAACAAATTATTATTATTGAGAAAACTGTACAATAATGTTGTACAATAAATTCCCAGTCAGTTAACCAATCGCAACAGATTACAGACAGCGTACATGCAACACGACAATTCTCCAACAGAATGCACGTATTTTTAAGCAAGGACCCGCATTGTCCCGTCACGTCTCTGTGGCTACGGTAACTGGACCCCTGTCTGATAACAACACGACCGTACGTTTTCTCAACGAGACCGCAAATTTGGAGTTTTAGTAGTCACCGTTGGCGCCGATCGAGTTACTGCAAATTGGTCGAATATCCGGGCTGACCGAACCCGGGACAGGGGATACACACGCACATGCGCGTGCTTATACGAACGCAAGGTCGAGTGTATAGAGACAAAAGTTGTTGTGCGGTACGCACGACGGGTCACACACAACCGAGTGAACCCAATTAATCGGTCTACTTGTCGATTTATACCGGTGATCTATGTGGTTGACGCCGTCAATCGTCGGGCGCGATTTTATTGACTTTCATAGTCGCCTCATCAATCCTGCTGGCGCCTAACATTCGCCTGGCCGACCGCGGCGATCTCGTTATCCTTCCCCTTTTTGACCTTAGATGTAACGAGTGACAGGAGAATTACCTTCGAAACGAGCATCGTCGTCCGCCGCGCCGGCGGAGATTAATTGAGCGCGAGCGCGAGCGCGGCCGACATGTATCGGCTTTTTCCACTGCGAGAGTCAACGCCGGGCGCGACGAGCGAGGAAAAACGTGGCTTGGCTTACCCGCTGCATAATTTGAAGTTTATCGAGAGAATTAAATCTGGTCCGACGATCGCATATAAAACAGCTTTATAAAAGTATTTTATTATGCAAATATTTTAATTAATCATTAATCAATACGATAATTGTGATTTAAGTATCAATAGCAACTTGAGCGATTATTATTTCTCGATATGCAATAATATGTCAAATATCATATATCTTCTGCGAAACTATTCTTACTACTACTCCGAATAGAATCGAATTTTTTGATATTTATAGAACGCGATCGATTGTTCTCTCGCGTAATGACGACCCAAATTCCGAGCACATCCAAATCCAGATGTGCTAGATGGCACAAGCTCTGAGATTCATCACGGACGATAGCAGTGTTAATGATACGATGTAATTAATGCCAGGTGATGAATGGCCGTACGCATGGAACAACTCGTTAACAACGGCAACGAGCACGTGGCTCCGCTTTCACACCTTTGCCCTCCTCTAATACGTGACTCTGAATATTCACATGACTGGCGAGCGCATATCATGTGCACCGCTAAAGTTATACAACGGTTGCAAAGTGTGCGAAACAATTATTGCGTTATCATGAGTAAAGAAAAATATGTTACGTAAACATTTGTGCCAAAAATAAACTACGATAAGTTTTACGGCACAACTCGGTATTACGACGCGTGGTATCATAATTTTCCAGGGTGGACCAAGCGGACGAGGGCGGTTTTGCAAAAATTATTACGTCACTAAAGTGGCACGTTCAATATTTAGAAACCGTATTTCGCGCGGCGTTAATGACCGCATGCACATAATCAGTCGCGAACGTGCCAATTAAGTTATAAAAAAAGAAGACTGTATTAATATCGCAATTAAAACGTTGATCGCACCAGCGAGTCCTATTACCTCGTTAAATCCTCTCATGAACCCCGCAAATTGATGACTTAGACAATGAGCCATCGATAGACTCGACGTATATATATAATATATATATATATATAGTATATATATATATAGTATATATATATATAGTATATATATATATATATATATATATATATATATATATATATATATATAGTATACATGCGGACGACGTTTATGTATTTCGTATGCATACCGACATATACGTACGTCATGCGGTGTGGTCGTACTCTCGCACGCGCGTATCACGTTTACTCGAGAGAACGTGGCAAATATCCGTTTCTCGAGTAACGCGAAACACATACGTATCCGCGGATCCCAGAGTAATTATTCAAAGCAAACACGAGCATCGTCGTAGATCGGTAATACATCGCATTACTCACGCCGTGTACACATATACATCGAGATCGGTGCATGCGGATTTAAACATACTGCGAGGAGCGGATGCGAAGTAGCGGATACGGGGATTGGCAGATGGATCAACATTGTTGACGTCGTTTCCCGATAACGGCAATTTAATAATCAGTAATTTACACGATCGTTGAAATTGTGATCGTTGATATTATGTTCTTGTGCTCGTCATTGTTTTTGGCGCCCAATTGTTCCAGTAAAAAAAAAAAAAATTGAATAAAAAATAGCAATCTAGCATTTTTCACCAAATATCAAACTATTTCGATTTTTTTATAACTCGAACATGTTATGATGAAACAATATAATATTGTGTTTTTTGCCAACTATTTTCTAACACGCAAACTCAATTTGCACCGTGATCATTCGCCAATTTGATAGTTTGAGTTTTGTAATTTAATCAAAGCTTCGCCTGTAAACATTGAGGGTACTCAAATGTAAAAGCGACTTCTTCCCTGTAGATTCAGGCGTCGCTGACAAACTGACGACTTCGCAAACATACAGAAGATAGAATCCAGCACACATCGGGAAACGACAACAAGAAAGTAGGTGGATAGCGATTCAAGGATGTACTGACACAAGCCCCGGAAATTGTATTTCGCATATTTTCATACATTCGCGCTGAATATAGAAGAACGATGCAACCGAATAGAATAAAATTTTCCATGTGCAATATGTAAAATTTCGAGCGATATTTTCGGCGCTGATAAAAATAGAAAGACGAACATGTTGCATTCGATAAGATTCAAGGCTCGCCAAAAGGCTAAGACTATTAATCTTTGACTAACAATCGTGTATCCTTGTGTATTCTATGCGAATCCATAAAGAACAGATGATTGGTACTTTTGCGCACGAATACCGCCGTCCTGCAAACACAAAGTGCGACTTTTCTGCCAGGATAAATAATGCACTGGGAAAACTTTGACAAAATGCTCTTTACGTACTTTCTCAACCGCCACAAGAAGAAGAGAAAAGATCGAAAACAGGACATTGAACGAATATTCCATTTCTCGATAGCTAGTCCGTTACCACCTTCCTTTTTCTTCAGTGTGCCATCAACTTGACCTAGTTTCCGTAGTATAAACAGTGTGTGAGTACGATATGCAAACTTTAATACAAAGAAAAGGATGTGTGAAGATGTTTACGAACGACAGAATACGAATCCTTATTATTATATAAAACTAATCAAACGAGTCAAGCCGTCAATGTGACATTTATCTTGCTCGCAATTAAATCGATTTTTTTAAAGGAACAAATTACCAAACTTTTAGAGTTTGGGCTCCTATAAATTGTAGACTTCCCAAACAATGATTTCATTTGTCGTAGCAATTAAACTGTCCCCCGAGGATACAAATAATTTCATGTATATTTCTCCATTCGCAACTTTGTCAGAAGGATGAATTCATCGTCGATGTTGGCATTCTTAATAAACGATGATTGATTCCATTAAGAAGAATATAAGTTTTGCTTATTCATAGCAATTATTATCCCCGCCAGCCTGTTTAACTTCGTAACGTCAGTAACTCGTCCGTAGCTGCGCGTGTAAACACCGGCGATGTGCAAACGTGGTACCGGCTCCTTTACCGCCGCATCCGGGAAAACGACGTCACGCCGCCCCCGAAACCACCGACTGAACAAACATGCGTCAGTACGACGAAGAAGGCAAACCGAAGAGCGAATGTGAGAGAGAGAGAGAGAGAGAGAGAGAGAGGGGGTGGGGGACGGATGTACATACAGGGAAAACAGAGTAGGTAAACCAAAATTAGACCTCGGGAGAAAATTAGACGGAAGTAGATGAAGCAATAAAAAGATAGAGACATGTGGAAATAGGACATATAGACATATAAAGCGTATCAGTTGTTCCGACAGAACCAATTCCGTGGTAAATTATTTAACAAGTCCGGCATGTGCGGATATGGTGAACGCGGAAACCAATGGCGGTTTGTGTACCTTTAACCATTAGCCTCGATGTTTATCATATGCTTGTTACAATAATGATGATGGTAACGGGAAAAGGCAACAAACATGCGATAAGGTGTGAATATGCGAGCGACAGAATTTGCTGTATAATTGACACGTTGTCGGATATATGTATGAAAATGACGAAGAAAGTGACTCTAGAGAGTTTGGTGAGACCGCATGTTAGAATCGGTCGGATTTAATCCGCGGGAGGGAGAAGAGAAATTCATTTCATTCGATATACTGCATTTCGATAGCTCGATCGTGTTTGGAAGGGCAAGAAATTCTTGGAACTGGGGCACACGTTGCGTAATTTGCCCCTATCAGAATTCCCAGCATTTTGCGACACTTTTCATGCAACACTTCAATAAAGTACCGCCA
Organism: Anoplolepis gracilipes; assembly: GCF_047496725.1. Taxonomy (NCBI): domain Eukaryota; kingdom Metazoa; phylum Arthropoda; class Insecta; order Hymenoptera; family Formicidae; genus Anoplolepis; species Anoplolepis gracilipes. The sequence goes on from NC_132973.1 coordinate 12,880,565, forward strand.
CAAGGCCACGTTTGTCGGCTAATAAAATCAAATTGCATCCGACGAAAGCAAAATCCGAACGCAAGGTATCTCGGAATACCTTGATTGTGCTACCGTTTTGTAAGTTTCCAAGAATACGATCTGAAATTGAAAAGGAAATGAAAATTTACATCTTGCATATTTTCTTTTATTGAATCAAACCGGCTTCTTCTTTAATTCAAACGTATGGAAAAAAATTAATTCACGTTTGTAAAAATATAACGAGATGATATAATGCATTCAATTATTCTCATCCGCTTCGACCTCGATGTTTAATGTTTCGCACGTCGTTTGTGCTCAAAGTTGCCTCGTTATGACACAATATTGAATTTTACGGTGAATCAAGTGCGCAACTTTTTTTCCCTCGCCTCACCAAGCTATATAACGTGTACTGCAACGGTGCGCATCATGTTTCCAACTTTAGTCCAAAAGACATATATGTCTCTTTATACTTTAATATACGGCTAGTAATGTTTCGTATTGTGAGCACCGCAATTCTGTCGCCGAAGTAAGAAAAAACATCGCATTATAGAGATTCATGCTACTTGCTGAAAAGCGTAAGACGCACACTTTATTATCCTCTAAAGAATAACATTTTTCTAGGCAAAAGGAAAAGTTTGTAACCTCATCGTAATTTTTCATATTAAAGTTACTCTTCCTTTACGCTCACTTGATCAAAGCACGCCACATCGTTTCGCTCGTTGAATCGACTAAAATAATTGAATCGACTATAATTAATTAAATATTAAATAACTCTGTATGGTATCGAAATTCTTATATTATATTATTAAATTTAAATGAATCTTTACGACACACATAAATATATTTCGTAGAATCCGTATCGTGATTCTAAATAATTAATTAATAATTTCAAAGTCTAAAACACCGATATCTTCGTCTACATTCTTGAGCAATAGTACTAAAAAGAAAGTGTTGCAAGAACGCAAGCATGTCAATCTAATACGACAGCTGAATGATATGTCCTAGATATCCAGGACTTCTTTCATGAACCAATATCCAAATATTATGTTCTCTACATTTACGATCAAGTATAGATATGCTCGAGACGTTGCATTTTCCCTTATGTAATAGCATAACGAAAGAGAGACATCAAAAAGTAGATATAAAAATGGTAAGAGATGATTGATACGAGGCAGTTACCGCATATCGATGTACAGTATCTAAACAGAGCGAAACGTACCAACGACGATCATCAAATCAAGTAAAGTGGATCGTCGAGTAATTACGATAAATTATTGTGCGTGATGAACGTGCGAAATTACGCGCGCGCTTGTTGCGAGACAAGACGCGATACATTTTGACGTTTTTACAAATCAAATTATAGTGCAGCAACTAACACACTTCACTGCACGTGCACGTGCATCGTTAACGTGATGCTTCCACCACGGAGGCAATTACGTTTTGCTCGCTTCCGAAAATTTGGTGCGCCGATGTAATCCCTGAAATTACATGCCACGAAACGGTAGCGACGTTGTCTTCGTTAGAAATAATCCATCGTGTTGCACATTGGGACGATGTACTGGACTCGAATTGTCAATTCCAGTCATACGCGTTGCCTTTACATTCGACATTATACACAGCTGTTGCATACACTGAAGCTATGTTTGTTCAATGTGATAGCCACAGAACCGTTGGAACAAAGCATATATGTTTTATACACACTTGGATACGTATCACCTTTTTATTTATCTTGATGAAAAAAATTGCAATTTATTTAAGAAACGGAAACTCGTATAACAAATACAAAATTTTTAATTTTTAATAAAAAAATTTGACCTGTGTACTGCATGTATGTATAAATTCGAATATAAACATTGACCATTCTTTATAAAATATTGAAACTATATTTGCATATACATATATAATAATTGTATCGACTCTTCTTTATAGCGATAGTTGCAATAAAAAAAAAACCGATGTTTGTCCACGCATACGTTTGCATTTTAACGTAACGTTTTATCATGCGTGATACACCAGCAGAAGAAATGGGAACAAGAATAAATTGGAAGGACAGAATATTGCGAGGGGTCCAAGTGCAAATATGCAAGGTGCAAGGCTGAGAAAGCGACACGAGAGAAAAGCATTGAAAGGTGAGGAGAGAGAGGATTATTATGCGGGACAGCGTATGCATGAGAAGCGGAAGAAAGGGGGGAAGAAATAAGTCCTTGGAGCAGGTGCGACAAAACCGGTCGCATCTTCGCGCGTTGCGCTGTATTTACCCGCTTTCAGATAGGCAGTAACCTAACTGTTCCGTTTACCAGAGAGGTATTCGAGTTTCATCGAGCATATAGGTATCTCTTTACGGAAACAAGACGACAAAAAAGAAATCCCTCCTGAGCATCGAGCGTATCGTTGGAAATAAACTGGAAAGAAATTGTTGTTTGTTGCTAACTGTAGCGAAAACTCGCACAATTATCGTGTAAAGGAAAAATGAATATCTCGTTTACACAAACATACATTGTATATTGAACTTTCAAACTAACTAATCACCACTTTCAGCGACGTTAATGTTAATCGTAGTTTAACCGCTGTCCGTATAATTAAATTAAAATTAAAGTTAACTGATGAAGGCAACCATAAGCGACGTATAAAATAGTATCTTGCGTGAAATAGTTCTACTTATATAATTTTGAAATTAAACTATTTTGTCGAAGATTCTGTACGGAATAATATAAGTTGCATTTGTCATCGAGGTCAAAGAACGAGGCAAAGAGAACCTAGCAAAACCTAGACGCCACTTGGTTGCATAATGGGAAGAGAATCAGATAGAAGCGAGCTCCTCCTTCCTCTCACGAACAAAGGAGCCTATTGCGAAGAAATGTAGCGGGTGTACAATTGTTTCGAGACTACGCCTCGAGAATCTTAGCGATTCGGGCCGGCTGGAAAGGAGTCGTGCTACTTTCGTAGGATCGATGCCGGCGACGCAGTGTTCTTTCCATCCGAAAGACTGTGTTGGTGGCCAAGAAGCGTATAAAGATCCGAGCATTAGAGGGCGACCCGATGGTTGGCTGGCCGTTCGTCCGAATGAATCCAGATCCGCGGGATAAAATGGAAGAAAGCAAGGAGATTTCTGCGTCTCGCTTCCGCTGGTCCCTTGCCATCTCTCGCGGTCACGCGTTCGCGAAATCGCGCCGTCACTTTCCTTTACCATTTTCCTCTATCTATCTATCTATCTATCTCTTTCTCTGTTTTCTTCTTTTGCTCTCTGTTTGCGCTCTGTCCGCTTATATTCTTCTTCTTCTTCTTCTTCTTCCTTTTATTTTCTTTTTCCTTCGAGACTTCAACGTTACTCTAGCTGGATTCCTTTTCTAGACGACGTTTTCAAGACAATCGGCGGACCACGGACAATCGCGCGAGCCAATCAGTCCCGCATTGAGTTCTGGGACTTTCTCCTTCTCGTTGGTCGCGCCCTCGGATATGTGAAAAGAAGGCGAGATAGACGAAGAACAAAATAAAGAAATCCCGACGAGATCCTTTCGGGACGAATCGGAAAGCGGCTTTTCTTTTTCCGAGTCATGCTTGGTGTTTTGCGGACTGGAACGGATAATGAAGGAATGATAGAAGGGTCATGAGATATAAGAATTATTAAGAAGACAACCGAGATCGCGGAGACTCACACGTAAGTAACGACATACGGAGGACACACGATCGTTGCTGACAAGTTTTTCCACTACAATTTCGCGTGACGATGATCGCATTAGTCCGACAAAGAATTATCGAGGCCGGCAGCACGAGAGTCTTAACGTTCCTTTATGGAATATTTTTTATTACAATCATTTGCGATTGTATTTACGTACGATCTACGGCGATATTCCGCTCGTGAGAAACCCATTAGTCCGCGTCGCGACATTTGCCACGGACGAGAAAACGTGGGGAACACGATCTGTAATCTATGGATTATACGCGATTCAAATGAAATTGCTCTATATCTCTGCGATGAAACGGATCGCCAGCAATGGAAATGGTATCTTCTCTCGTACAGCACACTGATTGCCTATTAACCTTCGCCAACGATTTTATTCAAACACCTGTTCGCCGATCTAGACGACGGTGTAATTAGATGAATGTGCGTTCGTGGTGATCAACGATTATTTGCCATGTCGCGACGACGAGCACGAGCGGAGGAAAAAACACCGATTTGCGGTCATTAGTTCAGGAAGATCAAGCAGGTTGCGATCTTCTGCAAGCTTCTTTCTCGACGATCCACAGAGATAATCAGTCCAAGTCCGCGCTCTTAGATGCGGATCTATCCACGTTTCCCTTCCTCCCACCCTATCGCTTTTATCCGGAAAGAGAGACAGAAAAAAAGATTTCTTCTCGACTAGAGCGACTTTATCGCTCGAGCGGCCGCGCGTTGGAATTCAAGAGCTCCCAAATAACTCGGGGCGAGATTATGATCAAAGAGGTTCTCCCCTTACGCGAGAGCGTTTAAAGAACTTTCAGGCTCGGCGGGAGAGGAGTTTTACGGGAATTACGACTTAGCGCGCTTTGTAAGTAAGTAACGGCTCTTCGAGGTCGGGGCGTGGGGCGGGAAATCGCGGAAATGTAATTTGCCGCCAACATTCGCGTAAGGGTTTAAAGTTTCGCAGCTGCTCCCGACGAATTCGCGCGTACGATATCGCCTTCGCTTACGAGGCGAACCGTAGGACCTTCCGCCGATAAATGCAAAGCAATAATGACGTCACGTGCACGAGGTGGGTTCATAAGGTCGGGAGCGCTTCTTACTTCCCCTATCTTTCGCCGCTATTGCTTCGCTTTTTGTCGGAAGCAACGTCGGAATATATGCCACGCCCGCGTATCACATGTGTTCCTCCATTACGTCTCTCTGTCTCCTTCACGAATCTCGGTGCGGTATTTTTTTTTTTTTTTTTTTTTTTTTTTTTTGTTAGAGACTTTTTTTAAATTATTCTCCTGCTTATATTATACACCGGCACGAAAAAGAAATTGTATTTGTACGCAGTGTACGATTTAACTTTTAATTAGTTGAGCAGAGTAAGCGTAGGTACTTTATCCGATGTACTTGCGAATTTTATTTATTAAATCCGTACCGTATTCTATCGTTAAGCTAAACTGAAATTATGATTACGGTGTTCAGGAAAGAGTTGCAAGTTTCATAGCGCAACGGTAAAAGCTATAATACAAGCTAGACATTTACAAGGATCGATTCATTTAATCAAAAAGGCTGCTATTTGGCGTACGGCCAAATAGAAAAGGCATGAAATGCCCCGACGCGACGTAACCCTCGACTATACTTCTCCCAGAACGGGGGAAAAGAGAAGGGGCGAGACTTTAATAATTCATCAAGAGTCCTATGTAAAATTAGCGCTGTTAGTATTGAATAAATTTTACCGAGTGCGCTGCGGCATTGTAACGTCGCCATCGTTTTCTGCATTATTCTAATTAGCTATAGAATGTATACTCGGTACGTGCATAACGTAGCGTAAATAATTGAAAACGAGGAAAGAGCGAAGCGTTTTATGCAGATACGGCGGGACGCGCTTGCACGAGCGGCCGATTATTTTCGACGATTAACGCAGTCGACAAATACGTCGCATGTAACATTTAATATCAATAATGTCGAAATCGTCGCTCGCGTCCACAGCCCGAAGAAGATAAACTCTCCCATATATCGAGAGAGAGAGAGAGAAAGAGAGAGACAGCACGTAAATAAATGAAGCGATTATTATTCATCGCTCCCTCTTTGAGATCTACGAGCTCTCTCGCGTTCGTTATTATTACCGGAGAAATCCCGCTTAAAACAATGAGGGTTGCGCGCGACAAATCGCTTGTTGTGCATGCAAATCTCCATGTTCTTCCGTTCATCGTTGAGCGATATTATAGACGGGCAAATAAATCCAGCGTATGATACATCGGATAATCAATAGTCGAAGCGGAAATGTCACGCGATGGGAAAGTCACTCGAGCCACAGTTATATTGCACCGTTTCCGTGTGTCTCGTGTTTCACGTTACGCAACGAAATATCGGCTTGCGCAACGAATTCTCATCGGAGGAATAGGTAATCAACACATCGGGAAAAACCTCGGGAGGTCGCATCCGTAACAATGTCAGGGCATCGTGTTTGCATCGAATGTTTGCCGTTTGATTTATTATTGAAATCAAGCCGATGAGTAACAAACATCGATGCGCTATGTATGTGTAATGAAAAGCAATATTGCTATGTATCTAAATGCAAATTTGTTTGCCTAGCTTAATTACTAATCGTAAGATACTGCTCTTAGATAGACACGTTAATGCGCTTATATATGATTTCGTTCTTCGATGAATATCTGTAGGTAAATATTGACTTGACATCAAATCTTATTTTCATGTAAAAATCGATAATATTAACGTAATTTAATAATAATTAAATTACAAAAAAAAAGTTGACTATTTTCTGGATTGGAAAAAGCAGAAGCAAGTAGAAAGCAAGTATATCTCTATAAATTAAATTCCTTGCATTTTTTTTCTCCAACGAATAGCCCTATCACCAGGAAAGAGTCGCGGCAAAGTAGCACATTAGTCACTGCTCGTTGAAGCTCGCGAAAAATTTTCGTCGGCAGGTTTCCCGCCGCTAACAGGAAGTTTGACCGATCAGCCAGCTAGCTAACCAACCAACCAACCAGCTACGGTCGTTCGTTAGCTCGCCAGGACTTTGAAATACCGCGGTTTCCTGTTTTTCTCGCGCTACACATATCGCCTAACCGTGCCGACTTATTTCGCGTATACCGACCGAACATTGTACACTGCACCATTGTGGAAATAGTTTCCGCGGTGTTTCTCCTCTCGTTCCTCGTTTTTATTCTTTTTTTTTTTTTTTTTTTTTATTCCTTTTTTTTATTCACTTTTTTTATTCACTTTTTCCTCCCAGCGCAACATCCCTCCCCTTTCACGCGGCTTTCGCCTCTCGCTTTTCAAGGCCGGATATCCTTCTCTTACGACCGAGTCATCCAGCAGTCTCGAGTTCGTTCTCTCTTTCTCGTTTTTCCATCGCCGCTGGCTTTTCCTTTCTTTTCCGGCGCTACCGACCGAAGCCGCTGCGGAGCCGCCATTTACGCGAACATCCTCGATAATAAATCCCGTCGAGTGATTTACGAAGTATTTCCCTCATCTCTCTCCCGCGAGTACCCGCGAACCGCCTTCGGGACGCGTAGCCCCGGTACAGTTTGAAAATTAATAACGCTGACAACGAGATAGGCGCTTTAACAAGGCTTTTATGATCCCACGATTGCAAAATTAAATGTCACGATTTCGACGATATATAATTAACAGCTCATAGATTATTTTAACGTATCTATCTACGCCATTCTCGCTCGTTTTTTAATTCCTTCTAAATTTTTAAAACACATATATTTATACATGTTAGGTTATTGACAACAACTGGCATAACGTGGTATCTCTATATTTTTGAAAATATATTACCGCTACGAAACTTAATTTTAATAATTCATCACACTTTATATAATAATATATCAATATTCTAAAAAAAAAAAGAAATTGTAAAAGAATATTAGAATTCAAAGAACGAAAAGACTTTGTGACAGAAAATTACTTATCAAGTGCGAAATATGAGTTGATGCTATTGACATATTTGGATCACATCATAGAAGAAAAGAGAAGCAACGGAAGGGATTAATATCATGCATGTGCTTTTTGTTAAATGTCGTTACAAAATGCAAGAAGTAATATGCGAGGCGGAAAATGACGTCGTCTGGCTTTTACGAGCCGGATGCGAGAAAATCGTGATATCAAGGAAGATGACATGATCCTGCATTACAAATAGAAGCCGTTCCGACATTGGTGCGCAAGAGACATAAGCGCAATGGCACGGAAACGAGAAGCTGCAACACACGCGACGCGTGGTGCTTCGATGCGGCAAAACTCGTTGAACGATAGAACTTCCGATAACCGAAAACTTTTATTAAAAATTGTCACCACACATTTTGTAATGTCTCTACATAATATCGATATCGAAATAATCTTTCATAAGCCTTGTAATTTTACAAGCTCAAATTATTGGATTCTTTTCAACAAGCTATGTGACCGCTGTGCTTTTCTTTCTCCAGCTATAGTAAAAATTATTGCAGTAAAAATAACGTCACATATATATTGCATTATAATTCTACACTGAAAGAGATTAATATAAAAGTTAATTTAAAATTCAAATTTTAAGACGCTTAGTACTGTAAACTTTAAGCTTGAAGCAATCAATTTTTTCTAATCTTTATTTTCTCAATAATATTTTATTTATTTAAAGAGCTTATAATTTATTATGATTTCTCGATTCTTTAATATTCAAGTAATTCAAATGTAGAATAAACCTTGCGAGATAAAATTTTTCTTCGCAAGATAAAGCTCACTTTTATACATATAAAATCACTTTTAATTCAAAAACTATACTTTCTCTCAGAAAAAATTGACGCTAAATTGTACAAAAAATTTGCAATTAAATTTTGTCGGATACCTCGCGGAGCAACTTTGTATATAAGCATGACAAATGAATGTCGGTGACGCTTTAAATAACTCCCTGACATCCTTCCTTGTGTATCAATATACTCGAGATAAAGCATGCAATTTTTGTGTAACGCCATATATATTTTACCCGGGGCGGTACAATTCGCACAGTAAAATCACAGGCAGTAAAATCGCGCTTCAAACAAAAAGTGAAAAAACAGTGAAGGGAGGGGAGAACAATACGGCATAGCAAAAATACGCCTCTCTCTCGACCGGCGTCACGTTCTAACTGCAATCGCGTCGCGGCTTCCCCGAATAGGGTGAACGTGTGCGCCGCCGGGTATACATACAAACCCGGGCAAGGCGCTGTCGTTGCGCCCGGATGCACTACCCATGCGAAGCTTCCGGTTATCTGGAGGCACCGATCGTTACCATGCATTTCGCAGCGGACGTTGAGGTCCATTTTTTCGTCTTTTCTCTCTCTCTCTCTCTTTCTCTCTCTTTGTATCTCTTCCTATCTCTCTTCCGTAACCCGCGGCGACATGAACGTGACATCCCGACGGAGAGACGACCGACTGCGCTTTCTCGATTCCCATGGCACTCTCGTTCTCTTTACGCAGCCGCTGCTGGCAGTAATTGCAGTTTCCTTTTATTTCGAGCCCCGCGCGCAACATCCGCGGAATACTGCCGTTTTTTATCGTGCTTTATAAACTTCCCTCCCCGCATCTTCTTATAACCCAATATGAAGCTCGAGCCGGTGGTTGGCTGCGGCGCGAACCCCGGCGAAAGAATTTTAAGTTTCCATCCATCCAAGTTGCACTTTCGCGGAATTTCAATATCTTCGCCCGTAATGGACCGTTACTACACGCACATTACGCTCCATTACGAGCACGTGGTTTACCACGAGAAGATCAGTAGCCGCGTTCGACGCGACGAATGGTAACTGCAGATATCGATGGCTCTTAAGAGCCAATCTTGCTGCAATTTCCAAACATATCGAATATTTTTGTTTCAAATCATTATCTCGAAAACGTTTCTACATAAGCGTTTCTCGATAACATAAAAAATCAATTTTGTGAATTTATTAAGAAAACGTATCTATGTCAAAGTAAATAAAAAGAGGAGAATCGAAATGAAAATCGTTTGGATGCAATATTTTTTTTAAATATCGCATGCGATCGAAATTTATATTATTTTTTACGCCGGTTAAGTTATTGCCCAACCATCTGTAATTCACGAAAAAAACTTCTCATAAAAGAGATCTTGCGGAAGATTTGTTTCGCTTCGTTTGATGTGCACATGCATGATAGCAAATATATTTGCGTGTTGACGTGATACGTGATATAATTTTTACATCTCTACGAATACGATATTGATTCGCGTTTATAACCGTAAGATATGAAATAAGAAAAAAATTAATAACTTTATTAGTAATGACATCGAATTTTTACAATATGAGCCTTTAGATACAGACAGAGGTCCGTGTTATATAAAGTACTTACAGTACACTTTTTGTAATTGTTACTCTCCTTGGTAGATTGTTCTTCATGGTAATACCAGAATTCTGATTTATCTTATTCAATCAAAGGTTGACAGTTGACTGACAATGAATCAAGCATCGGACTTTCTCACGCAATACGAAATAACCCCCACTACAACGACCTTCCACTATTGAGACGTTGTAAACAGATAAAGTTTATATTCAAGTTCGTCAACGTAAGTATGTATAAGGTCACGCTTTCTTCAAGAATATTATTTAGCGAGCTTTTAAATAATATAGGAAGATATATACACATTTAATTATGAAGAGCAACATAAGTTTTATTACTACACGATATGTATTTTAAGTATTTTATAGCACGAATATTTGTGTTTAACGATTTATTGACATTTTTTTTATGCATATTTTTCTAACGAATAAGATAACAAGTTTATCTCTTATATTTTAATAGTTTTATTTTAAATTTTTATTTAAATATTAAAATATTTTGTCTAAGAACGATAAAAATTATCAAAGATAATCGCGTCGACAGCATTTTTCTGAAAATTTTCAGATACCTTCAGTGATCGAGAAGATCGTTTTAAATATTTCTGTTGTAATATTTTCACACATTGAGAAATTTCAACTAGGTATTAATCCCAACTTTTGCCACTTTGCAATGCAATACGTACATGTATATACCTGGAGTTATACGTGCAATTCAGAGTTCACGTACTTTCATAATTTGTTTTACTGTCAGCTATACAAGGTGTAAAGTCACCTGCTATGATACGGTAAATGATTGTATGCTATACGTGGCATGTATTTGATGCCGATCGTAATCCATCTCGTTTAACGATCGAATAAAAGTTTAATACTTTACATACTATGACAAATGTAAGTATATAACGTAACATTACTTTGCGAATGTTCTACAGCACCTCTATTAATTTTACAATCGTCCTACTTATGATTATAAACGACGTTCAAACCATGACAAGGACTCTATATATGCGATTGCATTAAAATCGAACGAAGAAAGCGAACTTATCATTAAGATCTCTTTGATTGTATCAAATTTTATTTTTCCGATAAATAATTTGAAAAAAAATGACCAAATTATAAATAAAACTGAAAGATGTAAACAACATTTCTGAAGATGTACGATAATAAAATGTTATCTTACTGTATAACAGAAAAAAGAATTTAAAAAATTTGAAAAGTAAACGCAAAAGCTGACGCAGTAGAGTAGAAATAAATTGACGAGAGACTCGATACACAGAATTGTATAAAACAATCGAAGTCGTGAATTCCACAACTCTGCACGAGGTAGGTACTAGGTACGCGTTTCAATGTTGTATGAGTTGAAGGTACTTTTTTATTTCTGAGTTTTTTGTTTCATTTGTCGACGCGCGCGCTTTCACGCAAATTCTTCAGCGAGTGAAGTTATAATATATAAAATAATTTTTATTCTCGTTATATATGTTTTCCTACGAGTCACATTGTCTGCCTTCCTCTCCCCTTTGCATTCAATTCCGGTCGGAACAACAAATTTCCGAACAGAGCGCCGAAATTTTCAACATACACGGTATTACACATTTGTGTGTGCGCGCGTTACATGTGAAAAGGGAAGGGAGGAAATGTCCATCGCGCTGGTTCCTGATATACATGGGAATTCGTGTGCAGTGACAGAGATGAGGTGGGGAAGGTGGAAGAGGGGCGATAGGGAAGGGTGCATACAGCGGCTTTGATTTTCAGCCCACGATACGCTACTGCCAATTATTCGGCGGTACACGTTGGCCCATTGTGAATCTGTCGAGAGACGGCGGTCGATTACTGCATCCGAAGTGGAGCCGTTATGTCAATTTGCATAATGCATCGATTAAATAAACGGGTTGCGCGGTCCTGTCCGATGTCGTAGAGCACGAGTGGTGTGGCGGAGGGTCGCGTCCGCGTCGCCGTCCGCAAAACAACTATTGACAGGTCGGTGAATTCTCGACGCCGTTCACGTTCCGTGCGTACGTCAAAATTAATGTACGCCCTCCCCTTCCCTCGCTTCTCGCTCGCTCTCTCGGCCTTTTTTTTTCCAACCGCGCTTCTCCGTACGACACACGACACGCACCGTAACGATTATGAGGTTGTCGCCGATGTGATTACGATAGTGTGACGGTCTCCGCGTCAACTCTTGTCCTTCGCAATTAATTAGGAGCGTAATCGTGTAACACTTAAAATTTCGTTGTATCCTTTTATGCTGGCGCTATAAATCAGAATCGCGTAATTTGTCGACCGTTTCGCGCATCGGCCCGTATAACACACGGCCGAAATACACACGGATTACAGCGAATAAATTCTCGTCTTGCTCGATTTAGTTTCGCGTTTAATGCGCTATTTGCCCAAGCCGCTGTTGCATGTTGATTATAATTGCGGCACAATGTTCCGCCGATGCAATAATTCCAGACGACATTGACAAACCGTCGCAAATCGTACAATTATTGTTCGCCCGTTTTATTGGCATGTGCGGTAAATACGTATAGTCTGTATATGTTCCGAGGAGTTTATAATAATAATAAAGCGATATTTTTTCCGCCTCCAATATACATGAACATTATTTTTTTAGCGAATAATTTAAAATTTATATTGCAGAAATACTGTATTCAAAAGTAAATAAAATTGGAATAGTAATTTATATTTATTTTTCATCTTTAGTTGAAAATCTATTAAGTGACTGCTATTTCTTGCCTATTTTTTATTTAATATGCAAAATATCATCGCAATCCTCTTTTAGAGACGTAGTCACGAAACAATCGCTGTAACTAACTTTGTTAATTAATTTAATTATTGCCGTTTGTTCAAACGCTAATAGTACTTGTCGATGTTCTGTGTACTCAACTACTATATAGTTGACAGTGATGAAGAGAAAGTGTTTTATCTGTCATACAATTATGTGCGTACTATAACAGCATTTATTTCAATATTTTCGTGCTATCTAGCATGAAACATTTAATCAAACAATAACTAAAGTGTATATACATATGTATATATGTATGTATATATAAATATATATATATATTTTTTTTTAATACTTATAATACTAAAATCTTAAAAAAAAGAGAGTTTAATTAATTATCAAATAATCTTATCGACAACCGTCTTTTTAAATAATAATTAATAAATAAAATTTATTTTTTGTCATTAAATAATTTGAAAATGAAAAATATACTCTAATTAGAGAGAAACTCAACTCTACATCTTATCTAAAATTGAATTTGAAATTGTTTTTACAAATAAAAGCCAACATTATCATTCGTTGGAAGAGATTAATCGTTTATCATTCATGGAACTACACCATTATATCATCTGGCATATCTACCGGTTCATTACTTTACGTTGCGATATAAAAATCGATACGAGCATTGATATAAATGATCCTAATGCAAGCGCATAAATATTTTCACTATGTTGAAAGCATGGAAATATAGCAAGCATAAACATTTTCTCTCCGTTGCCTGCGAAGAGCAACGTAGATACTTAGCCTTAAACGTGCCGGCGTATATAACCGATAGCGGAACTTTGAAGAAACATAAACTGAAAGAAGAAACCTCGTAACAAGAATAAAAGTATCTTTCCCGATCCGAACCAATTATTTGTTTCCCCATTAGTGGACGCAAACGAACGGGCGAAGTAAACTTCTTCACCCTCTGTCTCTCTCCCCCCCCCCCTCCCTTTTCTCTCCTTTTGCAATTACATATTATTCTTTATTCCTTTCTGTAAAGAAACTTTCAAGTTTTTCATTCACTTACGTGGCTCGTCGCCGTCGCTGAGCAGAACTTCCGCTACGACGAACCGGGCTAGCAAGCTCATCAGCAAAAGCATCCTCTTCATTGTAAGCGAAATGAATCCCTGCTCTTCCAGCCCCTCGTGCAGATATCGTCCTTCTTGAATCTCGTGTTTAAGTGGGTGCCTCGACGTGGCTTGATAAGTTTCAATAAGACGAATTCTCGAAGAGATTCGTCAGGTCGCGCGAAATATCGATTTTAACAGACGTATCTCATCGCGAGACGTGGAAGACGTGGATCCGTCATTATCGATCTGATCCGGTGGTTCAGTTCTCCGGCCAATTTTCACGAAACGACTTTCCGATAAAACGTTCGATATACACTTTTAATGATAACTAGCAATGAAGATGAAAGTATGACCTGACTGCGTTTTGAGAGAAGGCTTAAGTGCAGTTCACAGAGCACGCAAAGTATCTATCTACCTACCTACCTATCTACCTACCTACCTACCTACCTATCGAGGTAGACTGGTAGACTCTCTACGTAAAACTGAGGATTATAAGTAAGTCGCGTAACTCCTTAAGGGCTTCGCGCGATTACGCGCGTTATTTATGTACGCAGACTTCAACGTTGTCTCTAATGGGGTTACTCGATCGAGTAATTGTACATAGGTACTCCTCACATACACAGTCTATTGGCATTCACTTCATACATCACTAAGCCTCACACGCGCGAACGACCCATTCTACTCCTCCGTCATCGTCCGATAATAATGACGTAATGATGTTTTCGAGAAACGTGGACGGAAAAATCGATAAGTGTTAGATGGACTTCGTTTGCTGCGTATTGTGCGATAATATTGAGTGTTAAAAGGTGCCGTTAGGAGTTATCGCTGTCATACTTTATGCACGGAAACATTTTTACTTCACTTGCACTTTGATATATCGGAATTAACGCTTACTCTTCCTGTTATACATTTTTCATCCTCCGCAAAAGGATTTCCACCGTTTTTATTAACGATTATAATAGTGCACGAGAGTATATATTCTAATAATAAAAGGATTTTGATAGAAAACACCGAAGCGTTCGCATCTCCAATTACTCGACTCGATTGGGCAGATTAATTAATTCGACGAGATTTCAGGTACTGATGAAGATTATCGATTGCCAGAGACGAATCATTTATCGCTGCTTACAACATTTATTCATTCACAAAAATACTTGTTATTTCTTTGGAAAAGTGCTTCTTGGTCGCGTGTGATTCCGTTGCTAGATCACGCTTGGGTCAGTAACCGACGGTGCCAAACTCGTGCCAAATTTCTTCCAGAATGCGGGGGTGGTATGTGTTTCCCCGCTCTCGAGAGAATCACTCACACGAATACACTTGTCACTGCAGATCGCGATGTGGTCAATCACCCGCGCGCGTTAGGGGATCAACGATCGGATCGGATTGAAGTCATGGCCGTCGATATGGGACGTCCAACCGATCTTTCGAGATACGCGAACCCCTACCGAAGGTGGAAGGCGCGCTCACTGCTGCGTTGCGGCAGGCCTACTGACGGAGCCGATGGAGCTTTCGGCTTGCCTCGGCGCGACTCGTGCGAGTCCGTCACCCTCCGGCGCGGCGGCCGCTTAAAGCGCCCGCCGATCACTTTTCGCCCCCCGTCATTCCCGCGCCAGGCCACGTCCTACTCTACACTACTATATCGCGCGTATCCCCGTATACGCTCCGCGGAATCCGGTGAACGTTAGAAAACGACCGTTCTGTCGCTGAAAACGCTGAGACCGCGAACAATACAGAACAAAGAGACGCGAGGCGTTTTAGCTTGCGTAGCTAGAGATGTGAGAAAAAAAAAAAGATTATTTTAAAGGTGTAGCTCTCGTCTGCTAGCGCGATCAGCGCGAATGAAGAAAATGATTATGTGACTAAAACTATAATATAAATTTTTTTATATATAATTTAAAGGTGTTTCTTGGTTCTTCTTTTATCAATATTTAGAGTTGTGAATCAATGTTATCTCTACAATTAATACAAGTCCTCTGAACTCAAAGACACTATATGAGCAACTTTTTTTTTTACTTATTAATGTCAAAGGAAGAGTTATTGTGAGATACATGTAGATGTGGATAAAATATAATCCATGAAATAGAATATATAGAAGGCACTTTAAAAACATTTCTTAAAGTTTCTTGTGTTTCGCATAAAGTGACAATTGTTAGTACCATCAAAATGACGCAATTTTCCAGCGTCTGATCAATCATATCCATAACCACTTTATCGTCTCTATTTCCCTTTTTCTTTTTATCTCCTTTTCCTTCTTTCTCCCTCTTTCTTTTTCTTTCTCAATCAACTAATACAGTATTACACAAATTTCAGAAATAAATTTTTTTTAAATATTTAAAAAATGCGTTTATTCGAATACTTGTAAATAGATTAATAGTAGCGAATCGATAAAACATGTATGTGTCTTACAAAACAAAATTAAAAAAACAGGGTCTGATTTTTTAATTAACTGCTACAAAATTTGAAAAACAAAAATTTGTAAATATGTATATATAGTATATTTATACTTATATATATATATATATATATATATACATATATATACATATATATATATGTGTATATATATGTATATATATGAATATATATATTCATAGATTCTTGTTTTTCAATTTTCCTGGCAATTAATCCTTCATATCCACGCATCCCAACATACCGCGTGCAGCTCTTTACATGCGCTTTGTGTTGTAACGAAATACAACAATTCAAGAAAAATGACAACTGCCAATGCATAAAAGCGCGAGTATTAAAAGCTAAAAATTGAATTACAGAACAAGCCGGATTTAATTCGTGCACCCCGCGGGCAGTGAAAGTGATTTACGTGTACGTTGGCTAACCAAAAAAATCACACATGTGTACACGCCGGAAACGCATTGCATCGGCATGGACATTTCAAATTCGAGAATATAACTGGAAAAATATAAAATGTTAACTCCTCGTCAGCTGCCGCTCTTTCAACTTTATTTAAAAATTACAACAAAATATGTATCACTGAAAACATTCTACGCACTAAAAACAATTCTAAAACAACAATTCTAGAAACATTTGTGAAATGCTTTGCGCGTGTCAAAATGAGATTTCTTAAAATGTATCTTTTCTGATAATGATTCTGTAATTTTGTAACTCAACACATAATTATCTTATTACAATCTTACTTATACAAAACACATATCGAGTAAACGTGTTAGCAACGCGTTTATTACAATTATGATGTATTTACTAAAAGCGCAGGTGCACAATAAGGTATTCTAGACGAAAGTTTATTGCTTCCGCAACAAGTTTCTAGAGGATCACATTGTAGAAGGATGATGTTCGAGATATTACTTGAGAAATGCCTGAATGCCATCTTAATATTATAATGAAACATCGTCATTTATCTCATATATGTATAAAATTCTCAATAAAACGTATATGTAATTAAAAGCATTTTCAAATTACTTCACTGTATAAAACAATGTTGTAAAAAAATGGAAAAAAATATATGAACGCTACACTACATATAATATATATATAACGAGACACAAACAGAGAAAAGGAGAGAGAAAGAAAGAAACATATTATATTAGTATTATATTAATATTATAATGAAACATTGTCATTTATCTCATATATGCATAGGTGTATAATTTTCAATAAAACGTGTATGATTAAAAGCATTTTGAAATTATTTCACTGAATAAAACAATATCGTAAAAAAATAAAAGAAAAAAAATATATAAACTACACTATATTCAATACACACACACACATACACACACACGCACGCACGCACGCACGCACGCACGCATATATATATATATATATATATATATATATATATATATATAAATTATATATTTTTTTCTTGACTGATTTTTGTATGTCAATTCCAGATACGTGCTATTATAGAATGGGAGATAATCAATAATGAGCTGAATAGCGTGTTTATAATCAATTTTCTTGTACATGTCTATTTTGTAATTTTTCTATATTTCCACGATGTCAATCTTAGCCTTGCATGTTTTAAAACGAATATTTAAAACTATTTCGTCCTTTGAGTACTGAACGTTATAACAGCGCTGCTGTTTAAACTTTATGATACTTATTTGCATAATATTCATATATTCATCCTCTCTTTCAGTACACTTGCGATATTGACAAATATTAAATTACTCAAAAGTCTCAAAAGAGGATTCTCTAACTTATATATGTATATGAAATAATTGATAATTGTATCGAACGAGAAATATCTTGAGAAATATCTGAGAAACAGAATTTTGTAATGTATTTACTGATGCAATTTCTGGAGCCATCTCCAAATAATAGATAGGTTCATTAACTCAATACCGTACTTTCTAAAAGAGTTAAGATGAACTAGGTCGATATTCATATCTGCTATTCCTTCGAAATGTATACTTTTGTTTTCTCTCTCATTTTGCGTAAACAATTGCATTAAAATAAAAAGTAAATAATTTATATAGTTAATAATCACGCATATGATTGTACATAAATTTTGTGTATATTTCTGTAAAGATAATATTCTCCTAGTGTTAATGCTCAGCTTCTCGAGATAAGATCTATACTTATTGTACTATCTATATCTATATGTACTTACAGATTTATATAGATCTAATTGTAAGTATTAAATAAAATTGTGTCATTATTTTCTGTATTCTATGGAATTTTGTCTAATTTTAAATAATGTCTTTTTATGAACTTGATCGCATCAAGCTCGTTTATCAAATATCCGAAATTGAAGAACCGTGGTATCTTTCTGACTATGTTTCTAATGATTTTCAAATCAGGAAAACTTACGACTTAATTTGAAAACTTGATTGTTCTCCTCTTTCAAGACATTTATCTCCGTACCAGAAACTCACAATTCGATTACGTCGATGGTGATTTTAGACGTCAGATCTCAGCACTCGACGATCCTGTCTTTGGGCTCTATCTCGTTCAGATACCTCTCGAAGTGCTCGGAACAGTTCAGCAACAAGTGAAACATGTCCTTCAACTTTCGGGACGTGAAGATTGGGTGAGAATCGCGTTCTTAATGGTCGCCATCTAACAGAGTCGATCTTGAAGAAGTGCAACGGACAGAGGTTCGGCCTATAAATTATGCATCAGTGTATCAGAAAACGGGAATTAGAAAGTTTCTTCTCAAAGTTTCCATGTGATCAACGCCTACTCAGAAACTTATACACCAATCCAACTTCCTGTTAGAGAGATAAAAAGAAGAAGCAGTATATATATATATGTATATATATATATATATATATATATATATATATAGAGAGAGAGAGAGAGAGAGAGAGAGACATTCTTTCTTTTTAATTTTTTAAAATATAATTATTGTGTATTTATGTAAATACAATTAATATGTACGTTCAAGTAAAAAGTAAATTAAAAATAAGTATTTTTAATAGTTATAACTTATATATTTTTATTGAATTTTATTATATTTTACTCTATTTTATTTTATTATGCTTAATGCTTTTGCATTAAATAATTTAAATGCAATAAATAAAACTTATTTTGAAACAAATGTAACGTGGATATACATTTTGACACAGTGTTTTGTGAGAAAAACAATATTTTTTGAATTGTAATCAATTAAATATTATTTGCCTATTTTAATTATAAGATTCTACTATTTCAGAATAAAAGCTATCTTTTTATAATTTTTCCACTGTCGCTCATCTTTACGCACGTGTCAGAGATTGAAATAAAAATATCATATGACGTGAAAAGATTATGCAGCATCCTGTCGTGATCGATCAATTCTGCGACTGTATATTTAAAACAACACAGTATTGTAAAATGCAAAACTTTGAAATAACGGGACGTTTAATAATAATTCATAAATCGGATGTGCAAAATTTGTTTATCCATTTAAAAGAAAAGAAAAGAAAGAAAAAGCTACCGATCTTTTATAAGATCGTCGATGTGTTTATATTGCGTTAATAAAATGTGCCCGGTTGTTTTCTCTCCCTTTCTTCCTCTCTCGCGACGAAGGTCTCTCTCGGTATTTTACGAGTTTATTTCAATTCTGTGCGGTAGATACACATATTAAATGGATTTCGAAAATTCATTTACCGTTTGATCTAGCCGCGCATTTCAATTATATGTTTACTCTTTGTCGACAGCATTCACCTTCCTATTGAACCCCGCGCGTGCATTCGACGAAATGGTAAAGTCGTGGGAACGGATGCGGTACGCGGTACAATTGAATTAATCTCGATCGAACAACGCGACCTCCGAAATGAAACAGGAAATCATGTTAGCGCACATGGCGGCGTGCACAAGCATGTGCCACGAAACAAGCGGCTCTCATTAGTAGTTATTGTTCGATCGTGATTAGCAACAAAACCGTTGTTGCTGAATATGGGGCGTTATCGCAATTATATTGCCTACAAAATCATCGTAATCATTGGGATCGTACAAGAGGAGAGTACGGGAACAAATGGGGTCTGTTGAAAGCATTATTTTATTGGACCCCTCTTCATTCCCTGGCACGCGTTGTTTTAATTACGAAATTACAACGTGTCAAAAAGATCGAATACTTCCAAATTTACGAAATTATTTGCAATCACGTATAGCTCTTTGAATATTTTTAAAATCGAATTCTTGTATTCATTTTGTTTCTCAGCACGCGTTGCTTTAATTACGAAACTACGTGTCAAAAAGATCAAATATTTTCAATAATTACTAAATTATTTTGAATCACGTATAGTTCTTTGAATATTTTGAATCAAATTCTTGTATTGCCTTTTATTTCGTACACTGGAATCGATGTGGCAAAAATGAATATGATATATGTGTATATATTTCGCTTCGTTGCTGCATACAACTTGTTCAAAATAACAGAGAAATTGTGTATAATCGTGCAAAAAAAAGTTTCATGCCGAATTATCCATGGTAAGATGAAGAGCTAAATTGCGTCTTCTTTCGAGGTTCATCCGATCGCAGATTTGAATCAGGTTAGCCTGCTCGAGACGGAGAGCCTGTCTTAATTCCTGCAGCTTCCACCCCGCTTCAATCTGCTTCTCGGCTATTTGCTTCTGCAAGGCGGCGATCCTCCGGTTTAAAGCGTCGTAATCCGCTTGCAGTGGATCGTCACCATAGTCCCAATTAATCGCCGATCGATCGTAGGCTGCAGGACCGCTGTCTTGTTGCACCATGTTTGAAGTCAATAGACAAATCTTGTCGTGCAATTCGGCCAATTGCGTCAGTGTCAAAGACTGAAGGATGCGAAACGAATCGTTTTAGAAAATTATACTCTAAAAATATTCTCGTTACATCTGTTACGATGTTGTGTATACGGAGTTGTACACACAGAGAAAAGAATCGTCGTGAAATTTAATAGATATAAAGAAGAGAACGCGACGAGATTACAGCAAAATGAACTCTTATCACTATACGCACGTACCTTCAGCCAAGACTCAGGGTCAAAAGCTGCAAGCTCATCGCCATTATCCACACCTGCAACCTTGGTAACTTCTACACCAAGCTCCTAGAAACGATTCATTTCCCGCGTTAATATGGGCAAGTCAGAAATTTCGAATTATCCTCTTGATAAATCATCAAATAGAGCTGCGTATTAAACTAATGCTTTTATTATTCTCACCGATAATTGTTTTATATAATTCTTATTGTCTCTCTTGCATTGCTCAAGCAGTTCCAATAATTTATCAATGTTTTGCACTTCGATTTCCGCCAGATAAATATTCTCGGACAGTTTCTGAGATTCTTTTAACAACTCTACGATGGATGGTACCGTCCAGAGCGTGATCTCCAAGTCATCGTCTAGTTTTGTTGCCATTGTGGGTTTCGAAGGAATTTTACCGTCTATATAGTGTATGTAATCACGCAGACGTTGTACGGCTATTATCGCGAAAAGAAATACGAATCATTTTGTAGAGATTATATAATAAGATTTTGTCCTTTCACACTTTCCATCTCAAGCAAAATTTATTTTAATGTGATTGGATTATACGATTGAAGCGTTTCTTAAAACAACCATTGTGAAAAATTTGAAAAATCTCTCCCTTGTCAATTAAACCTTTTTTTTTATTACAAAATCGAAAATGATTAAAAATTTCATGTTAAAACACCAATAGTATTTTTTATTTTTTTATATCATTTATTTTGATAAACATGATATATGTCATAAATGAATTTTTTTCACATTTGTAAAATTTAAAATTTTGACAAGGGCTATTTTTGTAATGAACGCTTGAATTTTTATCAATGTCATGTAATTAATATAATGTCTAATTAATTAATTTAATGTTGCAAAATGTTGTTTTCAATTATTACAAGTCTATGGAAATGTTTAGTTTATTAAGATATTAGTCCAACTCTCTAATTAAGAGCTATGAATAAGTAAATACGCAATGCGATAAAAACTGTCGAGGTGGCAAAACAGTTGGAAAGTTTTTATGCAAGTTTTACCGTCATATTGCTTTTCAATCTGCTTCTTTAGTAATTCATTCGCCTTAACGAAGTCGCCGCATTCATCTGGTTTAATCACGCCAGCCTCTGGAATTATAAAGATGTCTTCTTTTTAAATGCGAACGTGGCCAACGAATTCAATGGCAAGAAAAAGGCTCGTCGAAAACCGCGAATGAATAAAACGCATTACGTGACTAAATTATGCCTATTGATTGAAATAGTTGCGTGATAAAAATGACAAATATTTAATTATCTGCAAGCGTTACCGTATATACATATAATATTTTATGTTAATATGTATATATGTATAATATTCTAAAAAAAAAATTCACACACACAAACCTTCAACAGGAGAAAAAGATTTTAGTAATCTATTTTCATTCTGCAATTTGGAAAGCTGTTCGTTCAAACGCTTATTCTCTGCTTGACAACGATCCAATTCGAATTCCAAGTTTGCATTTTCGGTTTTCAATATATCATTTTCTGCGAATAGTTTTCGGATTTCATCCATCGATCCATCGAACTCCTTATCTAGTTGTTCAGGATAAATCTTGTCTCGAATTTTTAGCCGATTTAGTTCTAATTGAAGGTCATTATTAACAATTTTTAATTTATCATTCTCTTCTTTCGTATATATCAAATCTTTCTTCATCTTTTCCATTTCAGTTGTCAATTTCTCTAATGCATCTCTTAGCCTATCGACGTCATCCATATCTTTTGGAAAATCGCCTCTTGGTTCCTCGATATCTTCTTTTAACTTATCGACATCGTTTTGCGCTTTTTTCATATCATCTTGCAATTCCACTTTTTCTATCGTTAACTTTTTTAAATCTTGCTGCTCTTTATCATATTCTATCAATGATCTCGCCAAGTCATCTTTCACTTTATCCAACTCGATCCGAGCGTTATTCAACTTGGCATTCGTGTCCCTATTTTCGTCCTGTAATCTGCTACATTCTTTCATCAATTTGTCGTTTTCAATCTCGGATTTTGTCAAATCCGTCCGTAACACCAACACTTGATCTTCCAAGGCAGCCGACTCGATCGTTAGCCGTTCGTTGTCCGCTCGGCATCTATTTAAATCATCCCGCAAATGAGCCAAAGCGTCCTTTAAGGCATCCAATTCCTTCAAAGCGGCGCTCCTGCCTGTTTTTTCTGCATTCAAGTCCTTAACCAAGTCATTGATTTGCGCTTGTGCGTCATCAGCATGAGCCTTTGAAATTGCAGCCTGAACTTTCGCCTCCTCTTCGAGCCTCTCTTTCTCTCTCTCTTTTTCATTCGATAAGTCAACAAGCTGTCTTTCCAGAAATTTAATCTTCGTTTCGGCATCGCCGAGTATTTTCTTCAACTCATCGATCTCTTCCTTTAACTTGCCGTTCTGCTTTTCGGACTTATCGAGATCGTTCTTCGCTATTGTTAAATCAAACTTGGAGGAATCGAGTTCTGTAGCTATTTTAGTATTTTCAGTTTTCAGAACGACACTTTCGTCCTCCAATCCACCATATCGTTTATTCACATCATTCAACTCTTTCTTTAAGCTCCCGTTTTCCGCGCGCGTTTTATCCAATTCTACTTTCAGCGCTGATAATTCGCCATCTAGAACGATCATCTCCTTCTCAGTAGCTTCCTTAGTACTTTTATCCGATACAACTTCTTTACTTAATCTAGCCACTTCTATTCGTAAACCATCCAACTCCCTCAGAAGCGCTTCTTTCTCTTCTAGTAATGCAGCCACGTGATACTTGTTTATTTTGTCTTGCGCATCGATCGATGCTTCCTTTAAATTTTTTACTTCATCATTCAGCTTGTCATACGATAGTTTAAATGCATCCAAATTTTGCTGCAGCTTTTCTAAATCCGTTTTCAATTTATTATTTTCTGATTTGCTAATAGATAAATCTGACTTAATTTGTTTCGTTAATACTTGCTCGGCTATAAGATTTGATGTTAAATTTTTAATTTCAGCTTTCTGTTTATCATCCTCGTCCTTTTGTTTCTTATACTCTTCCTCAAGTTTCTGACGTTCTTTCGTTAAATTCATATTTTTTAATTTCATATCATCAACTTCGGATATTAGTTTCGTCGATTCATTTTTCAATTCGCTGTTCTCAACTATTAATGTATTTGTTTTCGATTTTAATGAGTCATTATCAGTTCTTAAAGCTAATATCTCATTTTTCGCATTTTCAAGTTCTATTTTTAACGTTGATACTTGACGCGACAGATTATCTTCTTTGCCTCTCATCTTATCATTTTCCGCCCTTAATTTAGTCAATTCAGCTTTCAATGCTTCAAGTTCTTCTCTCAGTGCAATAACCTCGTCGTTGACTTTTGTCAATTCTCCCACAGCTTTTTCTTTAGCAGATTTTTCGGCAAATGAAGTCAAGTTTAGTCTTTCCAGTTGATATTTAAGCTCTGTAATTTCTCCTTCGAGCTTAATCTTTTCATTCCTAAGACTAGATTTATCCTTCTCTAATGACTGTTGCTCAACCTATAAATTTCAAGATGATTATTATAAAAAACAAAAAGTTAAATGCGAGGAATACAAATTAATTATCTCTACCTTACAAGTGTTTAAAGCCTCTCTTGTCTTTTCATTCTTAATAGACAATTTATCTAAATCTATTTTCAGCTTGCAATTCTCCATTTTCCAATATTCTATATCTTCTTCCGATTTAGATATTTGCGACTGTAGATTAGATATGGCCGGTCTTAAATTATTAATTTCACTCGTCATCTCGGCATTCGTAATTCTTAGATTCGACAATTCCTCTCTTACACTCAACAATTCCTTCTTGAGACTATTTCTCTCTTCTTCTAGAGCATGATTTTGCACTTTCAACTCATCAATCTTTGAGATCAAATTTTTCATTTCATTCTTCAATGCTGTTAACTCTTCCTGAATGTCTCGTTTAGCAGCAGTTTCTGCACTAAGATCTAGTTTTAGTTTGCTGATCTCATTTTGCAAAGCGTTGATCTCGTTTTGTACCTCGTTCTTATCAGTCTGTAAACTAGCGATCTGAAGCTCGAGCAACTTAACCCGATTCTCGGCGTCCTCAAGTTGTTTTCTTAATTTATTTACTTCATCCGTCGATAAGTTTACTTGTTCCTTCATTTCGCTTACCTTTGTCTTTAGCTTATCATTTTCATCTTTGTAGTTATCCGCTTCCGCTTTAATAGCTTTGTTGTCTCCTGCAATTCGGTGAACGTCTGTCCTTAGTTGTTCATTTATAACTTTCGTCTCCTTCAGTTCATTATTCAACCCAGCCGTTTCCTTCCGCAAATCTACAACTTCGTTATTTACTCTTATTAATTCGTTACCTGAATCATCTATCTCCTTCTTCAGATTTTCTATTTCGGATAATAATTTTGTTAGTTCTTCCTTCCCATCATCCACTTCTTGTAACAATTTCCTGTTCTCTAACTTTAACTTTGCCATTTCGCTTTGCAGAGCATTGAAATCTGAGAATAACTTATTATTATTTACATTAGCCTTCTCCAATTCTTCCGTAAGAACTTTATTCTTGATTTTAAACTCGTCCAATTGTTTCTCTGCATCATCTAACTCTGAATCTATCTTAGACAAATTGTCTTTAAGAAGAATATTGTCAGATTTTAAGTTGTCTCTTTCGACTGTCAAATGATCCCTTTCGGTTTTAACAACAACATTTTCATCTTTTAGTTTATCATTATCAATCTTCAGTCTATCCATTTCTTTCAGTAATCTATCGAGACCCTCCTTTAATGCAGCTTTTTCGAATTTTAACTGATCCGTCTCCGCTACTCGTTTCTCTAACTCAGATAATAATTGATCAACCTCCGCTTTAATATTATTATTTTCGTCTTTCGCAGATTCCAATTCCTTAATCATATTATCAAGATTGTTTTTCAAGGCAACATTCTCTTCTTTAAGTTCATTAGTCTCCAATTGAGCATTTTCCAATGTCTTCTTCAAGAATTCATTTTCAGTCCCGAGACTATGCAAATTGTCTCTCGCACCCCCCACCTCCTTTTGCGCCACTTGAAATTTTTCTTCCTGGAGATGCAGGTTAACATTCAACTTATCAATCTCGTTTCTCAACTCGTTATTTTCATCTTTCATTCTCTCCAGTTCCTCTTGTATTTCTCGTACTTCTTTATCTAATAACGCATTCTTAGCACTTAATTCATCGCACTCGGATTTCATTGTTTCAATATGCTTCCTCAGGGATTCACTTTCGTTATTTAGTTTATTTATCTGATCATTCCTCTCCGACACAATGTCCTGTATCTTCCCTAATTCATCGAGAAGTTCCTTTTTCTCTGTCTCGAGATTGTACAGTTGAAACCTCATATCTTCGATCTCGCTCTGCAACTTGCTCACGCCCAGCATAGCTAGTTCAGATTGCTGCAGGCTGCCAAGAAGCTCCGTAATCTACAAACAAACGTCCAATTGTCATGAATACTGTTCCGAGTTATAAACATCTTCCGATATTTGTCTCATCTCGACAAAACAAAAGTGTCTATGCACTGAACATTTGCAAATTTTAATACAGCGTACACGCGATTGATCGTAAATATCTCTGCAGGCATAAATACCTTATCGTCAGGTTCCTCTTTTTTTATCTCAACCTTCTCCTCCTCTCTTTCTTTACGACGGACGGTCACCTGATCCATATCTAACGGCAATGCGGCGGAAGCTTTCTGCTCTTCAAGTTCTCCGACGTATCTATCTCTTCCTCATCTATAAGCGGAGGCGCGACAGTGTCTTTTAAGATCGGTACAGCAACCTCCTTGATCGAACGACGAATTTGCATTAACTCGGCTTGCAAACGCTCCTTTTCTATTCGTAGATTTTCGTAGCTCTCTGAGAGCTCCACCGTCTGCATTGATCTCTCGACAACCACGGACACCTGTTGATCGGCTTTCTGACCATCTTTCATTAACTCGCGAAGCTTTGCCCTCAAACGGTTTAATGCCGCGCAGGAAGTATCTTTCTCGGCTTCCACCAGTTTCAGCTTAAAATGTGATATTGTATCTCGCATTCTGTCGAAATATTAACAATTTATACGTTTAAAGTAATTATATTAATGTCCTGCATTTAATGAAGATTGATAGTTTTCAAGGAAATATAAAGTGAGCAAATAAACAGTGATTAATTTTCTTTCAACTATATAACTTTTATAAAGTCTAAAACAAAGAGAACTTTCAACCATTAATTTCTTAACTATTAAGTTGATAATAAATTTATAGAGTGCGGCGTTTTTTTTTAATTATTGTGTAAGTACTCTTTTGTCTATTAAAACGATACATAAGAAAAATGCATTGTTATCTTGACGAAATCTCATATTCAATTAGCAGTAGTACTGTTTCTTTTCAGCAGTGAAACGATCTCTCAGCGCTGCTATTTTCTCCCTCATGTATTTAACTTTCTCGCAGGGATCGTCGCAGCAATCTCGTTCGGCAAGGCTCTCCTCGAGATTGCAAACTTTTTCTGTCAGTTCCTCATTTGCATTCTGCAGCCTTTCGTTTTCCTCGCGATAATGCACGAGCAAGGGATCAGGACCAAGTATTTCGTCGGGCTTCGCATCTACATGAAAATTATTTGACCGCTCGAAATATATTCGTAATCCTCTTTTATGCGGCTAAAAAGAACAGGGTCTCTCTTGCAGTTCTTTATGCATACCGATTCCGCAGAATTAAAAAGAAGAGCAAGAATGGAATATATAATATGTAATCATCCGCATCTTAATTAAATTGAACAATTATTTTATCTCGATGAAAGTATGCAAAGCTGATATACACCGAATCTTTTATTATAAAAGCTGCTATATTAGAATTATTTCATTAAGTGGAATATGATCGATTTATTATTCTTGGCATGATTCAAACGATATATTTAAAAGAAATGTAATAATAAACATATAAGAAGCAAACAAAGAGATAAAAATTCGACTATGGAGTGGAACATCGGTACCCAATGATTGTAGGGCTTGTTTCAGAGACCTATTTTCGCTCTCGAGTTGCAGCCGTTCCATGCGCCACTTCTTCATCTGGCACTTCATTACCGTCAGCTTTCGCAAGGCAAATGACAGATCGTAAATCTCGGATTCTTTCGAATTGTCGCTGAAAGGATTGTAATCGCAGCAACAGCATGGCTCGTGCGGCGGTTCGATCGATTTTATTGGCCGCGGTGCGTGGCATCCACATGAACAAAACGATGGTACGTATCGATCCTCCATGACCTCTGTTATAATTTTGAAGACCAGGTCACATTTAATTTTTCAGTATGTAATATGACGATATGGATTCATTTCTAAAATATCTGAGTTTCTGCTATATCCTTATGGTGTTTGTAAAAGCGTATGGTATAAAAAATGTAAAGGTTACTTAGCATCGAATACCAAAATTATACTTCTTCCAACATTGTCGGGAAACAAATAATGGATAATCCGCGATTATCAAAATGGTCTAACATTGTTTGCAAATAAGTTTCGCTGATTCTATTACGCATAAAAATAGCGCGAGAAAATTTGTGAGAAAATTTGTGAAATCAGTCATTTTTTGGAATAGGTCGAAATTATTCTTGGCGAGTTCAATACTGACGAGATCGATATAACTCGACTTATTAATACCGTGTGAATTAAACTTCGAACGATTTAATCTCGAAATTAAGACAAAATATTTAACTAAATTAGTAATCAGGTAAACTCATTAATTCCTTCTACAATCCATATCGCGATATTTAAGAGTACACCAAGAATTTGAGCTCACATGTCGAGAATCCCACGTGAGGTCTCATCAGTGTGACTTATGGCAGCTTTGGATGGAGACATTAGGACACGCGCATTATTCACCAAGTTCCTTCTCGCAAAGTTCGTGCACCAGGAAACCGGAAGTACCGGTTATGTACGACCCACATAATTAAGCGGTCGCTATAATTGAATTGCGCGCACAGTATGCCCGGCGAGTCCTCGTTAGAACAGTCTTATTAGGTGTTCCGATATTGAGGGGCCGGCGCAGCGATACTGAACGCTTCTTAAGTTTCGAGAGTTTCGAGAGCACTTGAACCACGGTTCGGTTCTGTTCAAGAACTTATCGAGAGATCCCGTCATCAATTAAATCTGCGCGGTAATTGCAAAGGAAAGGGGAAAACACGACGGTCCTGAACGAGGTTCTGAACTTCGCGAAACTTTGCGTCCGTTTTTGCTCACCGTTTGCCGCCGTTGCTCGTGCAAAATCATTATTTCATTAATCGAATCGGTATAACGAAACAACGGACCAGCTTTTACATGATGTATTATAAAATAAATATGTCGTCCAAATAACATGCTGTCACATGATATGCTGTCACATTTCACGTTAACAAATTTCAAAACAGATTGAAGGTATCTATATTTGTAATTTTCTGTCATGTAAAAATCGATTTTTTACCTTCGGATGTATTCGCTCCTTCACTCACGACGTTTCAAGATATCTACCTACAAAAATTTTCAAGTATTAGTACGTCAAATATTGACAAAACGTTTGTAGAAGATTTCAAAGTTCCTGTAATAAAATTTGCATACACGTTATAATGAAAAATATTTATCGATTTATTAAAAAACGCCAAACAATGCTTATATTAAATTTATAAACAACACCAACAATGTTAACCACGACAAAAATAATTAATATTATTGCAATAAAAATTAATATAAAGGTAATTGCTAAATTTACTAAACATGTCTATATTTAAAAAATATTAAGTTTTAAAAACTTTTTCATCTGGCATTAATGTTCAGTAAAATTATCACGTTAAATATGTTATTGTTACATAACTCCGGGAAAATTTAAGAAGCCACAATGAGTGGATATCTCGACGCTTACTTGCCAGTGATCGCAATTGACGTGGCCATCGAAGAGAAGACAAGAATCGCCAATATGGCGGTTGCAACTTTGCATAAGCTCCATGGCATGATGCGGCAGATGAAGGATTGGCGAGACGATAGCGCAAAACTGAAGAGCAATATCTGGCGAATGAAAATGGCTTTGCGCGCGGATGACAAGAATGAGAACGATAACCAGCAAATCGACCCTTTGATCGTATATCAGAAGGCAGAGATTATTCGGTTAGAGCAGGCGAACGACACTTTGGAGAACGAGGTGACGAGTCTGAAAGACGCCCTGACAAAAGCCGAAGAAGATATCGCGCGTGTCGCCGTCTGCGAGATAAGCAATAAGATCGCCAGGATCGAAGACGAATTTTCGAACGAGAAAGAACGTCTGAACGACGAAATCCTGCGTCTGAGGAAGCAACTGAAGGAAACCGAGGAGGGCGAGACGAGCGTGCTTAAGCAACTCAGGGAGAAGCTGAACGAGTTTGAGAGAGGCGATCGAACGATTGAAGCCGTGTTCGCCAACACGATTGGCAAGATCGTCGAGACGGTCGTTGGGCTTTCGGAGGAACTTGTAAACGTTAGCGAGAATCTGTATCGGTTTAAGACAAAAAATAAAAACTTACATCTCAAGGTGGACAAATTGAGGGCGATGTTAAGGTTGAGGTACGGTAGCAACGCGGAATATTGTAAGAGGATCGGCGAATTGAACAATCTTGCGGAACAATTGATGAGAGAAATGGGCCGGTTGAAAGTTATTCGCGAGAACGCGAACTGTGGTGAAAGTTCAAGAGCTACGGATATTCCAGGCGTTGTTAGACACGTGGAACGCTTGATGAACAACTTGAGGAACAATCTGAGGAGCGATCGCGAGGCGATCATCGCCGCTGGCGACCCAGATTGTTTAAAATACATGAAGAAAGTGGTTAATCTAAAAGTAAACTTGAAAGTGTTGTCTGTAGAACTTAGACGATCGAACGTGCCGATACATAAGCAATCATGCGAGAATATTCAACACGATAAATATTTAGAAACAGCTTCATCATTAAATAATTTTTTAAAAGAAATCGACCTTGAAATTGGGAAATTGAAAATAAACCCGATGGACAAACATTGCAGAATCGGTGGCATCAGCGGCTCGCAATATATGACAAAAATAATTGAACTTGAAACTATAATTAGAAAATCGATCGCGGTAACCAGGATTGTAAAACAGAGTCCCTTAGAAATTATAAACACTAATGGAAAAATAATGGAGGAACTACAACATTTGATCGATCGATTGTGCTGCAAAATAAAAGACCTTGAAATTTTCGACGATCGCGCGAATTTATGCGAAAGAATCGTACACCTTGAAACTTTGGTTGTGGATCTGAAATTAGAGCTGATGGAGAAAAACGAGCGTATAAGTGCGCTGAACGATGAATATGCAAGCGTTAAATTATCATTAGAAAGAGATTGTAAGAAATACGAGAGGACTATCGATAACGTACGCAATGAAAACGAAAGTCTTCGAGAAGATGTAAAGAGAAGGAAACAAGAAATATTAGAGCTGTCGCGTGAATGCGAACACTCCGAGCAACGCGTCGCGGAAATGCAGCTGATGAAGGTTGAAATTGACGCGGTAGGAAAAAAATTGCAGGATCTTCGCGATGACAAAGAGGCGTTATTAGGAGAAACAGAAGAGATGCGTAATATTCTCCAAGAGAGAGACAAGAAAATTAAGGATATTATTATTCAACGGAATGCGCTGAAAGAGGTCCTCGGGGCCGAGGTAAAGGACCTGAAGATGAAACTTGGGATCGCTTCCGACGAAAATGTAAAATTGAGAAGTATAATTGAGGGACTTGGGAAACAGCAGGAAAGCGAGCGACTGGACAAATTGAAAAGTTCCGTAGAAAAAAGCGACGGCGAGAACCGAGACAATGGCGAATATTCGCAAGAGCGTGCGCGAAACCTCAGAGATGAATTAGAGCGTTTGAAAGCCGAGTCAAATGAGTCTGAAATAAGCCTGAACGAGGCGAACGAGCGAATCGGCCATCTGAAATGCGCTCTGGTTAAAGCAGTCGACGACGGAACGAAACTGGAGGATGAAATTTTTGATTTAAAGTCTAATGAGCAATCGTTGACGTATCGATTGAACGTTCAGACAAGCGCCGACAAGGAAACATCGAGAGAATTCGATAAAAGGATGGCGGAGAACAAAGCGTTAAGGAGTAAAGTCAAACAGCTTCAGAACGAGAAAGAACAACTTGAGACGGAGTTGTCGAAGTTGAGATCCGAAAAAGGATTACTGGATAGGTTGATGGCCGATGCCAATAACAAGTGCACCGCGTTGAACGATCAAGTTAACAAATTTAAGTCCGAGAGTAACGGCCTGCGGGAGAAGATAAGCGAACACGAAACTGCCGTGGAGAATTTAAAGTTCGAGTTGAAGAAGGCACGAGAGGATCTCGAAGACGCGGTTGCTAAAACGGTGAGACTGCAATCGGAAAACACGAAGGTCGTCGGAGATTTGGATGCGCTGTCTGTCCAAACTACCGAGGCCAAGGACCGCGTACGAGTGTTGTTGACAGAAAAGAACGAGCTGGCGACGCGTATTAACGAGCTCGATGATGAGAATGTCGTCCTGCGAGAGCGCTTGAATAAGGCGAAAGCGGAGAATGAATATTTTTCCGTGGAATTGAATAAATCAAAAGTCGAAAATGACAAAGTGAAGACAAGGAATGCTCTCCTGCAGGTTACTTGTAACAAGAGGGAGAAGGATAACACTGAGCTGACGAGAGAAAGAGATGACGCGAGGGAGAGACTTAATGAAATTGATAATGAGCACAAAATACTCAATAATCAATTGAGAATCCAGCGAACAAAGTATGAGGCATTACGGTTTACCGCAGCTACGTTACATCGTGAAAATAACGATCGCAAGGATCACTTAAACAAGATCGATAAACTGCATCCATTTGCAATCGATTACGAGGGAGGATTCGCGAACGCTCATAACAAGATTAAACACAGGCAGGATTACTCGGATGCCACGCGTACAAGCATAAAGGTCGAAATTGGCGAACGGAAGCACGGCGAAACAGAACTCAAAGTAAAATCTGATACATACACGGACCATGATGACAAAGTAAAGATCAAAGACAAGCCCAATGGTGAACTAAAGAGGCTGAGAACCGAGAATAAGGCTTTGAAATTGGAACAGGCAAATTTGAGATTCGAAAACTCTGAGATTACGATGGAATTGGCTCGAACAAAAGACGAATTCGAGAGTCCGCTAGCGTGGACGGAAGGATTTAACGACGAAGAAATTATCGGTTCTATCTTAAGGAAATTTGACAACATAAATATCTGGTATAGGAAAGAGATGAGTAATTATTTCAAAGATAAAGAGAGGTCTACGGTCGCTATCTATCAGCTCGAAGTCGAGAATAGAGCGTTGAAGATGAAAGTAGATATTTTGCGTGATAGTCTCAACTGCAGCCTGATGAACGGTGAGAAAACGAAGACCGACTTTGATAGAGCAACAGAGGAGATTCAAGCTTTGAAACTGGAGCTGATGAATCTAAGGGATGAGAAAACGGCGTTGAGGTCACGGCTCGAGATGTTTAAGAAAGAATTAAACACATTAAAATCCGAGAAGATGGCTTTAAAGGATGAGCTTGCTGCTTCGAGAAAGTCCAACTTTGATCTTAGACTCAAAGTGAACGGCTTACTAAGTGTTAACGAAAAGTTAAAGGAGACAAATATGGAATTAGAGGGTCGTCTACGGGACAAGAGAGAAATGAATGTACACACCGCAGTATTGGTAGGTACACATCGGAGAAAAGCTCAAGAAATAATTTCGAAAGCACATTAAATGATGATAAATCTAAAAAAAATATAACTTTCCAAAAACAAATTTACCTACAATCAATCGATTCGACTGTGTACTTTTTCCAAGAATCCTGAATCACACAATCTGTCAAAGAAAATCTGCAATATATTGAAAAACAAAAATTCATAAATTAAATCTTGAAATTGATATATACATAATATACATAATATACCCAGTGAATTTTGCTCACGTCATAATTTGTTGAATTTTGTCCGCATTATCTATTATCTAATTTACATCATAAAATTATGATAATTAATCCTAATTAAGAAAGCAAATTTAATTGCGAAATAATTTGTCTTTCAGACTAAAAATATATAACTTGTAACATGTTATATAGATTAAAGGATGTGTGCAAGTACAATTTTATTACGCTCTGATAACTTGTCATGCTTTGAATACCTTTGTATACTTTATTCACCTCCTTTACTTGATAAAGGTTTTACGTAACCGGTAGTTCTTCTAAAATTCATAAAGATAACTCGTGTTCTCTTAGCAAGCACCAAAGAATCATTTTAAGAGCGACTGACAAAACCTCCTGAAAGCGCACAGCTACTTAATCTTCAGCGCTTTTAGGACGACGAGTAGTTAAAGCCAAACAGGACAATGACAACAACGGCGTGACGACGATAAGGACGAAGTGCGGTGTCGGTGGAGCGCGTAATAATGCATTTTAATCGCGTGCGCATGTCGAGCCATTATCGCATACTCTGCGGCCACGGCATCACGTTGAAAATTCTCATCTGAGATTATTTCAGCAAAAAGCCGACGCTCGCTCTGCGGCATAGTTGCTCTGCTCATCTATCATTCTCCTAGACTGCCAGAGTGCAATCTGGCACGTTGCAAATAAGTGCGGATAGTTCTCGAGAATTCCTGCAACCGTATCTATTCTTTTTATATCTCTTGCTCTTTAACTGTCAATTTTCATCTCTATAAAGTGCTCTATAATTAGATTACTACAATTAGAATTTGCGAAGAAAAATAACGTTTTTCTTTTGTTACTTTTTACGAGTTCTCGAAAAGTATGGACTTTAAGCGCCAGAAATAAATAATAATTAACGTATAGTTATCAATTTTTAAAATATTACCACAAAAATTAATAGATCGCTACTTTAATGATACTTATTTTTATCACGATATTTAACTTATTTCGTAATAATTACATATTTGTTCATATCCTCTTTTAAGTTTGTAAACACCGCTATATTTATTGCACAAACTGTATGCGTACGATTTTTATTCAAACTCAAATAATGAAATTTTATCGCAAGATTTAAATATTCTATGTCTCTTTCCTTTGAAGCTGTCATACTGTGGTTACTCAAAAGTGATATCTTCTTCGTAAAATATCATATCTTTCGTTAAATTCTTCCTTTCCAATAAAAATTTTACGTAGCATATTCGCTTAAACGATACAAAAAATAAAATAATAAATTTCAATATACTACGGTTATATGTATATTCATCGTTAAATTTTTTTATCAAATTATGTTAATCCAATAGATTGAATTTTATTTATACATGCAATAGCCTTATTTGTATTTCGTTATTTATTTTTTATCATTCTCTGCTTTTATTAATTCTCTCTCTTCCTTTGTCTAATAATCATTTTATTCTGTCACCAATACACTTATCCATGTAAAGAAGCAAATGGTCAATTAATTAGCAAAAGTTGAGACGATTCATATTTCATAAGAGATGGGAGTTTAAATAACTTGTCAGATATGCAATGCCAAGCAATTGAACTTTTTACTTTAAAATAATTCTTATTTTTATTTGTCTTTTTATTTTGACATTACATTTCAATTAAGAATCATAAAAATTAGATATTGAGTATTATCATTCTGCATTAAAATAATCAAAATTTACTATTTATAATTTTTTTTTAGTAATTTATATATGTGTTTTGTATAGTTAAAATATAACAATATTATCTGCATTTTTAATTGTGCTTATTTTGCCTACGTTTTTACTCTTTACTACAATCTAGAATTAGCGTGACACAATTATTGATTATAATATTATGCAATTTTTCATTAAAATTAATAATTTATAGTTACATTTGTGATATTTATATACAGAATAATTATAATTGACAGCAGAATAAAATTGAATATTATCTAGTTTAAATAGATCAATACGTTCAAAATTGTTACATAAAAAATATATAATAATCGTGTATGTGTAATCGTGATAGTTTTACGCTTCCTACGTATTATTTTTTATTTTTTTCCAATACGCACGAGATAAAAGCGCACTCGTACTCGATATGGAAACATGTTCGGAAGTATATTTTGTAATATCTTTCGTGATAAATCAACTGATCGCGTGTAACAGTGGATGTCACACGCATAAAACCATTGAATTGTCGTAACAACAGATGTTACAACGGGTACTTCTTTGTTTTGTGACTCCGCACGCGAGATATACATCGATACGAATTTTTATGTTCGCGACTCCACCTTATCGCAGATGTAGAAAGTATATGTATACAATTATACATTATATAAATTATAAATGATCTCAAATGAAAAGATATTTTTCCCTTTGTTAACGTGAAATTAATCCAACCAATTGCCAAATATATATACAAGAAGTCAATAATTTGAATTAAAGATTCAAATGTCTTTTATATGTATAAATTTTATTCTGCATGTTCATTATTATTAGCACATCGATATAACTTTAAAATTGAAAAAAATCATTTCTTCATATAAATAATACAATGATAAATTACTTAATGTCTACTGTATCATACTGTAACTTGCAAATTTCAGTTCTATACCGAAGATATTACGAAACACATAAATAGAAAATAAACTCGCTCTCGTTATTTTCGTTAGATTGAAATGTAACAATGTACATTTCCAATTTTTAATTACAACAATATTCATGTTCAAATAGAAGCGTCATTTTATCCAATGAGACACATTTAATATTTTTGAACAATTATTCTGTAATCTAAATATCAAAATATTCTTAAACTTCGTCATTATGAAGATATATATTTCACATGGAATCAAATAGTTATCTAATAGGATAAATATATGTATATAGCAATATAATAAATTATTATTTTACCAATTCACAATATGAAAAAATATTTTTAATCAAAACTTTATTCTTTTCAATTATCTATATTAAAATGAGAATTGGATAATTCAATGCAAAGGAAGATAAAGAAAATAATACTCTGTTACTAACGTATGAATTTATATTTTATTATATTATATATCTACTTAGTCTTAACGTATTTATAAAGTAG
This sequence comes from Anoplolepis gracilipes, assembly GCF_047496725.1. Taxonomy (NCBI): domain Eukaryota; kingdom Metazoa; phylum Arthropoda; class Insecta; order Hymenoptera; family Formicidae; genus Anoplolepis; species Anoplolepis gracilipes. The sequence goes on from NC_132973.1 coordinate 12,917,810, forward strand.
CTCTTGAATTCAACTACCTAATAAAAAATAAGAACTAGAAAAATAATTATTGTTTTTCAATAATAAATAAAAAAATAACATTTTATTCTCTGTCACATGGTGCACAATTTTCTGTGGTATAAAAGTATTTTATAAAATTGACACTTAACATTTCTAATTTAATTTTGAAAGAAAAAAAAATGACATGACTATAGGTAATTCATTCAAATCTTAATGTAAAGTAGGTTTATTCAGAATTTATCATAATTTTCGGAGAATGTAAGTTTCATTCTTCTATGCTCTTCAATTATGTTTCTGACAAATTATTTTCATTATATATAATATGCTTCGTAATACAAAGGTACACAATGACTATAAGTCATTGCAAATAAAGCGCAATGCGTCGAGTTGCACAGTCAGATTGCGTTTCGCAAACGCGGTCCAGACTTTAATTGTGGAAAATCACTGTAATCACGAAATGCGCTGGCGTAAGCTCGTTTCTTTTCTACCCTGCATCATCCCCGATGTCAACGGGCAACTAGTAAATTAAGGTTAAAAAAAAGTAATTTTCTTCCAAAAAATATAATTTTGTATCAATTTTAAAAGATAATAAAAAGATTATAGAATATATATATATATATATATATATATATATATATATATATGTATATATATATAAGTGTTGAAATAATCAATTCTTAAATTAGACACGTAATAATTTACATCAAATACATTTTGATTGGAATTTATGAACAAAGGTAAATTTATACGATAATATAATATATACAAATGTTGAATTATTTTTATCAGATCGTGCGAAAACATAAAATAGTTATTTGTTACAGTTGTAATAAATTGAATTTTATAATTATAAAAATATATGTTACATCTTTCTTATATCAAACTAAATAAAAATAACAGAAATTTAAAAATATTTTTAGTAATAAAAATACATAAGACAAAAATATACTTTATATTAAATAAATAAAAGAACATTATCATATAAAACATGTGAAATTATGGAAATATATAAAATACAATAAATACATAAATATATAAAAGAAATAAGAAAAAAATCATCTTTTTAAATTTTAAATTATTTAAAAGGAAAAAAAGAGAAATGCATATTCTATTTAGAATTCATATTCTATTTAAAAACTATTAGAATTTATATTCTATTTATGTAAAAACGGAGGAAAAAAAATTATTTATATACACGAACACAAAAATGTAAAAAATAAATAAAAAAAGATTATATATTAGTATATCATATATATTTAGTTAAACTTTCATTTAATATTAATTTAATTAAATTCATGACTTATTCTTTGACAGTGATTTTCTCGATACAAAATTTGATATATCACGTAGAATTTGAAGAAAATATGTTTTTATTAATAATATATGTACCTAACTAAACCTATAAATTTTATTACCTGATTTACACATAATTTCATTCTATAAAATTAAATATATATAAATTTAAAAAACATTTATATAACTACATCATCATCTAAACTTATAAATATTTAAATTAGAAATAAAGTTTATATCAAATCAATAAAAATTAGAATTACCTGAAAGTTAATTGAAGCCTGAAACTTTATATCAATTTCGAAATGTATTCAATAGAATTTTTATGTATTCTACGCATGCACACTACTGAAGAGAAATCTGACAATGCGAGAACAACAATCCTAACGTTAAAAGAAGAAAAAAAATGTCTTTATCCTGATTGGTCAATCAAACGCTACTCTGCTCTACTAGTAAATTGGCGAATGCGATCTTGACACTGCAAATCTAGTGAACTTTTCATTTTGTCCAATTTCCAAACGACAATCAGCAATATTGGCAACATTGCGATCAATAGAGATGTTTTCGTACTTCGCATTGGCAACACTAAATGACGATCTCAACTCGGACAAGTGTGCGCGCTTGACTTCATTCGTTCGGCGACAATGGCGGCAGATCTCGATCAGTTCCAACAGCTTTTAAATACACTCCTCAGCACAGATAACGATGCCCGGACGCAGGCGGAGGTATGTAAAACACTGGCGTGTTTCGTGGCCGTGGACGACGGATGTCGATGGCGTCGCCGGGAAGGCGAATACGCTGGCTGCGTGCGCTGCGGCACGTTCGGTAGCGAGCACGTTGCCGACGTGTTGTCAGAGCTCGCATGTGGGTGTTGTAACGCACGGCTTCCGCGATACCCGGCCCTTCGATTCGTCGGCCAACGGCGACGCATCGATCCGAGGAAGGTTCATCGCGTAGCAATTTGAAGGATTTCAACGCGCTGACAAGTATATCCGCGCGCGATCGCCCGACAAATCCAAAATGGTGTCTTGCATGCGAGTAGCGCGGGCGCGTGTGCTATCCGTCATCGGTCCCGCGTGTTCCGGCAGGCGTGCTCGTCGACGACGGATATCGCGAAACCCGGTCAACTACAACGAGTTCGATTACGCCAAGCGTTCTTGTGACAATTCGCGACAATGCGCGTTAAAAATATCGCGTTACATGTGCGTGTATCCCGCGTGATTTACCAGCAAGTTGCACGCGATTGTTCCGCGTGTTTCGTCTCGCTTTCCCGCCTACGCAGGATTCCCGCAATTTCCGGCAAACGTTTCCGTGAAGCGAATCCGCGTGTTCTATCATTGTTCGTTGCGATCCATCCGACACGGATGGTCGATGGTCGAGGAGTCGCAATTTTAGAGTTCGCTTGTTCGCATTTTATTGGTACTCGCGAGATATCTTCTATATACATACACGTTTTACCTTGACTCACGGCCCGATCACGTGTCAAGCATTCACCGAATATTCATATATGCGCGCTGATATAGTATGCACTTGGCGTGAAATGAGTCAGATTCAGCTCGGTAAATTTAATTTTGGAGTGAGCTTTGATTTTTAACACCTATAGTATTCACACATACACATACATTACATTCTTTGTTTTTATATGTACATGTAACGTATATTATATATGTAAAATATAAAAGAACAGACCAAAGACATGTGTTTTTGATATAACATTTTTATATATTTATTATTTTTAATATGTTGTTATAATAATATGATACTATTTTAAATTTCTTATATACTTCTGTAAAATTTGATTCGTAAAATGTATAAAAATTTTGTTATATTTTAAATTCGTCAAAAAATAAATGCTATGTTTTTCAAAACAGTTATGTATATTTAAAAGAAAGAGATATTGATTAAAAAGCTATTTATTACTACTATATTCTTATCCTTCATTGACAAAAAAGTTTTGATAAATTAATATTTTTAAATGAAAAATTATTTAGGAAGCGTACGGTAATCTTCCAGTGGAAAGCAAGGTGACGTTTCTTTTAACTACTGTTTGCAATGGCACACTTGCTGAGGAAATGCGATCCATGGCTGCAGTACTGTTACGTCGATTATTTGCGTCAGAATTCATGGACTTTTATCCTAAGGTAGATATTATTTTAATTTTTTTATTTTTAATGTTTACTTATTAAAATATTCTTTCATTGAAATACACTTTTTAATCTTGCATTACTAATGAATATGTAATTATTTTAGATTCCACCAGAAGCACAAGTTCAATTAAAGGAACAAATTTTAGTGTCAGTTCAAAATGAACAAACAGATACTATACGACGTAAAGTCTGTGAAGTTGCGGCCGAAATTGCCAGGAGTTTAATAGATGAAGATGGCAATAATCAATGGCCAGAATTTCTTCAGTTCCTATTTCAGTGTGCAAACAGTCCATTACCAGCGTTAAAGGAAAGTGCACTCCGAATGTTTACGTAAGTTTCTTTTAAACTCAATTTACAAAATAAATTACATATTACAATATTAAGAAAGTAAAAATAAAAAATATACTTTGTATACAGATCCGTCCCAGGTGTATTTGGAAACCAACAGGCAAATTATCTGGATCTTATAAAACAAATGTTACAACAGTCTGTTCTAGATGTGGCAAATTATGAGGTAACATGCAATTTACATGTTTTATTTATTTTAACGGGAGATAGATACACGAGTTTTATAAGATAAGATTACTCGTTACTTAATCCTTCCAAAAGAAATGTTAAAAGTGCCTTCTGATGACTGTAATTTGTGAAGTATTAATTTGCAGACAGATACGGGGCATACATTTTATATTAAACAGAGTTTTTATATTAATAATATAAAAAATAAATAAAAATCTTAAATTATCCGAAAATTTTTTATCATAGAAAAGAAAAGTAATTATAACAGTGGCAATTATTTTTATCACACAGGTTAGATTTCAAGCAGTAAGAGCAATTGGAGCTTTTATAACATTACATGACAAAGAAGAAAATATACACAAGCATTTCTCAGAACTAGTTCCAGCACTAGTACAAGTAACTGCTCAATCTATAGAAAAGCAAGATGATGATGCTCTTTTAAAAGTGTTGATAGATCTTGCTGAAACCACGCCAAAATTCCTCAGGGGACAATTGGATAATATTATGCAAATGTGCATGAATGTATTCTCCAATGAAGAGATGCCTGATAATTGGAGGCAATTAGCATTAGAAGTCTTGGTAACTTTGGCAGAAACTGCACCAGCTATGGTACGGAAAGTTGGTGGAAAATATATTGCATCTCTAGTACCATTGGTACTGGAGATGATGACTGATTTAGAAGAAGATGAAAAGTGGAGTTTCTCAGATGAAATCATTGAAGAAGATAACGATAGTAATAATGTAGTTGCTGAAAGTGCACTAGATAGATTGGCATGTGGTTTGGGAGGGAAAACTATGCTACCACAAATTGTGCAAAACATCCCTACCATGTTAAATAATAGTGATTGGAAGTACAGGTGAATATTACATAAAATCTATTATTTCTTTGAGTTTAGTTGAGATAAGTTACTATAACTATATTGATATTTAATGCTATGTATTGGATATATATAATAGTATATATAATGTATAACATGTCACAGAAAAGTCAGCAATTGCATATATTTATATAAGTAATTGCGTTACATCTGTGATAGAATAACTAACGAGATAACTCTCTTTTCTAGCTGCCGTTTTGGCAGTTTGTATTTGAGATTCACGTAGATGTTCAAAGAAAGAATTGGCAGTCATATGTGTACATCTATGATTGCTACAGTTTTGAAACATACAATTCTTTCAATATTTTTTAAGTTAAATTTTATGAAATTTCTTTATTTTTTTAGTTCTGTATATATAAATCATATAAAATTTTGTATTTTTTATTTAGACATGCAGCACTTATGGCCATTTCAGCTATTGGAGAAGGATGTCATAAGCAAATGGAATGTCTTTTACCACAAATAATGGAAGGTGTTATACAATATCTGCAAGATCCAGTAAGTATAAGAAACATATTTAACACATTGTACCTGATAATATCATTCACAAACTATAAATTTGAAATTATCTGTTTCTGCATCCATTTATTAATTTATTAGTCACAAATCGAGTCAGCAGTCATATTCATTGTTTGAGTATGATAGCGTTACATTTGTGGCAAATTAAACAAAGGAGACAAATTCTTGCTGTATTACCGTTTTGGTAATGTAGATTCCAAGATGTATCCTTTGTAGTTCCTGAGAGTTGATTGTTTACAATTAAACAGTCATAGTTTTGGAACATACACAAATTTCTCTATTAAAATTTTTTTATATAAATGCAAAAATCTTTGGAATACCAAACAACATTATTACTTTTTAGCATCCTCGTGTAAGATACGCTGCCTGCAATGCAGTAGGACAAATGTCAACAGATTTTTCACCTATATTTGAAAAGAAATTTCACGATAAAGTTATCCCTGGATTATTGATGGTATTGGACGATAATGCAAATCCTAGAGTTCAAGCTCATGCTGGTGCCGCTTTAGTAAACTTCAGTGAAGATTGTCCGAAAAATATTTTAACACCCTATTTGGATGCCATAATGGCTAAACTTGAATCAATATTGACTGCTAAGTTTCATGAACTAGTTGAAAAAGGAACTAAACTCGTGCTTGAACAAGTAAGTTGGATGAACCATAAAATATAGATAGTATTTATAATAATTTTATAAAAAAATAAAATTTTTTGCAAATCTAAATATTTTGCCTTTTTTTCTGTATAGGTTGTCACAACAATTGCTTCTGTTGCTGATACTTGCGAAGAACAGTTTGTAACGTATTATGATAGACTAATGCCTTGTTTGAAATATATTATTCAAAATGCAAATCAACAAGAACATAAAATGTTACGGGGCAAGACCATTGAATGTGTTAGTCTTATAGGTCTAGCTGTTGGTCCAGAAAAGGTAATTAAATACTTTCATTTCTTGTTTATATAAACAAAAACTCATTGTAATTATATTGTATTTTAATCTTAACAGTTTATTGCGGACGCTAGTGAAGTTATGGATATGTTATTAAAAACACATTCAGAAGGTGATCTTCCAGACGATGATCCGCAAACCAGTTATCTTATATCTGCTTGGGCTAGAATTTGTAAAATTCTTGGTAAGATATATATAAATTAATATTGTAAATGTAACAAATTCTGCTTATATACCACAAAAATTTTTAGTAACTGATTTATACACAACTACTAATTACAATATACTTACAATTATTTTATATTATTGCATAATACAATTTCTTAAAATTGCTTGTATTTTCTTAGGAAAACAATTCGAACAGTACCTACCATTGGTAATGGGACCCGTGTTACGAACAGCTGCTATGAAACCTGAGGTTGCATTGTTGGATAATGAAGACATGGAAGGAATTGAAAGCGATCTTGATTGGCAATTTGTTCAATTAGGGGAGCAACAGAATTTTGGAATTAAAACAGCTGGTTTAGAAGATAAGGCCTCTGCATGTGAAATGTTGGTTTGTTATGCACGAGAATTGAAAGAAGGTTTTGCGGATTACGCTGAGGAAGTAGTACGATTAATGGTGCCGATGTTGAAGTTTTATTTCCATGACGGTGTCAGAACTGCAGCTGCTGCAAGTTTGCCATATCTCCTTGATTGTGCTAAAATAAAAGGTTAGATAAATCATATTTATATTAAAGAAATTATGTATATTAATTATATATACATATAAAATAACAATATATGTTAATATTTTTCCATAGGTCCACAATATTTAGAAGGCATGTGGGCGTATATCTGTCCAGATTTGTTGAAATCTATCGATACAGAACCGGAATCTGAAGTATTGTTGGAACTATTGTCCTCTTTAGCAAAATGTATTGAAACACTGGGCGCAGGTTGCTTAAGCGGACAGCATATGACTGAACTTTTACGGCTTATAGATAAATTACTTAATGAACACTTTGAAAGAGCAGTTGCTAGATTAGAAAAACGAAAAGACGAAGATTATGACGAGGTATTAACAAAACTTAATTATATAAAACTTTTTAGAAATCTTTCTTTACATATTAATAATATTCGATTTATATTTAGGTCGTTGAAGAACAACTTGCTGATGAAGACAATGAGGACATATATATCCTCAGCAAAGTCGCTGATATTTTACATGCCTTATTTACAACTTATAAGTCTTCATTTTTCCCATACTTTGATCAAATATGTGGACATTTTGTAAAATTACTGAGCCCCGAAAGATCATGGTCAGATCATCAATGGGCTTTATGTGTCTTCGATGATGTAATAGAATTCGGAGGACCCGAGTGTGCAAAATATCAAGATATTTTCTTGCGACCTATGATTCAATACGTTTCTGACAAATCTGCTGAAGTTAGGCAAGCGGCAGCTTACGGTTGTGGAGTTTTAGGCCAATTTGGTGGAGAAGGTTTTGCACAAGCATGTGCGGAAGCTTTACCAAAACTAATGGAAGTTATCAGCAATCCTGAATCTAGGTCGCCGGAGAATGTAAACCCTACTGAAAATGCTATTTCGGCAGTAACTAAAATTCTTAAATATAATAATAAAGCAATCAACGTCGATGAAATTCTTCCACACTGGTGAGCTTTTATTTTATTTCAAGTATAACTCGTTATGTTCAATAAATACGAGTAAATTTTTCTAAATGTTTCTTTCTATGGTAGGTTAACTTGGCTGCCAGTTGTTGAAGATGAAGATGAAGCACCTCATGTTTATGGATACTTGTGTGATTTGATTGAAGCAAATCATACAGTAGTTTTAGGAACAAATAATGCGCATTTGCCTCGACTTATAAGTTTCTTTGCTGAAGCCTTGTTCAGAGAAGCTGTGCCTACCGACCATCCTGTTATGTCAAGAATTCTTAGTATTGTTAGAGAAATACAGGTAGGGAATACACATGAAATGTTTATATTTATTGTTACAATCTTCAAAAATAATTTTTTATTTCCTTCCAGAACAACGAGACAATGTTCCAGGCAACTATAATGCAACTAACAACAGATCAGCAACAAGCGCTTCATGGGGCACTTAGCACATTAAGTTGAATTTTTAACACCATAACAAAGTAAAAAAAAAATAATATTAAATGCCCGCGTTAATTAATCTCCCAGGGGAAAAATCAGAGATTTTAGGTAACTAGATTATACCTATAAACCGTTCGCTCTCCAGCCTAGCTATACATACATGCAAATATATTTAAGTGTTTCATATATTATTATCCATGTAACTTGTTGAGCATATAATTCTGAATTATTATCAGATTCGATATTATCAGTTTTCTATTGTCAAGGATTGTTGCAAAACATTTGAAGTGAAATTTGTGTTCAATATTATTTCATTTATAGTGCTGTTATAAGTGAAAATAAGTCAAAAAAAATTTTATTAACTCTGAATGAACTCACATTGATAGAATTTGGAGAAATGTAGTTTATATATTCCTAAAAGGTTTTAAACTTAATATTTGTTTACGTTATGTATATACATTTATTTTTTTTGCATTGTATTGATTAACATTATTGAAAAATTTATGAATAATGACATCGACTTAAGCCGAATTTTCAAGCGATAATGTTCTCCGCCATTGAGAGCCGAATGATGCTAAATTAAAAAAACGGAAAAAATGGCTTTGTAAAAATTGCATAGTGCAGCGTACACATCATAGCTTTGTTATGTGAACATAACATTAAGAAATTATAATTTTGTCACTGTGATCTTTTAAATTGTGTCTATTTTCTCAATTTATCCTTTGTTTCGGCAAAATGACGAAGCTATAAAATAGACTGGAATCTTCATTGTCTCAGCCTTGAAGTAAACGAGTGACATTGTGATTTAGGTATTTTTATTATTAAATTTAGATGCAGTAAATGTTATTTATAATAATATCGATAATATTGCAATGTTGAGATCTGTACATGAATGCCTTTTGAATGAAACGTAATGAAACATTTTAGAACTTTTAGATTCACAGTCATAAATTTGCAATATAATGAATATATCTTTTTTACATAGGGTCATATACAAGATGCATATTTAAACATTGTATATTATAATTTTTCTTGTAATTTTATAGCTAATTTTTATTGAGTTATACTTAGCTGTAATTTTACAATATGTTTGTCATATATCTATGTTATCTGAGAATAAAAAATAATGAAACATTCAAAGTTGATCCAATTCATATAAAATTAACCGACTCTATGCATTACGTTTCCTTCAATTGATACAATGAGAAATGAGAATCAAGAATATTAATGTTGAAAAGAACCGAGTGAAATCATTTGTTTAAATTTGTAATAACCTGTTGTTACTATTTATTTATGTGTACTCTGATACACTTGCAATTATATTAAAATTTACTGGTGGAAAATTTAATTATAGTGAAGCTCTTTATGGCTACTTTCAACATAAAAGCTCCAAGTAGACTTTTTTTTACTATAGTGTCTAGAGAAGTAAAAATAAAGAATAAACATTTATTTGTACATATAACATCAAAGTATATAAATATCAAACAAGTATAAAGAACTACTCACTTGTAAGTATCCTTGATATATGGCAGACACTGCCTCGACAATTGTTTTATGAAAAAATTAACACCACAATCTTGTAAGATGCACCCATACATATTATATTGCGTATAATAACAAATATAAAAATCAATGTTGGACTATTTACGATTTACGCGATACGTATCTGTGAGAGAAGAGAAGTTAAAATCAATACAAAAGAAAAAATTATAATTCTTACAATTATATAGAAATTATTTTAAAGTTATTAATTAAAATAAATCTCAGCTTTGTAATTAATTGTTTTGCTCTTCACACCTTCATACATATTAATATAATTTTACTAAATTATATATAATCCCTTCAATATATATTATAATGCTCACATTAAAAAAAAAAAATATTTCAAATTTTTGTAAAAGCTTTATTTTACGCAGCAACCATCTAAAATTTAATACAATGCTAGACGATTATTCTATAAATAGCTTTAACTTATAAAAATCGATGTGTGATAAATCAGAAAGAAATATATATTATTATTCGAGACGTATTTAAGTGTGTAACTAAAGTTGAAATTAAATAGTTAATAATATTGCATACTTGCACTGGTTTACTATTTTATCAGTGTCAAAAAATAATTATATACGGTTGCAAAGCGTTATATTATCGATATATATTTTAAATGTGATTATTTATGGTAATATTTTATTTTGCTGCTTCATTTATATAGCTAATTCATGTTCCAATATATTGCATCAAAGGTGACAGGTCAATGTTGAAAGAGTACGAAAATATTGACCATTCAGTCATACCTGATAGCATTTTATATTGACATATAATATTGATTAATTATATCTGTATATTTATAATTAAGTAATCAGACAACAGTTCTGAAATAATTATCAGCATTCAGCAATTTTATTTAAATGTGTTAAAAATAAAGGTCAACACTCAATATATATATATATATATATTATATATATATAAACACCTATATGTTCAATAGCAACCTGTTGTAAAATGAAAACATATGTTGCAGAATAACGGAGGAAACCTGATTTGAGAGCGTCATTTGAGCAACGGTACCGCATCTGTAGTATGCATTTTGCATATATAAAGCGAAATACATATACTATATCTTTAAGTATTGTTTACGCAGTTATATACAGGCACATTGTATTGTATAATCGTTTATACCTTTCGCTATATCTTTATAAATTTTTAATTTAGTTATAGGATGCAGTTCAAATTTAAAAAAAAAGTAGATTATTATATTAGTAGCTATCACACAAATAGCGATCTTTAACATTTCAATATAAAAAGTCATATCTGCAAATGTTGACACATATGTGCGATTGTAGAAAATTATCGTATCTGTATATTTTATCACGTATGCGAAATTATCAGATAGTGCTAGGTCAATCTTGAAAATTCTGCCAAGTTGCAAGGAAAATCATCTCGAGTGTGAAATATAATGGAAAGAAAATTCAAAAGAATACATTATATTTTATATGCTTATTATCTTTTTTTTTTTCAAGCTATTCTCTACATACACGCCCCTATGTATATGTACATACGCACCGGTATGCGGAACGTAGCCGGTATACATATGACGCCGGCGATCATCCGATATTGCGTCATCGCATTACCCTCTCGCCTGCCACGATGGATGAGCGCTCGCGACACACGAAACACGACCGCGCGTTAACATGCGTATATAATACATAGTGTCGCGTGGACGCGAACGTCAAATCGTAGTAAATGGTGTATCGAAAAATCGTACGTTCGATCTACATTGGGATTTTATTGATCCCACGCGAGTGATAAGTCGAGAATCTTCGCGTTATACCCGATCTTTTGTGACCTTAAAATTATAATCGACACACCCCGCGTTCTCTAGAACACGTTGCGGCACCCGGCAAATTATAAAGAGTGCTTTGTGTATGCACACGTGACTGTTTTACACACGGTAAGAATTTACGATTACGTTACTTAAAAGTCTGTTTGGCAGTGTGTCCCAAAGTGTCGAATATATTAGAGAATATATCAGAGAATGGTGAAGAGAATTTGTGAATTTTGACAGCTCTTTATAAGATATATCGTTCTCGTATATATCACATATTTGAAAGTTATACCTACACATGAAATAATTATTACATATATATACATGAAGATCGATGTGAAAAATTATTTTACAGTGATATATATATTTATATATTATCATTTGTCGGCAATATTTTAACACATTTTAAAATATTTGTGGAACACGCATTATTGCATTTTGAAATTCGCCGAAATTAACTTTTTGTTCGGGAAATAATATCAATGATGACTCATCTGTATGTTAATTAGAGCGGAACATTCGAATTGTTAGTAGCGATTGAATCTTATTGTCAGTATATATATATATATATATTTGTAACGGTAAATGTATTGTAAATGAGAAAACAGTAAGAACGTCGATACGTTGATTACGGTCAAGTGATCGTAAATCGTGCATTGTAAATGCAACGCATAAAATCATATATTAACACGTTGCATTTTTT